>NC_053392.1:228165053-228480940 GCF_905171765.1 Bufo bufo
CCCATTGAAGTCAATGGGGACCCGAACTTTTGGGCACTAAAAAGGCTGTAAAACCGCCCAGGAAAGAGCTAGAGGGCTGCAAAAGGCAGCAACATGTAGGTAAATCCCCTGCAAACAAATGTGGATAGGGAAATGAATTAAAATTAAAATTAAAAAAATAAAAATGAACCAATATCAATTGGACAGAGGTCCCATAGCAGAGAATCTGGCTTCACGTAAGCAGAGAATCAGTCTCTTCATGCCATAGCAAAGAATCTAGCTTCCTGTCAGCAGAGAATCAGTCTCTTCATGCCATAGCAGAGAATCTGGCTTCTTGTCAGCGCAGAATCAGTCTTCATGTAATAGCAGAGAATCAGGCTTCACGTCACCCACCACTGGAACAGGCCACTGTCACACATTTAGGCCCAGGCACCCAGGCAGAGGAGAGGTCCCGTAACAGAGAATCTGGCCTTATGTCAGCGCAGAATCTGTCTTCATGTCATAGCAGAGAATCAGGCTTCACGTCACCCACCACTGGAACAGGCCACTGTCACACATTTAGGCCCCGGCACCCAGACAGAGGAGAGCGGTCCCATAACAGAGAATCTGGCCTTATGTCAGCGCAGAATCTGTCTTCATGTCATAGCAGAGAATCAGGCTTCACGTCACCCACCACTGGAACAGGCCACTGTCACACATTTAGGCCCAGGCACCCATGCAGAGGAGAGAGGTCCCGTAACAGAGAATCTGGCCTTATGTCAGCGCAGAATCTGTCTTCATGTCATAGCAGAGAATCAGGCTTCACGTCACCCACCACTGGAACAGGCCACTGTCACACATTTAGGCCCAGGCACCCAGGCAGAGGAGAGGTCCCGTAACAGAGAATCTGGCCTTATGTCAGCGCAGAATCTGTCTTCATGTCATAGCAGAGAATCAGGCTTCACGTCACCCACCACTGGAACAGGCCACTGTCACACATTTAGGCCCCGGCACCCAGGCAGAGGAGAGAGGTCCCGTAACAGAGAATCTGGCCTTATGTCAGCGCAGAATCTGTCTTCATGTCATAGCAGAGAATCAGGCTTCACGTCACCCACCACTGGAACAGGCCACTGTCACACATTTAGGCCCAGGCACCCAGGCAGAGGAGAGAGGCCCCGTAACAGAGAATCTGGCCTTATGTCAGCGCAGAATCTGTATTCATGTCATAGCAGAGAATCAGGCTTCACGTCACCCACCACTGGAACAGGCCACTGTCACACATTTAGGCCCCGGCACCCAGGCAGAGGAGAGAGGTCCCGTAACAGAGAATCTGGCCTTATGTCAGCGCAGAATCTGTCTTCATGTCATAGCAGAGAATCAGGCTTCACGTCACCCACCACTGGAACAGGCCACTGTCACACATTTAGGCCCAGGCACCCAGGCAGAGGAGAGAGGTCCCGTAACAGAGAATCTGGCCTTATGTCAGCGCAGAATCTGTATTCATGTCATAGCAGAGAATCAGGCTTCACGTCACCCACCACTGAAACAGGCCACTGTCACACATTTAGGCCCAGGCACCCAGGCAGAGGAGAGAGGTCCCGTAACAGAGAATCTGGCCTTATGTCAGTGCAGAATCTGTATTCATGTCATAGCAGAGAATCAGGCTTCACGTCACCCACCACTGGAACAGGCCACTGTCACACATTTAGGCCCCGGCACCCAGGCAGAGGAGAGCGGTCCCGTAACAGAGAATCTGGCCTTATGTCAGCGCAGAATCTGTATTCATGTCATAGCAGAGAATCAGGCTTCACGTCACCCACCACTGGAACAGGCCACTGTCACACATTTAGGCCCAGGCACCCAGGCAGAGGAGAGAGGTCCCGTAACAGAGAATCTGGCCTTATGTCAGCGCAGAATCTGTATTCATGTCATAGCAGAGAATCAGGCTTCACGTCACCCACCACTGGAACAGGCCACTGTCACACATTTATGCCCCGGCACCCAGACAGAGGAGAGGTTCATTCAACTTTGGGTTGCCCCGCAATATAATGGTAAAATGAAATTAAAAATAGTATAGAATGAGGAAGTGCCCTGGAGTAGAATAATATATTGTTAAGGGGAGGTAGTTAATATCTAATCTGCACAAGGGATGGACAGGTCCTGTGGGATCCATGCCTGGTTCATTTTTATGAACGTCAGCTTGTCCACATTGGCTGTAGACAGGCGGCTGCGTTTGTCTGTAATGACGCCCCCCGCCGTGCTGAATACACGTTCAGACAAAACGCTGGCCGCCGGGCAGGCCAGCACCTCCAAGGCATAAAAGGCTAGCTCTGGCCACGTGGCCAATTTAGAGACCCAGAAGTTGAATGGGGCCGAACCATCAGTCAGTACGTGGAGGGGTGTGCACAGGTACTGTTCCACCATGTTAGTGAAATGTTGCCTCCTGCTAACACGTTCCGTATCAGGTGGTGGTGCACTTAGCTGTGGCGTGTTGACAAAACTTTTCCACATCTCTGCCATGCTAACCCTGCCCTCAGAGGAGCTGGGCGTGACACAGCTGCGTTGGCGACCTCTTGCTCCTCCTCTGCCTTCGCCTTGGGCTTCCACTGGTTCCCCTGTGACATTTGGGAATGCTCTCAGTAGCGCTTCTACCAACGTGCGCTTGTACTCGCGCATCTTCCTATCACGCTCCAGTGTAGGAAGTAAGGTGGGCACATTGTCTTTGTACCGGGGATCCAGCAGGGTGGCAACCCAGTAGTCCGCACACGTTAAAATGTGGGCAACTCTGCTGTCGTTGCGCAGGCACTGCAGCATGTAGTCGCTCATGTGTGCCAGGCTGCCCAGAGGTAAGGACAAGCTGTCCTCTGTGGGAGGCGTATCGTCATCGTCCTGTGTTTCCCCCCAGCCACGCACCAGTGATGGGCCCGAGCTGCTTTGGGTGCCACCCCGCTGTGAACATGCTTCATCCTCATCCTCCTCCACCTCCTCCTCATCCTCGTCCTCCTCGTCCTCCAGTAGTGGGCCCTGTCTGGCCACATTTGTACCTGGCCTCTGGTGTTGCAAAAAACCTCCCTCTGAGTCACTTCGAAGAGACTGGCCTGAAAGTGCTAAAAATGACCCCTCTTCCTCCTCTTCCTCCTGGGCCACCTCCTCTTCCATCATCGCCCTAAGTGTTTTCTCAAGGAGACATAGAAGTGGTATTGTAACGCTGATAACGGCGTTATCGCCACTGGCCATGTTGGTGGAGTACTCGAAACAGCGCAACAGGGCACACAGGTCTCGCATGGAGGCCCAGTCATTGGTGGTGAAGAGTGTCTGATCCACAGTGCGACTGACCCGTGCGTGCTGCAGCTGAAACTCCACTATGGCCTGCTGCTGCTCGCACAGTCTGTCCAGCATATGCAAGGTGGAGTTCCACCTGGTGGGCACGTCGCATATGAGGCGGTGAGCGGGAAGGCCGAAGTTACGCTGTAGCGCAGAAAGGCGAGCAGCAGCAGGGTGTGAACGCCGGAAGCGCGAACAGACGGCCCGCACTTTATGCAGCAGCTCTGACATGTCGGGGTAGTTGCGAATGAACTTCTGCACCACCAAATTCAGCACATGCGCCAGGCAAGGGATGTGCGTCAAACCGGCTAGTCCCAGAGCTGCAACGAGATTTCGCCCATTATCGCACACCACCAGGCCGGGCTTGAGGCTCACCGGCAGCAACCACTCGTCGGTCTGTTGTTCTATACCCCGCCACAACTCCTGTGCGGTGTGGGGCCTGTCCCCCAAACATATGAGTTTCAGAATGGCCTGCTGACGTTTACCCCGTGCTGTGCTGAAGTTGGTGGTGAAGGTGTGTGGCTGACTGGATGAGCAGGTGGAAGAAGAGGAGGAGGAAGCTGAGTAGGAGGAGGAGGAGACAGGAGGCAAAGAATGTTGCCCTGCGATCCTTGGCGGCGGAAGGACGTGCGCCAAACAGCTCTCCGCCTGGGGCCCAGCCGCCACTACATTTACCCAGTGTGCAGTTAGGGAGATATAGCGTCCCTGGCCGTGCTTACTGGTCCACGTATCTGTGGTTAGGTGGACCTTGCCACAGATGGCGTTGCGCAGTGCACACTTGATTTTATCGGACACTTGTTTGTGCAGGGAAGGCACGGCTCTCTTGGAGAAGTAGTGGCGGCTGGGAACAACATACTGCGGGACAGCAAGTGACATGAGCTGTTTGAAGCTGTGTGTGTCCACCAGCCTAAATGACAGCATTTCATAGGCCAGTAGTTTAGAAATGCTGGCATTCAGGGCCAGGGATCGAGGGTGGCTAGGTGGGAAATTACGCTTTTTCTCAAATGTTTGTGAGATGGAAAGCTGAACGCTGCCGTGTGACATGGTTGAGATGCTTGGTTGTGCTAAGGTTCAGAACGTTAATGCCTCGCTTTAGGCTCTGATGGCACAGCATGCAAACCACTTGTCGTCAGCACATTGTTTGAAGAAGTGCCATGCCAGGGAACTCCTTGAAGCTGCCTTTGGGGTGCTCGGTCCCAGATGGCGGCGGTCAGTAGCTGGCGGAGTCTCTTGGCGGCGGGTGTTCTGATTTTGCCCACTGCTCCCTCTTTTGCTACGCTGTTGGCTCGGTCTCACCACTGCCTCTTCCTCCGAACTGTGAAAGTCAGTGGCACGACCTTCATTCCATGTGGGGTCTAGGACCTCATCGTCCCCTGCATCGTCTTCCACCCAGTCTTGATCCCTGACCTCCTGTTCAGTCTGCACACTGCAGAAAGACGCAGCAGTTGGCACCTGTGTTTCGTCATTATCAGAGACGTGCTGAGGTGGTATTCCCATGTCGTCATCATCAGGAAAAATAAGTGGTTCTGCGTTAGTGCATTCTATCTCTTCCACCCCTGGGGAAGGGCTAGGTGGATGCCCTTGGAAACCCTGGCAGCAGAGTCTTCAAACAGCATAAGAGACTGCTGCATAACTTGAGGCTCAGACAGTTTCCCTGATATGCATGGGGGTGATGTGACAGACCGATGCAGAAGACTGGGTGGGAGATAATGTGAACGTGCTGGATCCACTGTCGGCCACCCAATTGACTAATGCCAGTACCTGCTCAGGCCTTACCATCCTTAGAACGGCATTGGGCCCCACCAAATATCGCTGTAAATTCTGCTGGCTACTGGGACCTGAGGTAGTTGGTTCACTAGGACGTGTGGCTGTGGCAGAACGGCCACGTCCTCTCCCAGCACCAGAGGGTCCACTAACACCACCACGACCATGTCCACGTCCGCGTCCGCGTCCCTTATTAGATGTTTTCCTCATTGTTCCCGTTCACCACAATTTTGAGAATGGCAAATTTGGGAATGCTTTTTCAACCCAGAACAAAAAGTCTGCTTTTACGGTCACTACAAATAACTTGACCAGCTAAAACAGTGCAGATTTGGTTGAATAGAGATGTGAGACCTGTTTTTTTTTGCGCTGTGTGACAGGTATAGGTTTAATCACAGAATCAGACTTCTATCAGCACGCTAGCGTGTGTCTTAGGTTTTTCTGAATGACACTATCAATACCTTCAATGTAAGATTTTCTTTTTGGGATAGATTTCAAGTAGGCCTCAAATACCAGAAACTAGTTATTTTGAGAATGGCAAATTTGGGAATGCTTTTTCAACCCAGAAAAAAAAAAAGTCTGCTTTTACGGTCACTACAAATAACTTGACCAGCTAAAACAGTGCAGATTTGGTTGAATAGAGATGTGAGACCTGTTTTTTTTTGCGCTGTGTGACAGGTATAGGTTTAATCACAGAATCACACTTCTATCAGCACGCTAGCGTGTGTCTTAGGTTTTTCTGAATGACACTATCAATACCTTCAATGTAAGATTTTCTTTTTGGGATAGATTTCAAGTAGGCCTCAAATACCAGAAACTAGTTATTTTGAGAATGGCAAATTTGGGAATGCTTTTTTAACCCAGAAAAAAAAGTGTGCTTTTACGGTCAATACAAATAACTTGACCAGCTAAAACAGTACAGATTTGGTTGAATAGAAATGTCAGGTCTATTTTTTAGGCGCTGGGTGACAGGCTCAACTTGCCCCTGATGTAATATATGGCCAAAAAATAACCACACTGTTGATGGTTAAATGCACTTGGGTGACACAGGCTCAGCCTGCACCAGATGTAGTATATGGCCAAAAAATAATCAGACTGTTGATGGCTAAATGCACTTGGGTGACACAGGCTCAGCCTGCAGCTGATGTAGGATATAGCACAAAATAACCACACTATCGATGGTTAAATACACTTGGGTGACACAGGCTCAGCCTGCAGCTGATGTAGTATATGGCCAAAAAATAATCAGACTGTTGATGGTTAAATGCACTTGGGTGACACAGGCTCAGCCTGCAGCTGATGTAGTATATGGCCAAAAAATAACCAGACTGTTGATGGTTAAATGCACTTCGGTGACACAGGCTCAGCCTGCAGCTGAGGTAGGATATGGCACAAAATAACCACACTATCGATGGTTAAATACACTTGGGTGACACAGGCTCAGCCTGCAGATGATGTAGTATATGGCCAAAAAATAACCAGACTGTTGATGGTTAAATGCACTTCGGTGACACAGGCTCAGCCTGCAGCTGAGGTAGGATATAGCACAAAATAACCACACTATCGATGGTTAAATACACTTGGGTGACACAGGCTCAGCCTGCAGCTGATGTAGTATATGGCCAAAAGTGTAAAATAAAATAAAAATAAAATAAAGGGTTGAAAAAATAAAATAAAAAAAAGTTTCACATGTAAAAAAAAAAAAAATCCCAAGTAAGGAATAAAAAAAAAAATTAAAAATAGAAAAAATAAAATAAAATAGACATATTTAGTATTGCCGCGTCCGTAAAAACCAGCTCTATAAAAATATCACATGACCTAACCCCTCGGGTGAACACCGTAAAAAAATAATAAAAGAAACTGTGTCAAAACAAGCAATTTTTGTCACCTTGCATCACAAAAGGTGCAACACCAAGTGATCAAAAACGCGTATGTCCCACAAAATAGTACCAATAAAACCGTCACCTCATCCCGCAAAAAATGAGCCCCTACATAAGAAAATCTCTCAAAAAATAAAAAAACTATAGCTCTCAGAACATGGACACATTAAAACATAATTTTTTGGTTTCAAAAATGCTATTATTGTGTAAAACTTTAATAAATGAGAAAAAGTTTACATATTAGGTATCGCCACGTCCGTAACAATCTGCTCTTTAAAAATGTCACTTGACTGAACCCCTCAGGTCAACGCTGTAAAAATAAATAAATAGAAACTGTGCTAAAACAACCAATTTTTTGGTCACCTTGCCCCATAAAGTGTTATAATGAATGATCAAAAAATCATATGTACCCAAAAATAGTACTAATAAAACTGGCACCTTATCCCCTAGTTTCCAAAATGGGGTCACTTCTTGGGAGTTTCTACTGTAAGGGTGCATCAGGGGGCTTCAAATGGGACATAGCATCTAAAAACCATGTGGAGTTCCTTATCTTCTGCGCCCTGCCGTGTGCCCATACAGCAGTTTACGACCACATGTGGGGTGTTTCTGTAAACCGCAGAATCTGGGTAATAAATACTGAGTTTTGTTTGGCTGTTAACCATCGATGTGTTAAAGAAAAAATATGATTAAAATGGAAAATCTGCCAAAAAAGTGAAATTTAAAAATTTGATCTCCATTTTCCTTTAATTCTTGTGGAACGCCTAAAGGGTTAACAAAGTTTGTAAAATCGGTTTTGAATACCTTGAGGGGTGTAGTTTCTACAATGGGGTCATTTATGGGGGTATCCACTATGTAGGCCCCACAAAGTGACTTCAGACCTGAACTGGTCCTTATAAAGTGGGTTTTGGCAATTTTCTTAAAAATTTGAAGAATTGCTTCTAAACTTCTAAGCCTTCTAACGTCCTAAAAAAATAAAATGACATTTCCAAAATGATGCCAACATAAAGTAGACATATGGGGAATGTTAAATAATAAATATTTTATGAGGTATCACTTTCTGTTTTAAAAGCAGAGAAATTGAAATTTAGAAAATTGCGAATTTTTCTAATTTTTGGGTAAATTTGGTATTTTTTAATAAATAAAGGTGAAATATTTTGACTCAAATTTATGACTATCATGAAGTACAAAGTGTCACGAGAAAACAATCTCTGAATGACTTGGATAAATAAAGGCGTTCCAAAGTTATTACCACATAAAGTGAGATATGTCAGTTTTGCAAAATTTGGCCTGGTCAGGAAGGGGACAAAGGGCCCAGATGGGAAGTGGTTAAATACACTTGGTGATAGCTCGTGCTGGCGCACCACAAGTCACAAAATGGCCGCCGATCACCCCAGAAAAAAAGTGATCTAAAAACGCTCTGGGCAGCCTCAAAAAAGTGAGCAAGTCAATAATAGCACTTCAATGATTCACAGCTGCAGATCGATCACAGAATGAAGTCTTTTGGAGGAGTTAATCTGCCTAATCTCGCCCTAACATCGCAGCTGCAACCTCTCCCTATACTGATCATAGCAGAGTGACGTGCGGCGCTACGTGACTCCAGCTTAAATAGAGGCTGGGTCACATGGTGCACTGGCCAATCACAGCCATGCCAATAGTAGGCATGGCTGTGATGGCCTCTTGGGCCAAGTAGTATGACGCTTGTTGATTGGCTGCTTTGCAGCCTTTCAAAAAGCGCCAAGAAAGCGCCGAACACCGAACCCGAACCCAGACTTTTACGAAAATGTTCGCGTTCGGGTCCGTGTCAATCAGGAATCATTACTAGTGGACCCTGATCATGTGATCTCCATGATAACCCTATAGCTGACCTCTCCATAACTTTGGCACATCCAGCGCAAAGTTCAAAATGTAAGATATCTTTCTAGCTTTCTTACAATTAGACCATTTTCTACTACTAAAGGTGTAGAAAATGTTAAATGAGATGGGCCTGCCGGCCCGTGCCTTTCCTTACCCATGCCACGCCCACATTTTTAGGTCTGGCGTGAGTGGGGAGAAGTCGCAGATAGCGGCGCAATGATTAGTAGCCTAATGTAGATGTATTTCAGTATTAAAAATGACCCCCTAAGGGTTTTATTAAGAATTTGTTTTTGGTGGACCTCTTACACCCCACAACACGCTTACAGATACTGACAGCATTTTGAGAATTAGTGAACCATTACTGTTCCTACATTTTCTTCTGGACACTGTCTTTTTATATATATTCTGTAGGTGACTTGTTGATTGTGTGCATAGCGGTTTCTAACTTGCCAGGCAGGGACTTGCTATAGTGCACTGTATCACTTGGCACATTTGTCTCTCATATAGGGATCGATGGGGCTAAAGAGACATTGTACAATCAGTTACTGTCCTTGAATGTCAGCTTGTATTATAGCCCTACAGGTGATCTTGCATCTTGCAAACAAACTAGAATTGAAAACATAGTAAATTTCCCTCCATATTCTTGGATACAGTATGTTGCCCTTCACTACAGTACAGTTTTTACCTGCAATAATTTATTATATGTCAGACCAGAACACTGCTGACAGCATCAGAATGATATAAATGTGGGACAACTACTTTGTTAGCGAGACATAGTCATATGTACAGTACAAGCAAATGCCTTTTTTGAAATCTGCCTCCCTTATAAGTGCACAGCTTCACTTCTCATCTGTTTACACCACAAAGTTAAGATTGTATCGTATTTCTAAGACAGTAACAGAGTTACTCATCTAAGCATTTTTTTTCCAATATCCTGTGAATTTTTATTAACAATTTGAAGAAAACCATATATAGAGGAGAAATGGAGTGATATATTTAGTGGTGTACTCTGTGACGAACCTCCAGTAATCAGGAAGAGTATGTACGCCGCTGTATTCTTCCTTGTTCAGGAGATATTTCAAACCCCTGATCTTTAGCTCCCAGTTTTACCGTCACTGGTCGAAACTCAGTGTAGGTGAAATAAAGTCTGTTTTATTGAGCAACTGCACAAACTTATATACAGAAAGTGATCATATGAAACTGTAATCCCATCAAATCCCCCTTCCCCATTCTGTCTGCGCCACACCACAGGAGTCCACCTGATAGAATAGCTCCAGACAGCCCTAGCAGGAGCCTGGCCAAAAACGAATTGTCCTGAGCCCTTTAAGAATACAATGGGAGATAACGAAGGGGGTGCTGACAGTCTTTTGAAACAAATTACCAGTATAACATAATTACACATATCTAACACCAATACATATTTAACTCAAACTAATGACCATGTCGTCACATAGCTCCCCCAAGTTAAAGGATGGCAGACCCGGTGAGACCCTCTACGGAATGTCCATGTTAGTCAGCCTTCCAGTTCTGTTTGACGAGATAGACCATTAGCATTCGCATTGTGTTTCCCAGGCCGGTATTGGATTGTGAAATTGAACGGCTGTAGAGCTAGGCTCCACCACAATAGCCGTCCATGTGCCCCAGACACCCGGTTCAACCAAACAAAGGGGTCTCCAAAATCCTAGGTCCGTAGTCGCTAGTAAGGAGGCTGGCCATTGGCCCCCACCAGGAGCCCAGGTCACGGTGGGTTCCGTGACATTTCTTCCCCCCCAAAGGTAGACTAAGTAGGTCCTAGTCCCCCAAATGGTCTGGACCTGTATTTTTCAGGCAGTATAAGTCCACATCTTCCATGCAATTGATTTCCTGCCTCTGGGAAGGGATGTCCTCTGAGCCTTTCTGAAACAAATGCGACCCCTGGGGAGAAGTAAAGATGGTATTTTTTTCCAGACCCCAAAGCCACCTACTGGTAGCGAGGCCGGCTTCCTGTTCTCACATGAATGATGGAGCAGACAACAGTGCGGGACATAGGCCAATGGTGCACTGCTCTGAAAAGTATGGGGCAGCGGTTCCTCTGCACGCAAATCTAGAAGGTCCCCCACGTCTGAAGCTGGTGACAAGGAAATGGGTTGGCCGCCATCTCTCCCAGAAGCTTCAGGGTGCGGGGCAGAGGATAACAGCCCTGTTGCCAGCTCTTCTGCTGGGAAGTAAGCTGCCAGTTTGGTGGCCTAGAGTCTCCAGGGTCACTAATTGTTGTAGGCAGAAGCCTGTAGAGCTTTGCCCTGATGACAACTCTTCAGCTGGAGGCTGGGGCTAGTAGTTTCTTGGCATCGGCCTGCAGTCGGGAAGAGGGGCCGCCTGCCCTGGCTCTCTGGAACGCCCTCTGCCGCTGGGAAAAGAGAGGTCAGCTACCTCTTCTCCCTGGGTCTCCATCTGCCACTGGGGGAGAGGTCGGCTACCTCTTCTCCCTAGAATGCCCTCTGCTGCTGGGGAGAGAGGTCAGCAACCTCTTCTCCCTGGGTCTTCATCTGTTCCTGGGGTGAGAGGTCAGCTACCTCTTCTCCCTGGGTCTCCATCTGCCGCCTGGGGGAGAGGTAGGCTACCTCTTCTCCATCGAATGCCTTCTGCCACTGGGGAGAGAGGTCAGCAGCCTCTCCTCCCTGGGTCTCCATCTGCCGCTGGGAAGAGAGGTAGGCTACCACTTCTCCCTGGAACTTCCTCTGCCACTGGGGAGAGTGGTCAACTACCTCTTCTCCCTGGGTCTCCATCTGCTGCTGGGGAGAGAGGTCGGCTACCTCTTCTCCCTGGGTCTCCATCTGCCACTGGGGAGAGAGGTCAGCTACCTCTTCTCCCTGGGTCTCCATCTGCAGTTGCGGAGAGAGGTCAGCTACCTCTTCTCCCTGGAACTCACCAGGCTGCTGGGCAGGGAGTCTGTCTGCCTCCTCTTCCTGGAACCCCAGGGCTGTACCCGATGCTGGGCAGAGGCTTGTGGCACACTGCCCTGTTGTCAGCTCCTCACCTGGGGGCTCAGTGAGCTTTACAACCTCCACAGAAAAGTCAATTAAATCCACACTCTCTGAGCATATGGCTTCCACTGGGTCTGGATTCATCCTAGCAGCTCCTTGTATGCCTTTCCCAGTAGCCATTCTTGTTATACCATGTTACAGCTGGTATTCCACAACTGCCCTCTGCTGCTCACAAAGCCTGGCCAACATGTGGAACGTGGAGTTCTAGCGCGTGCTCACGTCGCACAACAGCCAGTGAGCTGGCAATTCCAAGTGCTGCTGCAGCGTTGACAGACCAGCTGAAGCTGTCGGTGACTTGCGGAAATGTGCACACACGCGGCCCACCTTCACCAGTAGCTCAGGCAAATTGGGGGATGTTTATAGAAACCGCAAGGCATGGGATGGGCAAGGCATGGGATGTGTCTAAGTTTGCCCAGCGAATCTCAAGTAGGGCCGAATTCATACTGACCCTATCTCACCAAATGGACTGTTTCTTCCTTTTTTGTGCAAGTTCATTCAATGCAAGTCTACAACTCACAATAAAGTAGATTGGAGGTACAATCATCTGCGCTGACAACACGTGGGACGCCACACTAAGCGCAACGACCCGAGCACTTTACCGCTTCTACAAACAGTGAGTACTTGCTATATTGTATCACAGTGCACTAGCGGAGCTATAACTGTGAAACGAAGTTACCATTATACAAAGGAATGTATGTACTCATACGCAAAGGACAGTACATTTTCCTATATTGAAAGATTAACGCATCCATATATTTTTTTCCCTCTTGGAAGAATCGCATATCGCGGACCAATATAGTGACTGCTTTCTTATCCAATATTTAAGCAATCCCACTAGAGACATTCACTACCAAAAATTTAATACATGACATCATTAACCCTTAGTATGACCACATTCTATCTGCATTTGTATATATATTTATTTATTTACAGTATAGATTTATGTATTTTAGATGTATTATAAATTTATCAGGTACCGTATGTATATTTAATAAATACTTTTATTAATAAATTACTGTGTAGTGGTCGATGTGAATTAGATGTAGGTGTGCCCCTCTTATCCTATTATACACTTGTTCATGTGTTTGTGGTTAAGTGAACCTTCCCAGTAACTGCGTTGGTCAGGGCACATGTGATGTTAACGGACACATGTTGGTGTAAGGCTGGCACGGCACACCTTGAAAAATAGTGGCGGCTGGGGACCCCTTAAAGAGGCACCGCCACCGACATCAGGCTGCAGAAGGCCTCAGTGTCCAACAGCCTAAATGGCAACATTTCCAGGGCCAGTAATTTGGAAAGCTGTGCATTTAGCGCTAAGACCTGTGGGTGGGTGGCTTGGTATTTGCGCTTGCGTTCAAATGCCTGGGGTAATGACATTTGGACGCTGCGCTGGGACAGGGAAGTGAATGTGGTCGCTGATGGTGCTTGCAAAGGCCCAGGTGCAGGGCGGGAGGCATCCGGGCCTATGTCTTGGACAGGGGATTGGCCAGCACGTAACACAGGGGAAGAGGAGGCAGTGTTTTGACCCGCAGACACAGATTGTGGACCCAGGTGATCGGCCTACCTTTTAGGATGCCTTGATGCCATATGGCGGATCATGCTGGTGGTGGTGAGGTTGCTAGTGTTCACGCCCCAGCTCATTTTGGTACGGCACAGGCTGCAAACTACTATTCTTTTGTCTTCGTACTTTCCTCAAGAAAGTGCTATACTGCCAAACACCTACCCCTTGACAAAGGAGATTTACGCAAGGGGGTGCTCCGTGGAACAGTTGCTGGCCTGTTCGGTGGTGCCTGCCTTCTACATTTTGCCACCCCACTGCCTCTTCCAGCCTGTTGCAGTGCTGCAGATCCCTCCCCCTTATTACTGCTCTCCTCGTTCGGCTTGTTGCCACCTTCCCAGGTTGGGTCAGTGACCTCGTCGTCCAGCATTTCCTCTTCTACTTCCTCACTCTGATCATCCTCCTAATTTGTTGACCTAACCACAACCTCAGTGATTGACAACTGTGTGTCATCCTCTTCCTCAACCTCTTGAGACAGTAATTGCGGTTGAGTCATTGGCAATTGTGTCTCATCATCGTCCACCTCATTAAACACTAATTGCCGTTCCCCAGCATCATGTTCTTGTGACTCTGGATGCTCAAGAGGTTGGGAATCATGGCACAAGATCTCAGGTCCCTCTTCAAGCCTGCTTGGCGAGAGGGCCAAATAAGTTAATGGTGATGGAAAGATGTCCTCGAAATATCCGAGTGTGGGATCACTTGTTTGCCCAGACTGTAAATGGTGGGAGGAAGGAGGATTAGGGTGAGGATTGTGTGGACCAGACTCCTGGATTCTGAGACTGGACTTGGTGGAAAACAGGGTGGTGCTTAACCAACTGGAAGCAATCCAACCGACCACCTGCTCGCACTGGGCTGACTTGATGAGTGGTGTCCTGCGCCGCCCTGCAAACTTGGACATGAAGCTAGGTATCTTGGATGATTGTTTTTCTTGTGCTCTGGCAGCAGACACATTTTATCCGCGCCCAGGGCCACGGCCTCTGCGTGCACCATTAGCATCATGGCCACTTCCCTGTCCCTTAATGCTTACCTTCTTCATATTAAATGTTATATGTTATAAGGGACCGTTTCTAGATAAAATGTGGATAAATTATGAAAAAAATATAATTGTTTTCGCAAATATTTTTCCCAATATCTGGCCCTGACACACGCTATTGCAGTGCAGATGTGACAATTCACTGCAGACACCGTTTATAGGCAAAGTGTGGATAAATTATTGAAAAAATATATGTTTTTGCTAATATTATTCCCAATATCTGGCCCTGACACACGCTATTGCAGCACAGATGTGACAATTCACTGCAGACAAAGTTTATAGGAAAAGTGTGGATAAATTATTGAAAAAATATATGTTTTTGCTAATATTATTCCCAATATCTGGCCCTGACACACGCTATTGCAGCACAGATGTGACAATTCACTGCAGACACAGTTTATAGGAAAAGTTTGGATAAATTATGGAAAAAATATATTTGTTGTCAGTAATATTTTTCCCAATATCTGGCCCTGACACACACACGCTATTGCTGGACAGATTTGACAATTCACTGCAGGGACCGTTTATATGAAAAATGTGGATAAATTATGGAAAAAATATGCTTTTTTTGCTAATATTTTTCCCAATATCTGGGCCTGACACACCCACCCTATTGCAGCACAGATGTGACAATTCACTGCAGGGACTGTTTATAGGAAAAATGTGGCTAAATTATGGAAAACATATAATTGTTTTCAATAATATTCTTCCTACGTCTGCCCCTGACACACAGAAGGTATTGCTGAACAGATGTCAAAAGTCACTTCAAACACCCTCTATAAAAAAATAATAATTGCAAAGTATGGAAAAAAAAATCGGACCACTTTGCAAGATGTGCTGTCCGCATCCATGCCTGCGCCGTTCAAATTAACTCATGGCGGTCCCGAGTGTGGCTTGTGGTTACCCCTGCTTGCAGTGTAATGTGACTCAGAGCCACATTCCGGATTACCGCTATGGAGGTTAAAATTCAATAAATTGCGATCACAAACCCACTACACTATCTGTCCCTTCCTAATAGCAGCTCTCCCTGACTCGCAATGAGCCAAACCCGCGTCATTGGGTGCTATATGACGCGTTGCGGCCATCCAATCACTGTAATGCCAGTAGCCAACATGGCTACTGAAATTACAGTGGTGGCAGTACTTACCTGCACGTTTATTGGCTGCTTAGCAGCCGCGAAACGTGTGGGGAAGAGACACGAGCATGGCGCTCAAGCACATGCGGTACTCGGCCGAGTACCGCCATGTTCCGAGCATAGCAATGCTCGAGCCGAACAGGTATTCGGCCGAGCATGCTCACTTAATACTAATGATCACCTGAGGTGTACTGTGTTAAAAAAAAAAAAAAGAATATTCGTGAATTCTTGAAGTGCCGATATTCGCGATAAAAATTAGCTTTTCTAATTTTCACACTCAACACTATTAAGGAGTCTAGTTTTCAAAATGGGGTCACTTTTAGGGGGTTTTATTATTCTGACACTTATAAGCCTCTGTAAAATTGGCTTGTTGCAGGAAAATATATTTCTGATAAAAAAATATTGAATTGATTGATTACCTTAAAACTGGCTATTGATATCAATCTTCTTACCTGGATGAGGTGTGCACTATGACAATTTCTCTGTCCTATTCTCCCCCCTCCACCCCCCATTGTAAAAAGGTTGTCTAATATATAGGTGTGTTTACCTAGTTTATCTGCTGTGCCATTTATACTTAATCTTTTCTATTAATCATAGACTTACTGTGCACCAGACTCATTGTCATCAGGTGGTCTAAAATATAGGTGCATTTACCTAGTTAACCTAATAATTAATCTGACTCATTGTCAAAAAGGCAGTCTAATAAATAGGCACGTTTACTTAGTTTATCTGCTAAGCCATTAATAATGAATCTGTTCTGTTACAGATAGACTTACTGTGTATCAGACTCATTGTCAACAGGTGGTCTGCTGCGCCATTAAAAATCTATCTACTGTTATACATAGACTTACTGTGCATCAGACTCATTGTCAACAGGTGGTCTAATATGTAGGCACATTTACCTAGCTCACCTACTGCACATTTAATAATTAATCTGTTCAGTTATGCATAGATTTAGTGTGCATCAGACTCATTGTGAAAAAGGGGGTCTAATATAAAGGAGCTTTTAACTAGTTTATCTGCAGCACCATTAATAATCAATCTGTTCTGTGATACATAGACTTACTGTGCAGAAGACTTAGTCTCAACAGGAGTTGTAATATATAGGCACGTTCATCTGCTGCACCATTTATGGGGTATGGGGAAGTCAGGAGACCTATAGTGGAGGGAACTAGCTCTTTAAATTAGGATCTTTCACTCTGGCTGGATTCTTCATTACAGCCATTGGTTGAATTTTGCTCTGGTTACTTAAAAGATACTAAATTTGTCCTTAGTATAGTAGATGTCTTTACTTGGTGCACAAGTTATGCTTGGGTAACCTATGACATAGAAGCTTTATATACACGCATTTACCATGATTTAGGATCAAATATGTTGTCCAAATTTTTCTCCAAATATTCCAATTATAATTTGAGGCTGCAAGAGTTCATTCTCATGGTGTTGAAATATATTTTGATGCAAAATATTTTTTTCATGCCTAATCTTATGTTCAAATAACAGACTCTTTAACCCCTTAAGGACTCAGCCCTATTTCACCTTAAGGACCAGGCCATTTTTTGCAAATCTGACCAGTGTCACTTTCAGTGCTGATAACTTTAAAATGCTTTGACTTATCCAGGCCATTCTGAGATAGTTTTTTCGTCACATATTGTACTTCATGACACTGGTAAAATGAAGTAAAAAAAATATCATTTTTATTTATAAAAAAAATACCAAATTTACCAAAAAGTTTCAATTTCTCTACTTCTATAATACATAGTAATACCTCCAAAAATAGTTATTACTTTACGGTCCCCATATTTCTACTTCATGTTTGGATCATTTTCGGAATTATAGTTTAGAAGCAAATCTTAAAATTTTTCAGAAATTTTCAAAAACCCAATTTGTAGGGACCAGTTTAGGTCTCAAGTCACTTTGCGAGGCTTACATGATAGAAACCACCCAAAAATGACCCCATTCTATAAACTACACCCCTCAAGGTATTCAAAACTGATTTTACAAACTTTGTTAACCCTTTAGGTATTCCACAAGAATTAATGGAAAATAGAGATACAATTTCAAAATGTCACCTTTTTGGCAGATTTTAAATTTTAATAAGCAAAGATTAACAGCCAAACCAAACTCAATATTTATGGCCCTGATTCTGTAATTTACAGAAACACCCCATATATGGTCGTAAACCGCTGTACGGGCACACAGCAGGGCGCAGAAAGAAAGGAATGCCATACGGTTTTTGGAAGGCAGGTTTTGCTGGACTGTTTTTTTGACACCATGTCACATTTGAAGCCCCCTTGATGCACCCCTAGAGTAGAAACTCCCAAAAAGTGGCCCCATTTTAGAAACTACGGGATAGGGTAGCAGTATTGTTGGTACTAGTTTAGGGTACATATGATTTTTAGTTGCTCTATATTACACTTTTTTTGAGGCAAGAGGTTAGATCATGTAATATTTTTATAGACCAAGTTGTCACAGACGCTGCGATACCTAATATGTTTATTTATGTAAGTTTTACACAATGATTTCATTTTTGAAGCAAAAAAAAATCATGTTTTAGTGTTTCCATAGTCTGAGAGCCATAATTTTTTCAGTTTTTGGGAGATTACCTTGGGTAGGGTATGATTTGTGCGGGATGAGATGACGGTTTTATTGGCACTATTTTGGGGTGCGTGTGACTTTTTGATCGCTTGCTATTACACTTTTTGTGATGTAAGGTGACAAAAAATGGTTTATTTAGCACAGTTTATATTTAAAATTTTTTACGGTGTTCATCTGGGGGGTTAGGTAATGTGATATTTTTATAGAACCAGTCGATACGGACGCGGCGATACCTAATATGTATACTTTTTTTTTATTCATGTAAGTTTTACACAATAATATAATTTTTGAAAAAAAAATAAAATCATGGTGTCTCCATATTCTGATAGCCATAGTTTTTTTCAGTTTTTGGGCGATTATCTTAGGTAGGGTCTCATTTTTTGCGGGACTAGATAACGGTTTGATTGGCACTATTTTAGAGTGCATATGACTTTTTGACCGCTTGCTATTACACTTTTTGTGATGTAAGGTGACAAAAAATGGTTTATTTAGCACAGTTTTTATTTTTTATTTTTTACGGTGTTCATCTGAGAGGTTAGGTCATGTGATATTTTTATAGAGACGGTCGATACGAATGCGTTGATATCAAATATGTATACTTTTTTTTATTTATGTAAGTTTTACACAATAACAGCTTTTTTTAAACAAAAAAAATGATGTTTTAGTGTCTCCATATTCTGAGCCATAGTTTTTTTTATTTTTTGGGCGATTGTCTCAGGTAGGTGCTCATTTTTTGCGGGATGAGGTGATGGTTAGATTAGTACTATTTTGGTGGGCAAACACCTTTTTGATCGCTTGCTGTTGTACTTTTTGTGTTGTAAGGTGACAAAAAAATTGTTTATTTAGCACAATTTTTATTTTTTATTTTTTACGGTGTTCATCTGAGAGGTTAGGTCATGTGATATGTTTATATAGCCGGTCGATACGGACGAGGCGATACCTAATATGTATACTTTTTTTTCCCCCTATCTTGTGCAAAAAAAAATTCACTTTATTTGGGGAAAATGACATTTTTGTTTATTTTTACTTGAAACTTTTAATTTTTTGGGGGGAAAACTTTATTTTTTCAACTTTTTTTTTCACTTTATTTTTTGTCCCACTTTGGGACTTGAACTTTTGGGGGTATATTCCTTTACAATGCATTCCAATACTTCTGTATTGGAATGCATTGGCTGTATAAGTAATACTGTGTTTATTACTCATACAGCTTCCGGGGCCTGTGAGATCCAGGGGGCTGGATATCACAGGCTCTTCACCGGAAGGCAGCGCAGATGCCTCAGGAAGGCATTGCGCTGCCTTCCATGCCATCGGGTTCCCCCCACAGCCCCATGGGGACCCGATGGCACCACCGCCGCACCAGGTAAAAGCCGCAAACCGCAGGTATGAATTGACCTGCGGTTTGCGGCGATCGCCGACACGGGGCGGTCCGCGCATTTAGCCGTCCTTGGCCAATATTTTTTGTCTATGTGGGAGCAGCAATATATTTTTTCAGAGGGAACCCCATTTTTTTCAATATTTTCTTGTATTGCCGCTACATTGATGACATAGTCATGGTTTGGACTTCTGATGTGGCGGCTAGAACAGAATTTATACATTATATTAACAAAAGAAGGTTTAACCTTCAATTTACTTTCAATTTGATGAGCACAGTGTTCCTTTTTGGATTATTAAGTAAGTATTAAGTGGGGATACTAACAAAGGCAAAATAATTACTAATTATCATAAACCAATATCTGGGAACACTAATATGCAAGCCCCAAAATTTCACCCACCACATACAATTCACATTATTTCAATAGGAGAGTACACTTGTTTAAAATGAAATTGTGTTAGCAATATAATATACAAGATACAGAGATGACCAGTGCAGGGATATTCACAAGCCGCATTAAATAGAGCTAAAAGGAAAGTTACAGTAACAACATGTAGTCAGTAATATTACAAAATCAAACATATTATCCTCAAATATTTGCCTATTTTTTATCAGGAGGATACCTTTGGCACCATATTGAGCAAAGGATGCAATTTTTCAGTACAAAAAATAGCCAAATTTAGGCAACATTTTATGTCGTAGTTTGCTAATGCAGCATCCCACTAGCTTATGTGGGAACTGCAAAAGCTTTTTGTTGTCTTCTGTAATTTCATGCTGTATTATGTGACATCCCTTTTTACCAGGCTGTCAGATGCACCACATACATCTCACCACTAGATGGGGGTAGCATCACAGTATATATAGTGCAGTTCAGGCCTAGTAAGGGAATTTTAGATTTGGGAGTTGTGAAGGAGAAGGAGATAGAGTGAGGAGCTAAGGGGGAAGGAGAGGTCCCCTCTCCTCTCAGCTCTCTCTGGAGCTCCACGGCCAAGAGGAGCCAACGCACATCTCAGTATCAAAGCCAGGAAGACAGGCAGAGGAAAGTCTATATTCTACTATTCACTCTTCAGGAGTAACAAGGGAATTTCTGGTCAAATTTATTATTGGATAAAGACAAAGGAAGGACAAAGCCATTATTATAGGCTTTAAGGCACCTTTGTATCTAGGTGAAAGCCTCACCATTATTCTAAGGACAGATAAGGGTTCTGTTGTATCACTTGTGTAGAAGATCAAGACTGGAACTACCTCAACTGAGACTGAAGCAAGGCAAGGAGCTGAATATCAGTGAGTACCTAAATAACTACCCTAGCCTGACACATTACTTCAAGCACAACCTGTTAACGGGATTAATCACATCCAACTTGCATGTATACCAGAGACTGTTTTATTACTGGATGTAAACCGTTATCAAGAACCTGGTTATAGTATAGTTTACAGTTGGATTTAAACCTGCCTTATTCTTCTAACTTCATACCACTCTCTCAACATTTTGCACCATCAAGGTGCTGGCGTCACGACAATACCTATGTCAGGGGCCCAGCCACACAAGCACTCAGCACCCATTCACCATCAAGGGCACCTCAATCACCATCTGGCTGGTGTCCCCTGTAATAGAGTGTGCCCCGGAGAATCCAGTGCTGTTCTCCCCTTCACTGCACTGCTGGCCCAGGGAGGCGTGTGCTAAACCGTGAGTAACCGATGAACTGTTTGTACACTCCGGCCCACCGCGAACCTCACGTGTTTTACCCCTGCGGACTGGCACGTTGAACAAATTAATGATAAATTAAAAAAGAAAATATGGCCAAGTACAAAGCATTTTTTTAAGTGTGGGAGTAGACAATCTGTATGTTGCAGTTTTGCCCAAAAAACATTGCACTTTAAAAATGAAATAACAGGAAACCAATATGAAATTAAATATTAACTGCAACAATGCATACAGTGTAACTTCGCATATTTCAGTTGCACTACATGAAAATTAAAAGAGAGGATACGGGAACACATCCGTGATTTTAATAATGCACAGGCTTATAATTCCTCAAGTGTATCTAAGCATTTTTGTCACGTCCACACGGGAAATCTGACTATATTTAGATTCTGAAGTACTGAGAAGGTAAATCGCCCTGTGAGAGGTGGGCTATTGGAGAAGAGCCCTTTTAAAAAGTGAGATATTTTGGGTATTCA
Organism: Bufo bufo; assembly: GCF_905171765.1. Taxonomy (NCBI): domain Eukaryota; kingdom Metazoa; phylum Chordata; class Amphibia; order Anura; family Bufonidae; genus Bufo; species Bufo bufo. Next base: position 228,186,728 of record NC_053392.1, read on the forward strand.
TGTTAAATAGCGCATATTGCAATGGTTTAAACAAGAAAACTGATCTAAAGCTATATTATTGAATGCCTCTTGTTATCGTGCCTAAAAGTGTTTGTTGGTGATTTTAATTAATTAATTACATGTGCGGAAAGGGGGGAGTATCAGGAAATGAGGTGGATATATATACGTCCTTTCATGTTTACACTATTTATGCGTAACAGACAGACCATGTTCCGAAATGCTTCAACCAGTTAGTCACGCTCTGGGGCTGACATACCAATATGTGGATTGTATTGCTGTGAAGCTGACTTTATAGTTATGACCTAATAAAGAATAGGATTTTACATTCATTGGAGCGGTGCTGAGATTTCTATTTGTTGCAATTGGCACCTCTTTCATGTATTGTTTTTGTTAGCATGGCATTTGACGATGTTCCTTCTCTGTTAGGTGAGATATTTGGTATAGAATTACAGGCAGACGTTAGCAGTTATTTCCCAACCCTGAGCCCTTACAATCAATTCATCTGCTGTGTCTGAGTTGTTTTTCATAGAAACATAAGGTTAAAAAGGTCAGTGTGGCTTTTCAAAACTTTCATCATCTTACACTTTACTTTGCTTCTTAATTTTAATCTGCGGAAAAAATCCTAATTCTTTACAAGAGCCCATTGTTTGAAAGCCATAATTCTATCAGACGTAAGCCAGTCTAAACCTCTCCTTGCACTTCAAGTTTTAGGTTAGCATTGCTGGATATGTATACATGTGGTTTAAGAAAGGCACCTTAGGTCACTTTCAGCGTATTCAGTATTCAGTGTATTTTAGTGTTTGTTACACCCACAATAGCCAGACCTCATGTATATCTACTGAACCTTAATTAGATTATCATATAATCCTTTGGTGATCTAAATGTAGCTCAATGGAATCACAGAAGGCCCTTTTGTTGTTTCTATAATATGAATGCTAAAATATGTCTGCATTATGGCTGTCTAGTAACACCCTTTGGCTAATTATTACGCAAGTTATAAAAAAAATTTAAAAAAAAGATGTATTTTTTTTTTTTCTGAAGAATTCCCTTTGGAAATACAACCACTAACCCCTAAAAAAAAAACAAGAAACAAACAACAAGAAAAAAGAAGTATAACCTGCTAAGGCAACTTTCACACTTTTCGGAGCATGGTCCGGCAGACTGTTCCAGCGGGGAAACAGCCTGCCGGACCCTGCTACCGCCTGCTACCGCCAGGTCCAGTGTTCTGCCCGCCCAGCTCCTCTTGATTGATGCCACTGTTCCCTACATCGTTGGCGAAATCCCACACCTGCCGCTCTCCTGATGCCGGCTTCCTCACTGTGACGTAGTCGGCGCAGGCGCAGTGAGGAATCCTGCACCAGGATCGCATCATTCACTCACTGCGCCTGCGTCGAAGACTGAAGTGAACGGCGCAGGCGCGGGATTTCACCAACGATGCAGGGAACAGTGGCATCAATCAAGAGTAGCTGGGCGGGCAGAACACTGGACCTGGGCGGGATAAAGCGTGAGTGGACCGAGCCTCTAGGTGCTGATTTTACGCCCACATAGCACCTAGAGGCTCATTAGCATATAATAAAAGTGCTTTTTTAACAAAATATATATACCTCCAAAAACATACTGTTATGTAGTGCTGACATTAGCGCATCGCTAATATCAGTCAGCTACATAACAGTATTTCTGGTGGTAGAAACCCTTTAAAGCTTTGGGGAGGTCCTGAAAGTTTGTTTTGTATAAATCTTTTGGGTCAGCTGTTAACCAAATTCCCAGGAATTTTAGGGAGATTTTGGACCATTGGTAAGGTGTAATTAATTGCAATCTGTTTTGGGTTTGTAAGTCTAAGGTCACGTTGAGAACTTGGGATTTGGCTGTGTTTATCAGGAAGTTAGATATTTTCCCAAAAAGGTCAAATATATTCTGTATAGCGGGGAATGCTGAGTCTGGATTTGTTATTATTAACAAAAGGTCATCTGCAAATGCGGCAAGGTGGTGCTGTGTCCCCTGCAGATCAATACCCTTTATTCTATCATCTTGTCTAATTGCCTGAAACAAGCATTCTACTGTGAGAACAAATAGTAGAGACGACAAGGGACGACATATAGTAGAGGCGACATAAAGTACCATTTATTAGGACCCTGGCTGTGGGTTTATTATACATTGCCATAATGGTAGAGATAAATTGGTCCGGTATACCAAATTTGTTGAGCGCTCTTTTCATGAATATCCAATCAATACGGTCAAACGCCTTTTCGGTGTCAGTGCCTAGTAACACTAATGGCACCCGACGGCTACTAGCGTAGTTTATGATATGGATCAGTCTAGTGGTATTCATTCTGCCCTCTCTCCCAGCCAGAAATCCAACCTGTTCACCACGGATGAGAAGAGGTAGAATCGGTTTTAGCCGAAGGGCTATGAGTTTGGCAAACATTTTAAGATCGGTATTAAGGAGTGATATAGGTCTATAGTTGGCGCAGAGAGAGTTGTCCTTGCTCTCTTTAGGTATGATTGTGATATGTGCCATCAACATCTGGGACGGCAAAGGCTCTCCTTTTTTAGTACCCCGGACTCTTAATAAGGGGGGGGGGGTTAGCACTTCATTTAATTCGTGGATTGTAAATGTCTTTAGTAAAAGCCTGGACTGTTCTGCAGAGAGAGAGGGCAGACTGAGGGTATCCAACCAATTATCTATTGCCGTAGCCTTATCTTCTACGTTTGTCAATGAAGGAGGAGGGGTGATGTTGTATAGACTTTCATAAAAGTCTTTGAACCTGGAGGCTATCTCATCAGTGTTTCTCAAAGGATGTGAAGAGGGTGACCGGATCATATGTATATAGGATTTGGTTTTCCGTTTTTTAATCTGTGCTAGCATAAACTTTGAGGCTTTGTCGCCATGTGCATAGTACTTATATTTAGCTGATAGAAATAGTTTAGCTGTACGGGGGCGTTTAGGATGTTCTTGAGGGTAGATCTCAACAATGTGAGTTGGCTTAGGGTCTCATCAGATTTGTTTCTTATGCATATTTTTAAGTTTCTGGATTTGTCTAGACAGGTCCAGTATTTATTTATTCTTTTTTTTCTTAATGTAAGATCCAAGTCCTGTAAGGTGTCCCCTAACTACCGTTTTGTGAGCCTCCCAAATAGATCCGTATTTCACATCAGGGGTGTCATTGAGCTTAAAGTATTCCTCAAGCAGCTCGGTTATTTTCATATTATGCTCTGGAGAATCGAGCAAAGACTCGTTCAGCCGCCAGTTGGACATAGGTTTGGGGAGCTGTCTGAGGATTACCTCCAAAAACACCGGTGCATGATCTAAAAGCAGTAGGGAACCTATCTGTGCTTTTTTGCAAGAGGATAGTAACTGAATGGGTAAGAACAGGTAATCTAGGCACTGATACGAGCGATGGGCCACTGAGTAAAAAGTGTAATCTTTAGTGTTGGGTTGTAAAGCTCTGCAGCCGTCCATGAGCCCGAGCGATTCTAATGTGGATCTGACTTTCGCTAAAGCTGTTCTGGATGTGGAAGATAAACTGGTTGAGGAGTCTAGTTGTGGAAATAGTGTCAAGTTTAAGTCACCACCTAAGATAACCACTCCTTCTGCAAAGTTTCTTAGATATTCTAAAGTGCTACAGATCCATTTGGATTGAGCAGTGTTCGGGGCATATATATTCCCAAATGTAAATGTTTGATTACCTAGTGTACCCTTGATAAAAATGTATCTTTTCTCCGGATCAATCAAGGAGGAAAGAACATTTAGTGGAAAGTTTTTGTGGATCGCGATAGACACTCCCTTGGATGCAGAGGAACCACTGATTAAAGCAGAGATGGTTCAGACGCAGTGTATGGTCTTTCTTAAAGTGAGTTTCTTGTAGCATGGCTACACTCACCTGTTGCTTGCGTAGCAAATTTATTATCTGACTTCGTTTAGCCGGAGAGTTAAGGCCTCTAACGTTGAAAGAGCAGATCTTCAGGGTGGCCATTTAATTGAGGTGCAGATGTGTGATCTATCTATGAAGGGATTCCAGACTTCCTTGGTGAATCTCATGTGCTGTAGGACTAGGAGGGGGAGGGAAAGGACATGGTGGAGAAAAAAAAATTGAACAGTCAATACGAACATTAGTATATAGGTTAATAACCATTTCTAAGTACAGCAATTTTGAGGGTATGCTGAATTAGAGAAATAAAGGGAGTCACCCAAACAGGGTGGAAGAGTGGGAGGTAGAGAAATGGACAGCAATAGGCAGCATGGCGATCCTAGCGAGTAGGAAGATAAAAGCTATAGAAGGAGGGAGTATTAAGCTTGGGTTTGTAGATGAGCCCCAATTGGGGGACACCATATAGGGAGTCTAGTGGACCTAAGTACGGCTGGTCCTAGTGGGGATAAAAGTGTAAAGCCATTTAAAAGTGCATTTATTTTTTATTTTTCAAGAAGACCTAGGAGAAGGTAATAAGATATGATGGAGAAACGGGAAGGGGGGGGGAGGGGGAAGGGGGAGGATGAGGTATGGAGGGGGGAAAGAGGAGGGGGGGGAGAAAGAGGATAGGCCTATTTTGAGAAAAAGAATTCAGGGAAATGGAGATAGAGATGAGAAATAAAACTCTGGCTTGTCCCAGAGTTCAGAAAATGAGATCAAAGTAAGTGAGAAAGGGATAAACTTAGTATCAACTATGACTTTAGCTAGTAAGAACGGTTCTTAATCTTTACAATAGTCCCTTGATCCTATGGAGACTTCAGGTGAAGGACTACTTGTGGACCAGTAATGGAGGTTCCCTCAAGTGGAAGAGGAACAGGAATCGGATAATCTTCCTGTGGAGAGTCAATCCGGGTCTAGTGAAATCCTTCTTGGGGTCGTCTTCATCATCCTTCTCTTTAGGCGCTGGGTTCTGGAGGAATCACTCATGGTCCAAGGTTCCAACACGGGTATAGCTGGTAAGTCCGTTTTTAACGATGTACCAATCCGGTATATCCAGCGGCTCTATCTCCAGGGTGTTGTATACCTGGGGGAGGTCAGAGGGAGATCTGACCACTAGCTTGCGCCCCGGGTTATTAATCAATAAACCAAACGGATGGAGCCAACGATAGGTGATAGATTTCTGCTGCATAAATCCCAGAAGAGGTTTTAGCGCTCTCCTTTTCTGTAATGTCATTGGTGATAGATTTTGGAATAAAGAAACAGTGGTACCGAAGCAGGCAAGTGGGTGTTTTTCTCTCGCCGCTTTAAGCAATTTTTCTTTGGTGCTAAAGCTGACCAGTTTGCAGATTATGTCTCGTGGGGGTTCTTGTGGCTTAGGAGGTGGGCGAAGCGCCCTGTGAGCTCGATCCATAGTGAGGTCGTCTGCAGCCTCGGGGCCTAGTAGCTTATGGAACAGCTCCTTCAATGCCGGCATGATAGAATCAGGCAATACAGTCTCTGGAATGCCCTTAATACGGAGGTTGTGTCTCCGTCCCTTGTTATCTTGGTCTTCGACCAGGCTGTACAGGTGGTTAATGTGAGCTTGTGCATGTTCAAAGCTGTGGGATGCTGCGGTGTTAAAAGCCATTGATTCCTCGTGACTGGCCTCGAGCACCTCAACACGTTCTCTGAGTTGTTTCTGGTCGCTCTTTATATCTTTTAAGTCCTGTTTTAAAGGAGCTAATGCGGCACCTAAAGCCTCTCTTATAAAAGATCTGGAGACCGGGAGATTTTCCCCAGTGTGGAGGGATTCTGCTTCACTTTCCCTACCTCCGTCCGAATCTGCAGAAGCATTTGCCTGCTCGTCTCTCACTGCTAACTCTCTCTCCCGCGCCATCTTGGATTCAGCGCGGGGTCTCTGAGTGCTTTTCTTGAAAAATTTCTCCATCTCTCCATTGACTGGGTTTGATCCCCGTGATCCGGGGATATCTCTGGACTTGTCTCATACGATTTTCCCCATTATCTCCGCTCTTAGTGTGCTGATTAAGCTCGCTTGCACCGTGTCTGCAGCAGAGCTCACACAAGCATGTGCGTCTCGCTCTGCGTCCAAGCTCCGCCCCTAAGACAGCTTCCGAGATGTCTTAGATTTAGACCATTTTCAACACCTAAAACAGGCGTAGAAAATGGTAAATGAGACCGGTCTGCTGGCCCGTCCCCTTCCCTGCCAGCGCCACACTAACAATTTTAGACCTGGCATGAGCGAGAAGAAGTCACAGATAGCGGCGCCTGAAATACGCCTAATTTAGGCATATTTCAGATTAGTAAATGACCCCCTTAATGTTTAATAATATGCTTTAAAATCATGTCCACAAGGTAAACAAATGAAACTAAAAAAAACTTGTCAATGTGTCCAGTGTACATAAATAAAAAGAATGGTCTTACCATATCAACATAGATGTACAAGGGGGGGGGGGGGGGGGGCAGAGGATACATCAGGGGGTCAAACAGAGCTGAATACTTTCCCTGATGTTACCCTATTTTACCTGATCTATTCTTCAAGGTAGAGGAGCGTGGAAAAGTCCAAAGGGGTCGCTTTTCTCAGAGCGGGTGCTCTGCTACCTGGACGAATAGAATAGACCAGGTAAAGTAGGGGGACCTTATTAGGCCCTTGCCTGTTTTTTTTATTTATTTATTTTATTCTACATTGCCCTGAAATTTTGTAGGCCAAGAGTTCGGGATAGATAAGTCTGTTAATGTAGTTGGAAGCCACCTTGTGGGCCCAACACAGTTTTGATCACAAATGTGGGCAAAGGGATTATTATTTTCATATCGTAAGTATGGCAGTAACCAGTGCCGTAACTAGAGTGCTATGGGCTCCAGGGCAAACTTTGCATAAGGCCCCCCCTACGCCATGCTCGACCACACCCTCTGTGACCGCGATTGTTACAGCCCTGGTCCCCAGTAACACCCCCTTTAATGTCTCTCACTGCCCCTGGTAATGTCTCCCACTGCCCCATCAGGTAGTGCCCCACACCACCCCAGTAATGTCCACCTCTGCCAAAAATTAGTGTCCCACACTGCCCCCAGTAGTGTCCACCACTACCCCTGGTGATCTCCTCCACTTCCTCTGGTAATGTCCCCTACTGCCCCTAGTAATGTCCCCTTCTTCCACCAGTAGTGTCTCCCACTGCCCCCAGTAGTGTCTCCCACTGCCCCCAGTAATGTCCCTCACTGCCCCTGGTAATATCTCTGACTGCCCCCAGTAGTTCCCCCACTGCCCGAAGTAATTTCCACCACTGCCCCTAGTAATGTCCCCCACTGCCTCCGGTAATGTCCCCTACTGACCCCAGTAGTGTCCCCCACTGTCCCAGTAGTGTCTCCCACTGCACCCCAGTAGTGTCCCCAATAGTGTTCCACATTGCCCCACAGTAGTGTCCCCCGTTGCCCACAATAGTATCACGGTCGGCGTGGCTATCACATACGTGACACAGAGGGAGGGAACGAGGAAGGCCCTGCCCAAGTGAGAGGGAAGATGGTGACCCCTGACTCACCTGGCGGCTGGCACCTGGCTGCCCTGACGTCCCTAGACGGGTTCCTCACCCGTACGCCGATCACGTGCCTAAAGCCCTGGCTTTCCCTGAGCTGAGCCCTAGGTAGTGAACAGGGCGATGGGAACACTAGTCCGCACCACTAACTCTAAGGGAAAACACCAAGGGGAGGACAGACAACACAGACTCAACATATATTCCCAGGTGGGCGACAACAAGAGACAACAATGAGCCAAACAGGGATCCGGAGGGTAGCACACAGGAACAACAACCAGGATTAACCACTCCAGTGGGTCAGTATAGATGTCCAGGCAGGAAGCTCTATAACTGGCAACTAGAGAAGTGTGAGGGGAGAATATAAGGAGGTAGGGAGTGGCAGACAAGAAACAGCTGAGGAGGAGAAGCTACGGATCCCTGAGAGAGACAAAAAGGATAGCAAGGCAAACACAGAAAACAATAACTAAGAAACACCGTGATCTTTAGATATAGAGCGCGCAGCCACCCGCTGCGACTTCCTGACCCCGGGTATAACGGAGTCCGACGTGGCTCTTGATACCCTCGTGACAGTACCCCCCCCTTTCACGAGGGGCCTCCGGACACTCAGGACCAGGTCTCTCCGGATGAGAGGCATGGAAAGTCTGAATTAACCTGTTGGCGTTTACCTCTGACGCTGGAACCCACATTCTTTCCTCGGGACCGTAACCCCTCCAATGCACCAGATATTGAAGAGAGCGGCGGACCCGACGAGAATCAACAATTCTGGCTATTTGAAACTCCAGATTACCATCCACAATAACAGGAGGAGGTGGCAGCGGCGATGGTTCTAGAGGTGGAACATACTTCTTGAGTAACGATTTATGGAAGACGTTATGGATCTTAAAAGTCTGAGGTAGCTCCAGGCGAAAAGCCACAGGGTTAATGACGGCTACTATTTTATAGGGACCAATGAACCTAGGACCCAGTTTCCAAGAGGGAACCTTCAACTTAATATTCCTAGTAGACAACCACACATAGTCATTCACTCCTAGGTCCGGACCTGGCGACCGTTTCTTATCGGCCATGCATTTATATTTACCACTCATCTTTTTCAAGTTAACTTGCACCTTCTGCCATACCGATGAAAGAGATGAAGAAAACCTTTCCTCTTCGGGAACCCCAGAAGACCCCCCCTCTTTGAAAGTACAAAATTGGGGATGAAAACCGTATGCACCAAGGAATGGTGACTTGCCAGTGGACTCCTGATAATGATTATTTATGGCAAACTCAGCTAACGGTAAATATGATGACCACAACTCTTGGTTTTCAGACACAAAACACCTTAAATATGTTTCTAGGTTTTGGTTGGTACGCTCAGTCTGTCCATTCGACTGAGGATGGAAAGCTGAGGAAAAGGACAAGTGAACCCCCAAACGGGAACAAAAAGCTTTCCAAAACTTAGAAATAAACTGGGTTCCCCGATCCGAAACCACATCGGAAGGGACCCCGTGAAGCTTCACGATTTCACTGATAAACACCTGAGCGAGAGTTTTAGCATTAGGAAGTGCGGGTAGCGCAATAAACTGTACCATTTTGCTAAACCTGTCTACTACTACCAAAATAACTGTTTTACCCGCCGACAACGGTAAGTCAGTGATGAAATCCATTGACAGATGTGTCCATGGCCTATTGGGGATGAAAAGTGGCAATAAAGACCCTGCTGGACGTGTATGAGAGACTTTCGCGCGTGCACAAGTAGAACAAGTAGACACGAAATCCATTACATCCTGACGCAAGCTTGGCCACCAAAAACGACGAGATAAAAGCTCCAAGGTTGCTTTACTACCCGGGTGTCCAGCAAGTGCCGAATTATGATGTTCTTTTAATAATTCAAGACGCAGGTTTAACGGTACAAACAATTTCTCTGAGGGGCAAGAGGCCGGGGCGTCCCCCTGAGCCTCTAACACCTTTCCCTCTAGAACAGAGTGTACAGCAGAGACAACCACTCCTCTTTGTAAAATAGGTACTGGATCACAAACATTACCCCCTCCAGGGAAACTACGAGATAATGCGTCTGCCTTGGTATTTTTTGCCCCAGGACGATAGGTGATTACAAAGTTAAATCTGGTAAAGAATAGCGACCACCTAGCTTGTCTAGGGGTGAGACGTTTAGCCGATTCTAGGTACAGAAGGTTCTTGTGATCCGTAATCACCGTGACGGGTTGGATTGCTCCCTCTAAGAAGTGACGCCACTCTTCAAGCGCCAGTTTAATCGCCAACAGTTCCCTATTTCCAATATCATAATTCTTCTCCGCAGAAGATAATTTTTTGGAAAAGAAAGCGCAAGGACGCCATTTGCCAGGAGACGGACCCTGAGACAATACAGCTCCCACTCCCACCTCTGACGCATCTACCTCGACAATAAAAGGCTGGGAGACATCAGGTTGAATTAGAACAGGTGCCGAGGTAAACCTCTCCTTTAGAGAGGAAAATGCATCTTTAGCGGCGTCAGACCATTTGGAAAAATCCGTCCCCTTCCTAGTCATGTCGGTAAGGGGTTTAACGATCACTGAATAATTTTTAATGAACTTTCTATAGAAATTAGCGAAACCCAAAAACCGTTGTAGGGCTTTAAGGTTCTCAGGAAGATCCCAATCTAAAATTGCCTGGACCTTCCCAGGATCCATGCGGAAACCTGAAGCAGATAATAGATATCCCAGGAACTGTAATTCCTGAACAGCGAAGACACATTTTTCAATTTTCGCATATAATTTATTCGTCCGTAGGACCTGCAGTACTTGCCTGACATGCACCTCATGTGTTTTCAGATCAGCCGAATAAATTAAGATATCATCTAGGTATATGACTACAAACCTGCCGATGAGATGACTAAAAATATCATTAACGAAATGTTGGAAGACAGCAGGGGCATTGGTCAGACCGAAAGGCATAACTAGATTTTCATAATGCCCCTCAGGGGTGTTAAAAGCTGTCTTCCACTCATCCCCTTCCCTGATACGAATCAGATTGTAGGCCCCCCTAAGATCAAGTTTGGAGAACCACTTAGCACCCGCAATCTGATTAAAAAGGTCAGGAATGAGAGGAAGAGGGTATGGGTCACGGATCGTTATCTGGTTTAACTCACGGAAATCTAAGCAAGGACGCAGGCCCCCATCTTTCTTTTTAACAAAGAAAAACCCTGCAGCCACGGGTGAAGAAGAGGGTCTGATGTGTCCCTTAGCCAGACTCTCGGAGATATAATCTTTCATGGCTTGTCTCTCGGGACCCGAAAGATTATACAACCTGGACTTGGGTAATTTTGCCCCGGGAATCAGGTTAACCGGGCAATCATAAGGACGATGAGGTGGTAGTTTCTGACAACCCTTTTCAGAAAAAACGTCCTCAAAGTCCGAAATAAATGTAGGTAGGGAAGCTATGGAGGCGATTAAGCAATTGTTATTTAAGCAATTCACTCTGCAATGCTCACTCCACTCCAATATCTCCCTGGCCTGCCAATCCACCACTGGATTGTGCGCTACCAACCAGGGAAGACCCAATACCACCGGAGAGGGAAGGCCCTCCAGAACGTAACATGCAAGACACTCATTATGGTGGTCCCCTACCCGAAGGTGTAAATTACGAACAATGTGGGTGAGGTTTCTTTGAGACAGAGGAGCAGAATCTATAGCGAATACGGGAACAGGTCTCTGCAGCATACAGAGAGACAAACCCATAGTGCGGGCAAAATGGGCATCAATCAAGTTTACCCCTGCTCCACTGTCTAGAAAAACAGAAATAGACTCCGTCTTAACACCAAAAACAATGACCGCTGGTAACACAAATTGAGATGTTCGTATGGAGGAAACGTATACCCCCCGGCTGACATCCTCCGCACAGCCCGGGGTTAGTAGTTTTCCGACGGTCTTTTGTTTTTGAGAAAGGAGGGACAGACATTAATGAAATGACCCCTCCCCCCACAGAAAAAACAAGCCCCCTTCCTACGGCGAACCTCGGGAGGACGGACCTGACGAGAAGTTCCGCCTAGCTGCATAGGCTCATCTAAGTCAGTACAGGCTGACTGTTGCTTGGGAGAGGTAACCAATTGCTCCGGAATTTTCGATCTCTCCCTAAGACGTCTATCTATTCTGATAGAGAGGGACATAACAGCATCAAGGGAAAGGGGGGTCTCATACAGCGCCAGTGCATCCTTAACCCTTTCAGATAACCCAGAGCAGAACTGACTCCTGAGAGCCGGGTCGTTCCACTGAGTATCCGTAGCCCACCTACGGAACTCTGAGCAATATTCCTCTGCTGACCGATCTCCCTGTAGGAGTCTCCGTAACTTCGACTCAGCCAGGGCGACTCGGTCAGGGTCATCATATATGAGACCCAAAGCCCCAAAAAATCCCTCCACTGACCGAAGAGCCTGAGAACCAGGGGGTAACGAGAACGCCCAGGATTGCGGATCCCCCTGAAGCAGGGAAATGACAATCCCTACCCGCTGTTCTTCATGACCTGAGGAGTAAGGGCGCAACTTAAAATATAATTTGCAGGCCTCACGGAACGTTGCAAATTTGTCCCTTCCCCCAGAAAATCTGTCGGGAAGAGCAACCTTGGGTTCAGTGACAACCTGGTTACCCATAGCAACCGCTGGGGGTGCGGTCTGCTGCATTTGCTGCTGTTGTTGGAGAACAGACGCCTTCAATCCTGCCACCTCCAAAGACAGGCTTTGAAGCTGTTCTGCCAAGGCATCAATAGGATCCATATTGGATCCTAAGTAGAGAGAGAAAAAAAACAACAATTAAAAATTTATTTTTTATTTTTTATTTTTTTTCCTCAAAAAGTAAGGGCCAGTTATAATATCACGGTCGGCGTGGCTATCACATACGTGACACAGAGGGAGGGAACGAGGAAGGCCCTGCCCAAGTGAAAGGGAAGATGGTGACCCCTGACTCACCTGGCGGCTGGCACCTGGCTGCCCTGACGTCCCTAGACGGGTTCCTCACCCGTACGCCGATCACGTGCCTAAAGCCCTGGCTTTCCCTGAGCTGAGCCCTAGGTAGTGAACAGGGCGATGGGAACACTCGTCCGCACCACTAACTCTAAGGGAAAACACCAAGGGGAGGACAGACAACACAGACTCAACATATATTCCCAGGTGGGCGACAACAAGAGACAACAATGAGCCAAACAGGGATCCGGAGGGTAGCACACAGGAACGACAACCAGGATTAACCACTCCAGTGGGTCAGTATAGATGTCCAGGCAGGAAGCTCTATAACTGGCAACTAGAGAAGTGTGAGGGGAGAATATAAGGAGGTAGGGAGTGGCAGACAAGAAACAGCTGAGGAGGAGAAGCTACGGATCCCTGAGAGAGACAAAAAGGATAGCAAGGCAAACACAGAAAACAATAACTAAGAAACACTGTGATCTTTAGATATAGAGCGCGCAGCCACCCGCTGCGACTTCCTGACCCCGGGTATAACGGAGTCAGACGTGGCTCTTGATACCCTCGTGACAAATAGTGTCCCTCACAGCCTCAGTAGTGCCCTCCAAGCCCCTAGTAGTATCTTCCAGTGCCCAGAGTCTTCAAGTAACAGGGCCCTGTTAAATGTGAGCTCAGCGGGCCCCTCCCCCTGCCAGGCCCAGTCGCGGCTGTACCATCTGCGACCACAATTGTTATGCCCCTGGCAGTAATGCAATGTACATTTATTCATGTTTGCAGTGTTTACATGTGTCTTTGCACATGGCAGTGTAGTCCTTGTTAGATAGATAGATAGATAGATAGATAGATAGATAGATAGATAGATAGATAGATAGATAGATTGATATGGTGCACTGTATGGCTACCTTATTACAGACACCTATCTAGTACCTGATTTTGGGGTATTTTCACAATGTGTTAACAGGATCCAATAAGTGGGAAGTTTTCGATCGGGGGAGGGGGGGGAATTAGAAAGGATTTCGACAGTTTAAAAGACAGCAAATTGGCAGAAGCATATCCAAATGAGCACATTACATCACAGCAGTTCATGACATCATGGCAATCCATCACATGACAATGAAGGCCCTTGTATAAGAAACCCAGACTCTATTGAGGCTACTCATTCCTCTTCAGGTGGGTGACTGTGGGGTCAGAGGTACAGAGGTTTTCCAGCTTCCTTTCTGCACACAGGACACTAGATGGATTCCTTATTGGGGATAGAGAGTTAGATAAAGAGATAAAGAGATAGAGAGATATGAATGTGAGACCCGACACAGGCTGCTCTGAGGGAGGTGTAAAAAACACTTCAGCTATTATCTCATCTGTGATCTGTACATAGTTTATATAATTCTTCAAACTTTTCTCACAAGAATGATTAGTTTACATGGTGAAAAGAGGTCAGGAGAGTCCAAATCAGTAAAAAAGCATTGGGAAGATGTTCATGAAGTAAGCAACTATATAAGTATATCTGGTAAAAACCATGGTAATCCTAGAAAACCACTTTAAGGCTGCAAGAACACAATATGCGGTCCAGCAGTGGGATCTGTATGTTTATCATTGCTAATTGCCAGACCCTACCTGTACATACATCATACACAGGGGCGTACATAAAAATCACTGGGCCCCATAGCAGGAATCTAAATTGGGCCCCCATTCCCCTTTTATAGCCCCTCCTTTTGTTCCATGAACTATTCTTGCTGCTCCGTTTTATAATTTATGCCATCAGGGCCGGATTGGGATTACAAAACAGCCTTGGCACACAAAAGAGGTATAATATATGCAGTGTGTACAGGTATATAGTATATACAGCAGTGTACTGATATGTGAGGTACGGGGTATAATATATGCAGTGTATACAGGTATACAGTATATACAGTAGTGTAATATGTGAGGTACGAGGTATAATAGATGCAGTGTGTACAGGTATATAGTAAATACAGCAGTGTATTGACACCTCGTACCTCACATATTAGTACACCGCTGTATATACTATATATCTGTACACACTGCATCTATTATACTTCGTACCTCACATATCAGTGCACTGCGGTATATACTATATATCTGTACATATTGCATGTATAATACTGTGTAATATATGCAGTGTGTGTGTGTGTGTGTGTATGTGTGTGTGTATATATATATATATATATATATATACACACACACAGAGCAGTGTATTGATGTGAGACATAGAAGGTATAATACTGTAGATGCAGTATTTACAGAGATATGTGGTCAGTTATACATTATGGTCACTGTGTGTGAAGTACATGAGGTAGTGGTCACTGTAACTGTCTGAAGTATTATACATGAGTGAGCAATGAGTAAAAACAGGGCATTGAGGGGGGGTAAATGATGAAAAGTGGAGGACCTCCTCTTACCACTCCATTCCAGTCTGTATGGATCAATGCAGAGTTGCTTGTGAACTTCTAATACTTGCTGTTAGGGGTTGAAGGACCTGTGATGATGTCATCACAGGTCCTGGCAGATATACCTTTGAAACCTAGGAACTACACCATTTTTTGTGCAGTTCCTTTGCTAGATTCTGCAGGACCTGTGATGTTGAAGATGATGTCATCACAGGTCCTGGCAGATGCACTGTTCTAACCTGGGAACTAAACTTTACACCGTGCAGTTCCCTTACAGGACCTCTGATGACATCATCAAAGGTCCTTTAGCTTTAGAAAGATAAACAGGAGCAATTAGGGGGCGGGGCCTCTCCTCCACTTCGGGCCCCTCTTTCTCACGGGCCCCATTGCAGCTGCGTGGTCTGCCTATATGGTAGGTACGCCACTGATCATACATTCTGTTTGTTTCAATAGCATGAACAGAATCTCCTTGTGCTTCTCAGTAGAAAATCGATTTAACCTGAAATAGTGTAAAAAAAAAACAAAAAAAATAATACTTAACTGATCCATTTGCTCGCGATGGGCCGGCTGCTGCCACCTTGCTTGAATATTTCTGCCAAAATCCCGTGCCCGGTGACATATGACATCACCACACCAGCAGGCATGATGACTAGTGTTGTGCGAGCATGCTCAGCCGAACACTAGTTTGGCTCGAGAATCGATTTGCTCGGACGAATATCGGGTGTTCTGCCGGGATTCAAACTCACAACCTTCTACATTACAGCCCAGAATGTTAACCACTACACTGTAGAGCAGTACTGTATAGGAATACTTGGTTAACATTAGTGGTTAACATTCTGGGCTGTAATGTCGAAGGTTGTGAGTTTGAATCCCACCAGAAACTTTTCAGAAATAGAGGCTAAATTTAATTTAAACATATAAGTTTTTAGCCATAATATATTTACATATATAATATACACTCACCTAAAGAATTATTAGGAACGCCATACTAATACAGTGTTGGACCCCCTTTTGCCTTTAGAACTGCCTTAATTCTACGTGGCATTGATTCAACAAGGTGCTGATAGCATTCTTTAGAAATGTTGGCCCATATTGATAGGATAGCATCTTGCAGTTGATGGAGATTTGAGGGATGCACATCCAGGGCACGAAGCTCCCGTTCCACCACATCCCAAAGATGCTCTATTGGGTTGAGATCTGGTGACTGTGGGGGCCATTTTAGTACAGTGAACTCATTGTCATGTTCAAGAAACCAATTTGAAATGATTCGAGCTTTGTGACATGGTGCATTATCCTGCTGGAAGTAGCCATCAGAGGATGGATACATGTTCTCATTCTGTTTACGCCAAATTCGGACTCTACCATTTGAATGTCTCAACAGAAATCGAGACTCATCAGACCAGGCAACATTTTTCCAGTCTTCAACAGTCCAATTTTGGTGAGCTCGTGCAAATTGTAGCCTCTTTTTCCTATTTGTAGTGGAGATGAGTGGTACCCGGTGGGGTCTTCTGCTGTTGTAGCCCATCCGCCTCAAGGTTGTGCGTGTTGTGGCTTCACAAATGCTTTGCTGCATACCTCGGTTGTAACGAGTGGTTATTTTAGTCAACGTTGCTCTTCTATCAGCTTGAATCAGTCGGCCCATTCTCCTCTGACCTCTAGTATCCACAAGGCATTTTTGCCCACAGGACTTCCGCATACTGGATGTTTTTCCCTTTTCACACCATTCTTTGTAAACCCTAGAAATGGTTGTGCGTGAAAATCCCAGTAACTGAGCAGATTGTGAAATACTCAGACCGGCCCGTCTGGCACCAACAACCATGCCACGCTCAAAATTGCTTAAATCACCTTACTTTCCCATTCTGACATTCAGTTTGGAGTTCAGGAGATTGTCTTGACCAGGACCACACCGCTAAATGCATTGAAGCAACTGCCATGTGATTGGTTGACTAGATAATTGCATTAATGAGAAATAGAACAGGTGTTCCTAATAATTCTTTAGGTGAGTGTATATTTAGAATATATAATATATTATAATATATGTAAATATATTATGGCTAAAACATCAGTAGTAGTTTCCCACATATTATGCATTTATATATCAGAAGTATGATTTTATCTATGTGTATATATATACGGGGTGCCGCACCCTGTCAGTTCACCCCGTACTTACAAAGAAATGTGCTTTGTGACGAAATAATTAGTCGAAACAGTGAATCAAATTTTACTAAACTTACCTAATCTGTAAGTGTTGCCCCTTGACATAACGCCACTAAAGGTGTTATTTATACCATGGTATACTATGTTGTACTACATGGCTCACTATTGCTTATCCATTTTAAAATAAATCTGCCAAGTTGTTTTATCCCTAATTTCTGTGACTGTGCACTGGGCATTGGTGCCATATGCATTAATACAGAGCTCCTAGAAAGATATGGGTGGAGGAATTGTGCCATAATGACGTGAGACCTATAAATGTCAGCACTAGGGACGAGCGAACAACTAGAAGTTCGAAGTTGAAGTCAATGGGGACCCGAACTTTGGGGCACTAAAATGCCTGTAAAATAAACATAGTAAGGGCTAGAGAGCTGCAAAAAGAAGCAAAATGGGAGTAAGAGCAGGACAATTCCCCTGCAAACAAAAGTGGATAGGGAAATTACATAAATAACATAGAATAGAAAAAAAATTAAAAACAATAATCTTGAACTAGGAGGTGGAGGTGAAAGAAGAGTAGGAGGTTGAGCAGGTGGTGGACGTGGCGGTGTAGGTAGTAGCGGTGGTGGAGGAGGAGGAGGTATCCTACAATGTTTTTTATTTATTATTTTTTTTAATCTTATTTATTTATATTTTTTTATAAATTTGGGAAGACCCCAAAACATTGGGAAATAGAAAAAGAGAATGCAAATAGAAAGTTTGCTGGAGTATAAGAATGTCTGGGTGTGGCCGGTATACTTGTCTATTCAGCACAAGGTACAGACAAGTCCTGTGGGATCCATGCCTGGTTCAATTTAATGAACGTGAGCTTGTCCACAGCTTGTCTACATTGGCTGCTAAACAAACGTTCGGACAATACACAGGTCGCAGCTGGCGGTGCTGGTTGTTGTGGCGTGCTGACAAAGCTTTTCCACATTTTTGGCCATGCTAACCCTTCCTTTTGAGGTGCTGGCGGTGCCACAGCTGTGTTGGCGACTTCTTCCTCCTCCTCTGCCTTTGCCTTGTGCTTCCACTGAGCCCCCGTTGTCAGGTGGGAATGCCATCAGCAGCACGTCTACCAGGGTGCGCTTGTACTCGCACATCTTCCGATCACGCTCCAGTGACAGAATTAAGGATGGCACGTTGTCCTTGTAGCGGAGATCCAGCAGGGTGGCCACCCAGTAATCAGCACTGGTTAGAATGTGGGCAACTTGGCGATCGTTGAGCAGGCATTGCAGCATGTACTGTAGTTACTTATGTGTGCCAGGCTGCCCAGAGGCAATGGCAAGCTGTCCTCTGTGGGAGGTGTATAGTTTGTGTCCTCTGTATCCCCCCAGCCATGCTCCAGTAATGCCCATGAGCTGCTTTGGGTGCCACCCTGCTGTGAACACGGTTCCTTCTCCTCATCATCATCCTCCAGGACTGTGCCCTGGCTGTTCAGTTGTTTACCTGGCCTCTCTTGGGGCAGGAACCCACCCTCCGAGCCACTTGTGAATGACTGACCTGATAACCGTGGAAATGATCCCTCTTCCTCCTCCTCTATCTCCTGTGCCACATACCATTCAACCATCACCCAAAGTGTTTTTCAAGGAGAGATAGAAGTGGGATAGTAATGCTGAGGACGGCATCATCGGCACTGGCCATGTTGATGGAGTACTCGAAACCGCGCAACATGGCACACACATCCCGCATGAAGGCCCACTCGTTGGTGGTGAAGTGGTGCTGTTCCGCAGAGCGACTCACCCGTGCGTGCTGCATCTGAAACTCCACTATCACCTGCTGCTGCTAGCACAGTCTCTCCAGCATGTGCAAGGTGGAGTTCCACCTTGTGGGTATGTCGCATATGAGGCAGTGAGCAAGAAGGCCAAAGTTACGCTGCAGCACAGACAGGGGAGCAGCAGTAGGGTGAGAAAGCCGAAAGTGTGCACAGATGGCCCGCACATTTTGCAGCAGCTCTGACATACCGGGGTAATTTTTCAGGAACCTCTGCACCACCAAATTCAGCACATGCGCCAGACAAGGGATGTGCATTAAACCGGCTAGGCCCAGAGCTGCTACGAGATTTTGCCCGTTATCGCACACTACCAGGCCGGGCTTGAGGCTCAGTGGCACCAACCACTTATCGGTCTGTTGTTCCATGCCCGTACACAGCTCCCGCGTGGTGTGGGTTTTTTCCCCCCCAAAAGATGAGTTTCAAAACAGCCTGCTGTCGTTTCCCCCTGACTGTGCTGAAGTTGGTGGTCAAGGTGTTACGCTGACCGGATGAGGAGGTGGTAGAGGAGGAAGAGGAGTAGGAGGCAACAGGAGGCAAATAGAAACATCCTGCAATCCTTGGTGGCGGACGGACATGAGCCAAACTGCTTTCCGCCTCAGGCCCAGCCGCAAATGCATTTACCCAGTGTGTGGTTAGGGAGATATAACGTTCCTGCCTGTGATTACCGGTCCACGTATCGATGGTTATGTGGACCTTGCCACAGATGGCGTTGCGCAGTGCCCACCTAATTTTGTCCGCCACTTGGTTGTGCAGGGCAGAGATGGCTCGCCTGGAAAAGTAGTGGCAGCTGGGAACCATGTACTGTGGGACAGCCACAGCCATAAGGTTTGTAAAAGTCTCCATCTCCACCAGAGACGGAGTAAGTACACGACTGAATCTTGACCAGAGGTTTTGGCTCGTCTATGCTGAGCCATATGCTGATGTCGTTTCTGGACTGTCTTATAACAGTGAAAGAGGGAAGGAAGCTGGGAATAGCGGTCTATCGAAAACCAACGTACACAGACCAGTACCTGCTATAATGATTCCCACCATCCTCTAGACCACAAACTGGGAGTCATCCAAACTCTACACCACCGGGCAGAGAAAATCCCCACCAGCACAGAGGCCAAGGCAAAGGAATTCAAACACCTCAGAGGGGCACTTAAAACTTGTGGGTATCCAGATTGTGGGTATCCAGATTGGACCTTTGTCAAAACAGAAGGAAGGAGAAGAAAGAGCACCAAGACTACCAGTGAGGGCGAGAAGCATGACAGACGCAAGAATATGGTTATCCCTGTCTGCTTTAAACCCAGCAACACACAGAAGCAACAACTGGTTCAACCAAAAGACCCAATGCCTAAACACAAGATGGACAACATTGTGTACGCAGTCCAGTGTAATGAGGAATGCTCAGAACTGTATATCGGCGAAACAAAACAACAACTACATCAGCGTATGGCTCAGCATAGAAGAGCCAAAACCTCTGGTCAAGATTCAGCCGTGTACTTACATCTAAAAGAAACAGGTCACACCTTTGAAGACAGTCAAGTACGTGTTTTGGATAAGGAGGCCGATTGGTACAAATGAGGTGTGAAGGAGGCCATCTACGTAAAAATGGAGAAGCCAAGCTTGAATAGAGGTGGGGGTGGGGGGGGGGTTAGACATCTATTGTCTGCCACATACAATGCTGTCTTGACACCTTTTTCTGGGAGGTCATTATCACCTACTGACTCCAATTAGGATAATGGAATCAACACCTTTGACCCCATGCTGGGTATAATGACCTTTGACCCCATGCTGGGTATAATTACCAGATGTTGATTCAGTTACATATTTATTCCCAGAGAATTCTTGTACAGTCACTCAGAATTGAGAAAGCTCGTTGGAAGAACGAGTGAAACGTTTTCAAGAAATCTACAGTAAGTCCAGTTGCCTTGATTTATTCTTTACAGATATACCATGACCAGGATAAATGAGAACCTTCACAGACATACTGCCAGCAGAGTCATCAAAAGCATAAGAGACTGCTGCATGAATTGGGGCTCAGACTGCTTGGCTGATTTGCAAGAGGGTGAGGTGAAAGACATATGCCCATAGGCTGCAGGTGCCAACTCTGCGCTTTCAGCAGGGGACTGGGTGGGAGGCAATGTGAAGGAACTGGAGACACTGTCAGCCACCCAAATCTACTACTGCCTCTATTTGTTCTGGCCTCACCATTCGTACACGGTATTCGGGCCTACAAAATAACTCTGAGCGTTCTGTTACCTACGTGCACCTGAGGAATGTGTTTCATTTGGGCATATAGCTGGCACAGATTGACCACATCCTCTCCATGCAACAGGAGCTCCACCAACACCAGCAGCACTACGACCAGGGCCACGTCCCTTATTTGATGCTCTCCTCATTCTTTGAGGTCACCCATCAAACTAACAGATGGATTAAGTATATTAATTTCCCTGTCATATACTGCTGTTATATTATGGTTTTTTTTAAAAACACCCATCTTGTGCAAGATACTACATTTGCAGCCTTTGCTGCATTTCTGACAGTCCAATACAACCAGTCAATACTGCTGTTATATTTTTGTTTAAAAAAAACACCCATTTTGTGCTAGATACTACATTTGCGGCCTTTGCTGCATTTCTGACAGTCCAATACAAGCGTTAAATACTGCTGTTATATTCTGGTTTTAAAAAAAACACCCATTTTGTGGAAGATACTATATTTGCGGCCTTTGCTGCATTTTTGACAGTCCAATACAACCAGTCAATACTGCTGTTACATTGTTGGTTGACAAATTCACATTTTTTGTGACCGTGAAGTAATTGTATTAAATTCGCCTGTCACACTATTGTGTGACCTCAAGAATTTTTTTCTCTTTATGACACCGGCACTGCCTTACTGTCAATGAACTTAATTGTTGACTATTGGTGGTTACATTGTCGCCTCACATAAACCATCTGTTTGGTGAGTAAACGCAAAGAATGAGGAGAGCGTCAAATAAGGGACGTGGCCCTGGTTGTGGTGCTGCTGGTGTTGGTGGAGCTCCTGTTGCAGGGAGAGGTCATGGTCAATCTGTGCCAGCTACACGCACAAGTGAATCAACTTCCTCAGGTACGAATAAGCGACAGAACCTTTAGCATTATTTGGTAGGGCCGAATGCGGCTCTACGAATGGTGAGGCCAGAACAAGTACAGGCAGTAGTAGATTGGGTGGCTGACAGTGCCTCCAGTTCCTTCACATTGTCTCCCACCCAGTCCCTTTCTGAAAGATCAGAGTAGGCACCTGCAGCCCATGGCCATCAGTCTTTCACCTCACCCTCTTGCAAATCAGTCAAGCAGTCTGAGCCCCAAGTCATGCAGCAGTCTCTTCTGCTTTTTGATGACTCTGCTAGCAGGGTTTCCCAGGGCCATACACATAGCCCTGCCCCAGAAGTGAAAGAGATTGAGTGCACCAATGCCCAGCCACTTATGTTTCAGGATAAGTACATGGGAGGACCACTGCAGTACGTTTTGGATGATGACAAAACACAGGTGCCAACTGCTGTGGCTTTCTGCAGTGTGCAGATCGACAAGGAGGGCAGGGGTGAAGACTGGGTGGAAGATGATGTGGAGGAGGATGAGGTCCTCGACCCCACATGGAATCAAGGTCATGCGAGTAACCTGTCTAGTTCGGAGCAAGAGGTGGTGGTTGCACAGAGCCACCAGCACAGCAAAAGTGGGGGACAAAATCAGGTGTGCACTGCGCAGCGCCATCTGTGGCAAGGTCCACCTAACTAAGGATACGTGGACCAGTAAGCACGGTCAGGGACGTTATATATCTCCCTAACTGCACACTGGCTAAATGCAGTGGCTGCTGGGCCTGAGGCGGATAGCAGTTTGGCGCATGTCCTTCCGCCACCGAGGATTGCAGGGCGTTTCTATTTGCCTCCTGTTGCTTCCTCCTACTCCACTTTCTCATCCATTACCGCCTCCTCATCCAGTCAGCCTAACACCTTCACCACCAACTTCAGCACAGTCAGGGGTAAACGACAGCAGGCAGTTTTAAAACTTATCTGTTTGGGGGACAAACCCCACACCGCGCAGGAGCTGTGGGCGGGCATGGAACAACAGACCGATGAGTGGTTGGTGCCAGTGAGCCTCAGGCCTGGCCTGGTGGTGTGCGATAATAGGCGAAAACTTGTAGCAGCTCTGGGCCTAGCCGGTTTGATGTACATCCCTTGCCTGACGCATGCGCTGAATTTGGTGGTGCAGAAATTCCTGAAAAATTACCCCAATGTGTCAGAGCTGCTGCAGAAAGTGCGGGCCTTCTGTGCGCACTTTCAGCGTTCTCACCCTGCTGCTGCTCACCTGTCAGCGATGCAGCATAACTTTAGCCTTCCCGCTCACCGCCTCATATGCGATGTGCCCACAAGGTGGAACTCCACCTTGCACATGCTGGCCAGACTGTGCGAGCAGCAGCAGGTGATAGTGTAGTTTCAGATGCAGCACGCACGGTTGAGTCGCTCTGCGGAACAGCAACACTTCACCACCAATGAGTGGGCCTCCATGTGAGACCTGTGTGCATTGTTGCGCTGTTTCGAGTACTCCACCAACATGGCCAGTGCCGATGACGCCGTGTCCGCGTTACTATCCCACTTCTATTCCTCCTTTAAAAATGGAAGAGAATGTGGCACAGGAGGAGGAGGAAGAGGGATCATTTACAAGGGTTTCAGGCCAGTCATTCACAAGTGGCTCCGAGGGTGGGTTCCTGCACCAACAAACGCCAGGTACAGAATTGCCCAGCCAGGGCACAGTTCTGGAGGATGACGAGGTGGAGGATGAAGAGGAGGAGGTGGAGTAGGAGGAACTGTGTTCACAGCAGGGTGGCACCCAAGCCAGCTCATCGCCATCACTGGTGCGTGGCTGGGGATACAGAGGACACAGATGATACACCTCCCACAGAGGACAGCTTGTCGTTGCCTATGGGCAGCCTGGCACACATGAGCGATTACATGCTGCAGTGTTTCTGCAATGAGCGCCGAGTTGGCCACATTCTAACTTGTGCTGATTACTGGGTGGCCACGCTGCTGGATCCCCGTTACAAGGACAATGTACTGTCCTTAATTCCGTCACTGGACCGTGATCGGAAGATGCAAGAGTACAAGCGCACGCTGGTATTTGCACTGCTGATGGCATTCCCACCTGACAGAGGGGGCACAGTGGAAGCACAAGGCGAAGGCAGAGGAGGAGGAAGAGGTCACCAACGCAGCTGGAGCACCGCCAGCACCTCAGAAGGCAGGGTTAGCATGGCCGAAATGTGGAAAAGCTTTGTCAGCACGCCACAACAACCAGCACCACCAGCTGATATGGAATGTCTTAGCAGGAGGCAGCATTTCAGGAACATGGTAGAGCAGTCTGTGTGCACACGCCTACACGTACTGACTGATGGGTCTGCCCCATTCAACTTCTGGGTCTCCAAATTGGGCACATGGCCTGAGCTTGCCCTTTACGCCTTGGAGGTGCTGATCTGCCCTGCAGCCAGTGTATTGTCTGAGCGTATGTTTACACCGGCAGGAGGGAGTTAACAAAGAGAAGCGCAGCCGCCTGTCCACAGCCAATGTGGACAAGCTCACGTTCATTAAAATGAACCAGGCTGGGATCCCACAGGACTTGTCCGTACCTTGTGTAGAATAGACATATATACTGGCCTCACCCAGCCATTGTTGTACTCCAGCGCACTTTCTCTTTGTTTTATTTTTTATATTTCCCAATGTTTTGGGGTCTACCCAAATTTGAACAAAAAAAATAAAAATTAAAACAAAAAACAGTGTTGGCTACCTCCTCCTCCTCCACCACCGCTTCCACTTACACCGCTACATCCACCGCCTCCTCAACCTCCTACTCCATATGGACCTCCTCCTCCTAGATCAAAATTATATATTTTTTTTTTAAGTATTTATTGTTAATTTAAGTCATTTCCCTATCCACATTTGTTTGTAGAGCACTTGCCATGCTCTTAACCACATTTTGCTGACTTTTGCAGCCCTCTAGCCCAGTGATAGGCAAACTGCGGCTCTCCAGCTGTTGCAAAACTACAACTCCCACCATGCCCTGCTGTAGGCTGAAAGCTGAAGGCAGTCTTTGCATGCTGGGAGTTGTAGTTCTGCAACAGCTGGAGAGCCGCAGTTTTCCTATCACTGCTCTAGCCCTTTCCATGACATTTTTAGAGCCATTTTAGTGCTCCAAAGTTGACTTCAATGGGGTTTGGGGTCAAGTTCGAGTCCCGAACTCGAACTTTTTTGTGAAGTTCGGCTGAACCCGTCGAACCCGAACAACCAGGTGTCTGCTCAACTCTAGTTATGGTCCGTGATAACAGAATCCATAACGCAAATTACCCTTTACCAGTAAACGAAGCGTGAACGAATTTCAAAATATGAAATTTGTTGATCTCTAGTCCCAGAGCAGAGCTCAGAGCCTAAGAATTTTAGGTTGCTGATAGATTGCTGTTAGGAAAGGATGTGGTGGAGCTGTCTAGAGTTGCAAAGCATTTGGAAGGACATTATAGCCCCGGTTAAGCAAAAGTGCCCCCTTTCCATAACACCCTCTCCCATCACAGTTTTACTTAATTTAGGACTATAGGAAATACTGTTGAAGCAAAGGAAACTTTTCTTTTTATAACTGCTAAACATTTAATTCCACATCACTGGAATCAACCTGAAACCCCAGCAACCTCCCAATGGCTTCAAAAGTTCAAACACCTTATTTCTCACGGAGGAACTGTCCTTGTGAGAGACAATAAAACACACACAATTCACCCAGTCTTGGGATAGCTGGATGAAATTATGCACTACTAGTACATTTTTTCACCTCGATCTAAACCACTCAAAAATGACTTGTGGCACCATTTTTATGTATTCCTTCCATCTTTCCAAAATCAGGATTTCCATAACCAAATTTTTCTTATCAAACAATTCTTACTTTTGTCTGAAGGTTTTCTGCCATAGGCTTGCTCAACCATATATTACTATGTCTTCTATGGCCAATCAGATGATGTAAATGTTTTCAGTCTTCAGGCCTTCTTCAACTATTAATTCTAACTCATTACCTGTTATGTATGTGAACTTACTCTTGCTATGCCATTTGTACTTTTGTTTGCATTGTTAAAGGTAATACAAATATAATTAAAAAGAAAAGTGAACATATATGCATAAACCTTCTTTAATGCTAGGGCCTAATAAGAAATTCAATATAGTATAAGATTACAGTATATATATACAGTACAGAGCAAAAGTTTGGACACACCTTCTCATTCAAAGAGTTTTCTTTATTTTCATGACTATGAAAATTGTAGATTCACACTGAAGACATCAAAACTAAGAATTAACACATGTGGAATTATATACATAACAAACAAGTGTGAAACAACTGAAAATATGTCATATTCTAGGTTCTTCAAAGTAGCCACCTTTTGCTTTGATTACTGCTTTGCACACTCTTGGCATTCTCTTGATGAGCTTCAAGAGGTAGTCCCCTGAAATGGTTTTCACTTCACAAGTGTGCCCTGTCAGGTTTAATAAGTGGGATTTCTTGCCTTATAAATGGGATTGGGACCATCAGTTGCGTTGAGGAGAAGTCAGGTGGATACACAGCTGATAGTCCTACTGAATAGGCTGTTAGAATTTGTATTATGGCAAGAAAAAAGCAGCTAAGTAAAGAAAAACGAGTGGCCATCATTACTTTAAGAAATGAAGGTCAGTCAGTCAGCCGAAAAATTGGGAAAACTTTGAAAGTAAGGGCTATTTGACCATGAAGGAGAGTGATGGGGTGCTGCACCAGATGACCTGGCCTCCACAGTCACCGGACCTGAACCCAATCGAGATGGTTTGGGGTGAGCTGGACCGCAGAGTGAAGGCAAAAGGGCCAACAAGTGCTAAGCATCTCTGGGAACTCCTTCAAGACTGTTGGAAGACCATTTCAGGTGACTACCTCTTGAAGCTCATCAAGAGAATGCCAAGAGTGTGCAAAGCAGTAATCAAAGCAAAAGGTGGCTACTTTGAAGAACCTAGAATATGACATATTTTCAGTTGTTTCACACTTGTTTGTTATGTATATATTTCCACATGTGTTAATTCATAGTTTTGATGCCTTCATAGTCATGAAAATAAAGAAAACTCTTTGAATGAGAAGGTGTGTCCAAACTTTTGGTCTGTACTGTATATATATATATATATATATATATATATATTTGCAAGAAAAAGTATGTGAACCCTTTGGAATGATATGGATTTCTGCACAAAATTGGTCATAAAATGTGATCTGATCTTCATCTAAGTCACAACAATAGACAATCACAGTCTGCTTAACCCTCCTCTTATGTTAGCTTTCTGTTACTATCCATGATGTTAACGGGTCGGTTTTGACCCGTGTCTTAAATCAGCCATAAAATACCCTCTGAACAATTATTTATCATCCAATTTGTTTCTTACCTCTTGGTTACCTTGTTAGGCTTCTTTATCCTTGAAAAGATTGGTTTTAATATTTTTGGTGTGACCCCTTGGACCTTTCTTTTGATAGCATACCTCTCATTTTCAAATTTAAAAAATGGTAAAATAAACCTCAACAGAATATTTACTTTATTTAGAGAAGCAGACAAGCAGGCAAAGAGATCGGCCCCTCCCTAACTACAGCTCACAGGGTTGAGAGGTGATTGGCTGTCAGTGTTACTAAGCAGAGAGAGTGTTTATGATTTCAGTTTTGGCACTTATTAGTGTCCTATAATCCTATATTATAACTGGGTCAGAATTGACCCTAACACCATGAACGTCTTAATTTTCACCACAGTATTTTATAATTTAGTGAAAATGATTCTTTTTCTATTACATTGTATAAATAGAGGTTCCTGACAAAGTAAAAAAATCTTGATGCAATAAACAAATTTATGTGATACTTATAGACATTCAAAACCTGAAAACGGGTCGGTTCTGACCCTAACATAAGAGGAGGGTTAAACTAATAACACACAAAGAATTTAATGTTTTTATTGAACACACCATGTAAACATTCACAGTGCAGGTGGAAAAAGTATGTGAACCCTTGGATTTAATAACTGGTTAAACCTCCTTTGGTAGCAATAACTTCAACCAAACGTTTCCTGTAGTTGCAGATCAGACGTGCACAACGGTCAGGAGTAATTCTTGACCATTCCTCTTTACAGAACTGTTTCAGTTCAGCAATATTCTTGGGATGTCTGGTGTGAATCGCTTTCTTGAGGTCATGCCACAGCATCTCAATCGGGTTGAGGTCAGGACTCTGACTGGGCCACTCTAGAAGGCATATTTTCTTCTGTTTAAGCCATTCTGTTGTTGATTTATTTCTATGCTTTGGGTCGTTGTCGTGTTGCAACACCCATCTTCTGTTGAGCTTCAGCTGGTGGACAGATGGCCTTAAGTTCTCCTGCAAAATGTCTTAAACTTGGGAATTCATTTTTCCTTCGATGATAGCAATCCGTCCAGGCTCTGATGCAGCAAAGCAGCCCCAAACCATGATGCCGCCACAACCATACTTCACAGTTGGGATAAGGTTTTGATGTTGGTGTGCTGTGCCTCTTTTTCTCCACACATAGTGTTGTGTGTTTCTTCCAGACAACTCAACTTTGGTTTCATCTGTCCACAGAATATTTTGCCAGTACTGCTGTGGAACATTCAAGTGCTCTTGTGCAAACTGTAAATGTGTAGCAATGTTTTTTTTGGACAGCAGTGGCTTCCTCTGTGGTATCCTCCCATGAAATCCATTCTTGTTTAGTGTTTTACGTATCGTAGATTCGCTAACAGAGATGTTAGCATATGCCAGAGACTTTTGTAAGTCTTTAGCTGACACTCTAGGATTCTTCTTCACCTCATTGACCAGTCTGCACTGTGCTCTTGCAGTCATCTTTTCAGGACGGCCACTCCTAGGGAGAGTAGCAGCAGTGCTGAACTTTCTCCATTTATAGACAATTTGTCTTACCGTGGACTGATGAACAGCAAGGCTTTTGGAGATACTTTTATAACCCTTTCCAGCTTTATGCAAGTCAACAATTCTTAATTGTAGGTCTTCTGAGAGCTCTTTTGTGCGAGGCATCATTCAATGCTTCTTGTGAAAAGCAAACCCAGAACTGGTGTGTGGATTTTTTATGGGGCAGGGCAGCTGTAACAAACACCTCCAATCTCATCTCATTGATTGGACTCCAGTTGGCCTGACACCTCACTCCAATTAGCTCTTGGAGATGTCATTAGTCTAGGGGTTCACATACCTTTTCCACCTGCACTGTGAATGTTTACATGGTGTGTTCAATAAAAACATGGTAACATTATAACTGGTAGCAAGAGAGAAGCAAACTTCTTGTTAGAAGCAAATATGTTTTCAATGGCTTGTTCTGAACAAGCAGTCCAAAATTATTATTGGGGACATAAACCTGCCCGTGTTTACACACACACACACACACACACACACGCATGGCAGTATCAGAAAAAGCTATAACAAGCAGTCTAAAAAAAAAATTTCGGGAACAGTTGGAACCTGATGGACAAGGCACGAGATGTGTTAGCAGCATTTTTAGTGGCAGCAGTAGCAGCCCAGTTTGAAAGCTGACTGACAAGACAGGAGATGTATGACTGTGTGTAACAAGTCAGATAGGCAGAGTGATTGGCAGTGATAGTTAGGGTATGTACAAATACTTAGGGACTGGGATAGTGACAAGAGGAAGACTGAAAGCCTCTGCGTTACACATAGGCATCCTCAGCGCTCAGTAAAACTGAAGACAGACTCTCCATAACAACCTGTTAAAGGTTTGCTAAGAAGATTTTTTACACCTTGTTTTCTAGAAAAAATATTGTTTTTGGTGATTTTGAGTTTCACCTCGCTGGAGCTCATACATTTGAATGCTGTATGGAGACAGACCTCCGTACAGCAGTCAAATGAAGTTTTGACCAAAGCGACTTCGGATCTATAATCTGTAGGTCGCTTTGCTCAATACTAATGTCATATGTTCAGGATAGGTCATCAACAGCATACCCACCCTGCAGTAGTGATGAGCGGCAGGGGCAATATCCGAATTCGTGAAATTTCGCGGTTATATGGTAGAATATTCGTCATATATTCGCGAATATTCGTATTCGAGATATTCGTTTTATTGCGAAAAATCTGTAATAAAAAAACGCATAATGCAAATTTTTATGCGAAAAAAGGTGTTGGTTGAGTATATAGCACTACAGAATATACTGCTATACACTCACCTAAATAATTATTAGGAACACCTGTTCTATTTCTCATTAATGCAATTATCTAGTCAACCAATCACATGGCAGTTGCTTCAATGCATTTAGGGGTGTGGTCCTGGTCAAGACAATCTCCTGAACTCCAAACTGAATGTCAGAATGGGAAAGAAAGGTGATTTAAGCAATTTTGAGCGTGGCATGGTTGTTGGTGCCAGACGGGCTGGTCTGAGTATTTCACAATCTGCTCAGTTACTGGGATTTTCACGCACAACCATTTCTAAGGTTTACAAAGAATGGGGTGAAAAGGGAAAAACATCTAGTATGCGGCAGTCCTGTGGGCAAAAATGCCTTGTGGATGCTAGAGGTCAGAGGAGAATGGGCCGACTGATTCAAGCTGATAGAAGAGCAACGTTGACTGAAATAACCACTCGTTACAACCGAGGTATGCAGCAAAGCATTTGTGAAGCCACAACACGCACAACCTTGAGGCGGATGGGCTACAACAGCAGAAGACCCCACCGGGTACCACTCATCTCCACTACAAATAGGAAAAAGAGGCTACAATTTGCACGAGCTCACCAAAATTGGACTGTTGAAGACTGGAAAAATGTTGCCTGGTCTGATGAGTCTCGATTTCTGTTGAGACATTCAAATGGTAGAGTCCGAATTTGGCATAAACAGAATGAGAACATGTATCCATCCTCTGATGGCTACTTCCAGCAGGATAATGCACCATGTCACAAAGCTCGAATCATTTCAAATTGGTTTCTTGAACATGACAATGAGTTCACTGTACTAAAATGGCCCCCACAGTCACCAGATCTCAACCCAATAGAGCATCTTTGGGATGTGGTGCAACGGGAGCTTTGTGCCCTGGATGTGCATCCCTCAAATCTCAATCAACTGCAAGATGCTATCCTATCAATATGGGCCAACATTTCTAAAGAATGCTATCAGCACCTTGTTGAATCAATGCCACGTAGAATTAAGGCAGTTCTGAAGGCAAAAGGGGGTCCAACACCGTATTAGTATGGTGTTCCTAATAATTCTTTAGGTGAGTGTATATTTGTTTTTAGAATATTTGTCATTTTTTCCATCTGAACAAATGATTCCTCCCTGCTTAAAATGCTTGTGGGTCAATGAGTCATTAGCCCACAAGCAAGAAGCAGGGAGGAATCATGACTTTAGATGTTGAAAAAAGACGAATATTCTAAAAAACGAATATATATAGCACTATAGCGAATATATTGGTTTTGACATTTTTTAGAATATTAATCTTTTTCTCTCCAAACAGTACGGTTAAACCCCTTTGGCATACTCCTCCCCACAAGCGTCCCCGTCACCATGAGAACGCTTGGTGGTTAGAATATACCATCGGATCTGAGTTAGATCGTGAAAACTCAAATCCGCTGGTATATTCTAACACAAAGGCGTTCCCATGGTGATGGGGATGCTTGAAGTTAGAGTGATGGGGACGCTTGAAGATAGAGTATACCAACAGGCGCATACATACTGGCCCCCTGCTGCCTGGCGGCACCCGACCTCTGACAGGGCACTGTGATCCACACAATTAACCCCTCAGGTGCCGCAGGGGTTAATTGTGCGGATCATAGCACCCTGTCAGAGGTCGGGTGCCGGCGGGCAGCAGTGCGCACCCCCCACCATTAAAATCATTCATGGGCAGTGCGCCCTAACCCCCCCTCACCAGTATTGCAATCATTGGTGGCCAGTGCGGATCCCCCCCTCCATAATTAACATCATTGCTGGCAGTGCGCTGACAATTACACTGCTGGGACTCCGATCGGAACTGCCGCTTCCACCAATGATGGGGGGGCGCACTGTCAGCGTCCTGGTTGCCATGGTCGCAATCGGAGCCCCAGCATTACACTGCTGGGACTCCGATCGGAACTGCCGCTGCCACCAATGATGGGGGGGCGCACTGCCAACAATGATTAATACTGGGGAGGGAGGGGGGATTGAGGGCACACTGCCACCAATGAGTGTAATACTGGTGAGGGGGAGGGGGGTTAGGGCGCACTGCCCATGAATGATTTTAATAGTGGGGGGGTGGAGGGGGCGCTTGAAGTTAGAGTATACCAACAGGCGCATACATACTGGCCCCCTGCTGCCTGGCGGCACCCGACCTCTGACAGGGCACTGTGATCCACACAATTAACTCCTCAGGTGCCGCACCTGTTTGTATAATCTAACTTCAAGCGTCCCCATCACCATGGGAACGCCTCTGTGTTAGAATATACCATCGGATTTGAGTTTTCACGATCTAACTCAGATCCGATGGTATATTCTAACCACCAGGCATTCCCATGGTGGCGGGGACGCTTGTGGGGAGGAGTATGCCAAAGGGGTTTAACTGTACTGTTTGGAGAAAAAAAAAAAATGCCGAATATTCAAAAAAATTTCAAAACAAATATTTTCGTTTTTTAGAATATTCATCTTTTTTCAACATCTAAAGTCGTGATTCTTCCCTGCTTCTTGCTTGTGGGCTAATGACTCATTGACCACAAGCATTTTAAGCAGGGAGGAATCATTTGTTCAGATGTAAAAAATGACGAATATTCGATATAACGAATATATAGCAGTATATTCGTAATATTCGTGAATTATCAAAGTTGCGATATTCGCAATTAATATTCGCTATTCGAATATTCGTGCTCAACACTACCCTGCAGCAGCCAGTACCAGAGCTAGCGTTTTCAACAGAGCAGGAAGCATAGCTGTCCTGGGTTACTGCAGCTCATCTTCAACTCAATTGGTGTTGGGCGGCAGTAACCCGGCATGACTACTACTGTGATTCTAGCTCAGTTCAAAGTGCTAATTCCAATGCCGGAGGCTGCAGTACAAGATGCCCGGAAACCACTTTAGGTCATCGGCACTAAAGCTTGCACCTAATTGGATTGTCTTCTACTGGACCTTTAGGGCACATTATAGTATCACAGCCTAGGTCCACTAGAGGATCCTCCAGTACTGTTGAACCAGTGCGACCTTGGGCACATTTAAAGATTTTTGTTGTAACTGTAAGGAACGTATGAAGTTATAGGTACCTTTTCCTAATTCTACCTAATTTTTTTTCCTGCTTTACAGGTTTTCAACCCGTTCTATGTATTTCAAGCCTACTCTTTAAGTATATGGATAGCTACATCATATATTGAATATAGCTTAGCTATTTTATTTATGACCATCCTGTCCATTTCTGCCACAGTATATAATTTAAGAAAGGTATGTATGCTTGTATCAATAGAAAATAATGATTAATTTTATCTCCCATAATAAAAAAATATAGTATTTTTTTCATTATTTTTTTTTTAGCAATCAGTCAAGCTGCACAGAATGTCAACATCCTACAACAGCATTTTGGTTTCGGTGCTTCATAAAAATGGAGGTAATAGTCACAATTGATTTGATTCTCTGATGGTAACACAAGCTGTAGCTATGTAGTAGTGTGTATGTCTGTAGTGTTCTTTTTTACACTTTTTATTTTTTGTACAATAAAAGTATAATGTAATAAATATAAACAGTCGATTCACATTATACGGATCACCAGCTAATAACCAAGTACAGCACAGACAGCAGCTAGACGGGCTGGGAGTGACCCAATAAGGTGATTGTCACAGGTATCTGGAGCCATGTTGACAGCAGTGCATCCCATGACTGCTGGAAGGTGCATGGGGAAGGACCCATAAGTTAACACTACGATCAAAGTGGCCCCACAGATGCTCAATTGGGTCCAACCTTGGGGAATTAGGGAGACAGGGTAGTACT
Source organism: Bufo bufo (assembly GCF_905171765.1). Classification (NCBI taxonomy): domain Eukaryota; kingdom Metazoa; phylum Chordata; class Amphibia; order Anura; family Bufonidae; genus Bufo; species Bufo bufo. The sequence continues at coordinate 228,220,454 of NC_053392.1, forward strand.
TGTAAGTCTTGTTCATGCTCTTGCAACCAATGTTGGACATTTCTAACCATGTGACATTACCTTGTCTTTCTTCAAGATCCCAATCACCCCAGGGAGGATGGGTTTAAGTATGGGTTTAATGATCTGTAGGGATGGATGCATACCCACATTGGTTGAAAGTGCCTTCCACATGGATGAATGGGCCCAGAGATTGCCATAAAAACATTCCTCAGACCATAGCGTTGCTACCACCAGCTTGTGTTCTTCAAGCAATGGTTGCAGAGTATTTGTTCCCTGACACTCCAACATTGATCGATTTTATGAAGCAGAAGATGTGACTCATCAGAGAAGGCAACCCTTTGTAAAATCTGCCGAGTCATTCTGATGCATGAAAATTGAAGCCGTTTCTGTCAATGCAACTTTATTAGCAGAAGTGCAGTGACTATCTGTATGCTTTGGAGCCACATATGCAGTAGAGTTTGCTGAACTGTTGCTTTAGACTTAAGTCTGGTAGCCCCCTGTTTCATTTTAATGGTAATCTACCCCATTGTATCACGTCGAGCACAACCTCGGAGCCGACATTCACATCTCATGTCAATAGCATATGGTGCTCCTTCGTTTCCAGATTGCTTATTCACAGGTGCCATTTGTCCACTCATAATGCACTTTCACCACAGAAGCATGCTAACAGTTCAAAAACTGTGCACTTTCCGAAATATTGCCATCCTTGCCACAAAAACCAATCATCATCCCTTTTTTCAGCTCTGACAACTAGGAAAACGTGCGCAGACAGTCTATCACACGCATCATACCTTACATACACCTTATCTACATATACAGTACCTTATATTCAGAAATGAAAGATCACCTTTTGGCTTTTGCAGCAGAGATTTTGAATGATTGGTTTATGGGTGCCATGTTGCTATTGCACAGCCTCTGGAGTACCAGTACAGCCACTTTGGCAACCATACATTTTTTGTTTCTCTGGGAGGGCTTATTTTTTATGAGATGAGTTGCCATTATAAATGAATTGCCTGTAATTAAACATTTAGTATAGCCACTGCGTTGTTCAACTGTATTTACTTCAAAATCTACAATAATAAAGTGCCATTTTCAGGAGTTTTTATTTTATTTTAATTTTTTATTTTAATGTGATCTAGAAATCTAAAAAAGCAATTGGAGCAATGAATGGGTATGGATTCATGTGAGGTACAGGGCTGGTTCTAGCTTTATTAGAAAGAGACCACCACCTACTATATGATGTCTGATTTTCATTTTTTTTTTACCTTATTCATTGGGTAACTGCTTTAAGAAGAGAGCTGTGATCTTTCTAAAGTAGATTATGCTTAACATATTGGCATTAGAATGTGACACATTTTCTTATTTTGTCTAGATAGGCAGCAATCACTAATGTCTATATATTTTTTAACAGAACTTGAAGAAGTACAGTCTCAGTCTTTGGTTCCGGGGGATGTCATTGCTTTGGGTGGAAACAAGCTTTTCTTACCATGTGATGCCATTTTAATCAGTGGAGGGTGCACTGTGAATGAGGCAATGTTAACTGGTACTGGTATTTTATTGATTTCAATTTTACATAATAATTCAATGTATTGAGATTTCGTAAGTTGTTATTAAGATTTTATGATTCATTTAAGTACCGTATTTTTCCCCCCATAAGACACCCCCCCCCCCTGCATCTTATGGGGCGAATGCTGCCAATTTACATCACAGACTGCAATGTATCAGCGGGGAGGGAGGAGGGGCTGGAGTCCAGGAACTTGTGGCCGGGCTGTACTCTTACATCGGGCCCCGCCGCTCACAACAGTATTTCTAAACCGTAATCCTTAGCCTCTTAATAACTTTAACTAAAGTTGCGCTCTCCCCTGTATCAGCACTTACTAACGAGTATCTGGAGCAGGCGGAGCGGCTGGCAGCGTTACGTCACTCACTAACGTTGCGCTCATTCATAAAGTGGGAGGAGCAGGCGCACAACGTCAGTGAATGACGTAAGGCTGCCAGCCGCTCTGCCTGCTCCGGAGGCTCGTTAGTAAGTGCTGATACAGGGGAGAGCGCAACTTTTGTTAAAGTTATTAAGAGGCTAAGGATTACGGTTTAGAAATACTGTTGTGAGCGGCGGGGCCCGGTGTATTGGGGGACAATGTTATGGGGGGGAATCTGTGGATGACACATATATAGCAGTGTCATCCACAGATCTCCCCCATAACAGTGTCATCCACAGATCCTCCACCCCATAATAGTGCCATCCACAGATTCCCCCATAACAGTGCCATCCACAGATCCCTTCCATAACAGTGCGTCATCCACAGATCCCCCATAATAGTGTCATGCACAGACCACCATTAGTTCAAAACCCACCAAAAGCACACCTTTTGGTTAAAACATTTTTTTTTCTTATTTTCCTCCTCACAAACTTAGTTGCGTCTTATGGGCCGGTGTGTCTTTTAGGGTTATTGTAATGTACAATTGCCTTGTCAACCTGCTGATGGCTGAATCTTGAGGTGTGTTTATTCACTTTCTCACCTGCTAGGGGTAGAAATGTAATAGCTGTTATTACCCCAATTAAGGAAATGTGAAAGAAAAAGCAACAAGACCATATCCTATGTCATTCTGTTATGCAGAAGTATTTACTGAAAGCCTGAAAGACATTTTATTTTACCAAACAGCTACGTTTTTGCATCAGAAGGACCAATACTATGATGCCAATGCATGGCCGTTTGCTAAAATGAAACGTATTTTACAATTATTTGCTGCAAGTAGCTGTATTTATTATTATTATTATTATTATTATTATTATATATATATATATTTTTATTTTTTTTATTATTAGTATTATTATTAGAGATGAGAGAATTTCAAAAAAATTCAATTCCGCCTGTTCGCCGAATTGTTAGAAAAATTTTGCCTCAATCCGAATTTATTCGCAGCGAATTACGTTAAAAAACAGCTATTTCCGGGCTGCAGAGAGCCTTTATAGGGGGTGTAGAGCACTGTGCCTTGCAGTAACACGCATAGGGAGTCTGCTATGGTAGTGAAATAATACTGTCAGCCAGTATCACATGCAGATGACAGGCGTTGCTCTTAGAATCACTACATAATTCACTTATTTGGGCAGTCACTGGGCCAAAACTGACCAAATAACTGAAGTATCAACTCAGGTCGATGTTAGCGTCAAGAAGAAGCGCAGTTCTTTTACACCGTTGTCAGCTGATTCCACATAGATGTCTACAGAACCTGTTCTATTAAATGCTTATACAAGTAGAGCCCCCCTGACAGAGTGGAGAGGGTTAACCAAAAAGGATTTATGGATACCCACTAAACAATATGAAATAATGTACCAACACAAAATATAATGAAACCATACACAATTTTATTTAAATCACATAAATATTCACGATTGACAAAACACAAGGCTAAAAAAACACAATTAAAAAAAGCACTGGGGCTGGTGGTGCATGATTGGCAGGTCAAGGAATAAACTGCAAGTGTAAAGTGCGATCAGCAAAAGAGATTTTATTCTTCAGCAGTGATGTAATCACTGACTTGATCTATGTAGGGAAAAGGGAAAACGGTATATATACCAGCACAGTGTATACCACTGGTGCCACTATGTGGCACACAGCATGCATTTGCTCAATAATCCATCAGTATTGCTAATGCAAAAAAAAAACAGGAGTGGATCTAAAACAGAGATGACACGTGAATGGAATATTTGCATGTCTTCTGTGTTTTGTACCCACTCCTGCTTTTGGCTACCAAATCATAAGCCAATTCTGATGGGACCATACAAGCCTTAAAGCTGCTACACAGACAGGATCCGTTGTGCGACTCATTTTTCCTTCCTTCTGACAGATCAGAAAAAAGGTTAAATAAATGATGATGTCAACCAGGTCGAAAGGCAAAATAGTGCACCACTCATGAAGTGGGGAGGGTGGGAACAGCATGAGAAGTCCATAGAGTGGACCTATGACATAGTGGTGAGTGGTAGTTGCGGCCACAAATCAAGTTTGGCTGCCCAGTTGTCCAGCGGATCTCCATGCCCTTTATCATTTTAGTCGATCTCCTCTGTACTTTTTCCAGCTGCAGTGCATCCTTTCTATGTGCTGGTGCACAGAACTGTACTGCATATTCCAGATGAGGCTGCACCAGCGCTTTGTAAAGTGGTAGTATTACATCCCTACCCCGCGAGTCCATGCCTCGTTTAATGGATGACAATAACATAGTGTGGCGATGGCAGCATCAGCATCAGGAGACCACAAAGTGACCCGGTGACAGAGTGGAGCGGTGGGTGTCAATACCAGTACCCGCTGACAAAGGTGGGTGAATGAAGGAACATTTGGCATCAGATTTGTGTGGCATCAGGTTGTTGGCAGCATCAGAGTTATAGTTGAGGCAGGTAGCCAGAAGAAACTGTTCCCTTTTGCCAAGGTTTGGGTGAGGCGGCATGGATGATCTAATCAGATGCATCAGGCATTGGTGAGTGGAAATCCTGGCTGATCCATGCCTGATTCATTTTGTCAAAGGTCAGTGTCTCCACATTTTGGGTGGACAGGCGAGTTCTCCTTGGGGTAACTATGGCCCCCGCCGCACTAAACACCCGCTCTGATTCCACACTACAGGCCGGGCATGACAGCTTTTCCAGGGCAAACTCTGCCAGTTGTGGCCACAAATCAAGTTTGGCTGCCCAGTTGTCCAGCGGATCTTCAATGTGGGTTGGCAGGGTGCTGTCCAAGTATGCCACCACCTGCTGGTTCAGGTCCTGCTCCAGGTCTACTTGCTGCTGCTGGTGAGTAATTTCTTCACTATGTGGGTAAAGAAAGCTACTCATCAGCAACTGTAGACTCAGGCTGCTGCTGATGGAGCTAGTACAGCTCCTGCCACCCCACCCCTCCCCAGCAGCCATGGCAGTGGAACGTGAGTGCAGAGGGCCCCCCTGATCAGACCTGCGGGAGGATGGACAATAGCGCAGATAGGCAGCGGCCAACTGAATACATAGGATGTCTCTGTAGTAGTTCAGTTTGTCCTCCCTCTCAGTGTGTGTAAAAAAAGGCCCCCGTTTTGGACCAGTAGCTAGGGTACAACAAGGTGGAGAACCAGAAGTCATCCCTATGCCGAATGGTGACAATTCGGCTGTCACTACGCAAGCAAGTGGGCATGCATCAGGCCATTTGTGCAAGTGACTCGGAGGGACTCCCTGCCTCCATCTGCAGTGCATACTGCCACAGTGTTTCTGGGTCCTCTGTCTCATCTTCCTCATCGGCCTGTAGCTCCTCTGGCTGCTCCTGCTCCTCCTCTTCTGTCACCTGAGTAGAAAAACCACCCATTTTTCTACAAATTGGTTGTGCATTAATGTCCTCCTCCTCCTCTTCCAGTTCAGCCCCCACAGGGCTCAAGTGGCCGTGAGATCTAGGCGTCACGTCTTCAGTGCCCTGACCATCCATTGTTACCAACATCTGTTCCAGGACATGAAGCAGTGGAATGACATTGTTCATCCCGTAGTCCTGGCGACTGACAAGTAATGTGGCCTCCCCAAAGGGCCTGAGAAAATGGCAGGTGTCACACATGAGCTGCCACTGACTGACATCGAAGTTACACAGGGGAGTACTCCTGTCCGCTTGCATCATCAAGAAATTGTTGATGGCCTTTCTCTGTTCATATATTCGGTCCAACATATGGAGGGTGGAATTCCAATGGGTGGAAACATTGCATATCAACCTATGTTGGGGGATGCCGTTCTGCCGGTGCAGCTCAAGATGGGTGTGCTTTGCGATATAAGAGTGGCTGAAGTGCATGCAAAGTTTCCTGGCCATTTTTAGGATGTCTTGCAGATGGGTGGAAGACTTCAGGAACCACTTGACAACCAGATTGAACACGTGTGCCATGCAGGGCGCATAGCTCAGCCTTCCTTGATGCAGCACTAACACCATGTTCTTCCCGTTGCCGGTCACCATGGTTCAGATTTTCAGTTTTCACAGAGAAAGCCAGGATTCGATTTCTTGATGCATCACACGGAGCAGTTCCTCGCCTGTGTGACTCCGCTCGCCAAGGCAAACCAGGTGCAGAACAGCGTGACACCGCCGAGCCCTGCACATGTGGTATGCTGGAGGGGCACTGTGACTTGTCCCTGCAGTGGAGGCTGAGGACATGGTGGAGGATGAGGAGGCAGAGGCGGACATTGTCGCTGGACCAAAGGCGTGACAACGTGGAGGCAGAAGCGGCGTGACCTTGCCAAGTTGCTTGTGTGGCTGTGCATAGAAACATAGAATGTGTCGGCAGATAAGAACCATTTGGCCCATCTAGTCTGCCCAATGTATATGAATCCTATGAATAGTCCCTGGCCCTATCTTATATGAAGGATAGCCTTATGCCTATCCCATGCATGCTTAAACTCCTTCACTGTATTTGCAGCTACCACTTCTGCAGGAAGGCTATTCCATGCATCCACTACTCTCTCAGTAAAGTAATACTTCCTTATATTACTTTTAAACCTTTGCCCCTCTAATTTAAAACTGTGTCCTCTTGTGGTAGTTTTTCTTCTTTTAAATATGCTCTCCTCCTTTACCGAGTTGATTCCCTTTATGTATTTAAAAGTTTCTATCATATCCCCTCTGTCTCTTCTTTCTTCCAAGCTATACATATTAAGGTCCTTTAACCTTTCCTGGTAAGTTTTATCCTGCAATCCATGTACTAGTTTAGTAGCTCTTCTCTGAACTCTCTCTAGAGTATCTATATCCTTCTGGAGATATGGCCTCCAGTACTGCGCACAATACTCCAAGTGAGGTCTCACCAGTGTTCTGTACAGCGGCATAAGCACTTCACTCTTTCTACTGCTTATACCTCTCCCTATACATCCAAGCATTCTGCTGGCATTTCGTGCTGCTCTATTACATTGTCTTCCCACCTTTAAGTCTTCTGAAATAATTACTCCTAAATCCCTTTCCTCAGATACTGAGGTCAGGACTGTGTCAAATATTCTATATTCTGCCCTTGGGTTTTTACGGCCCAGGTGCATTATCTTGCACTTATCCACATTAAATTTCAGTTGCCAGAGTTCTGACCATTCTTCTAGTTTTCCTAAATCCTTTTCCATTTGGCGTTTCCCTCCAGGAACATCAACCCTGTTACATATCTTTGTGTCATCAGCAAAAAGACAAACCTTACCATCGAGGCCTTTTGCAATATCACTTATGAAGATATTAAACAAAATTGGTCCCAGTACAGATCCCTGTGGAACCCCACTGGTAACATGACCTTGTTTTGAATGTTCTCCATTGACTACAACCCTCTGTTGTCTGTCACTCAGCCACTGCCTAATCCACTCAACAATATGGGAGTCCATGCTCAATGACTGCAGTTTATTGATAAGTCTTCTATGTGGGACAGTGTCAAAAGCCTTACTAAAATCTAGATATGCGATGTCTACTGCAAACCACATTCACCCAGTGGGCCATAAAAGACATGTATTTTCCCTGTATGTATTTTCCCTGACTGTAGTTACAGCTCCACATGTCGGCGCTGCCGTGCACTTCGGCAGACACCAACAGGCTCAAGGACAGGCCCACCTTCTGTTCTACAAGTTTGTGCAGTGCTGGTACTGCCTTTTGCAAAAATAAATTACAGCTTGGGACTCTCCACCTCGGCTAGGCACAAGCCATTAGTTCACTGAAAGGTGCAGAGTCCATCACTTGGAAAGGGAGGGACCGCAGCACCAGCAACTTAGACAGGAGCACGTTCATCTTCTGTGCTGTTGGATACGTGCACGCATACTGTTGTCTCTTGGCAATCGCTTCGGTGATCGAATGCTGACGGAATGACTGATGAGGAGTAGGAGGAGCAGGAGCATCAGGAAAAGAAGACGATGGGAACGACAGACAGCTCCCTTCGGCTAAGGTGGTGGAGCCTTGACTGCCTGAAATCGTGTGTGGGGTGCCACTGGGTGATGTAGCAGTTGCTGGGGCAGGCTGGACCACTACATTGGAGCCACGGTTCTCCCAGGCCACTTTGTGGTGATGCTGCATATGTTGACGCAGGGCCGTGGAGCCAACATTGGCACCCTGGCCACGCTTCACCATCTGCCAACATATTCTATATATGGCCAAGTTTACCTCCTCAGGCGGCTTTACAAAGAACTGCGACACGGCTGAGTACCTGATTTTACCCCCAACACTACTCACTGGCTGACTGCTACCGCTGCTGCTTCCATGAACCCGTGCACCACTCCTTTCCGGTAGGCTGTTTTAAAGCGGGTGGTCTACCCCATGCCCATTTGGCTCCCGACCTCCCACTGCTGCCACCCTGCTGACTCCCGACCACACTAGTGACTTTCTGGCTCTGCTGCCTAACGGGCAAGCTGCCACCCTCTTCTCCTGATGATGATGAAGCCCCTTCTGCACACGGCTCCCGAGAGCGCTCGGCTTCATCATCATCGAGTAGTGTCTGCACATCACTGATGTCTCCTCAACAATCTCTGGGTCAGGAGCTTTACTGCTCGCAACACAACCTCCAACGCCACTCTCCCCATCACTAATTGCCCGCCTAGCGGAGGAAGTGGCGGATGTCCAGATCTTAGCTAGCCAGTAGCTTTTGACTGTCCTCTAGTAGCTCGTCCTCACTATATAGTGGAGATGAGCCCACAGCATACAATACTTCTGTGGGTGGTGAAACAGCAAAGGACAGAGGCAGGTTAAGGACAGGTGAGGGCACAGGGCCTGCTCCCGGGCCATGTCAACTAAGGGTTGTGTCTGACAAACCCACCAACTGTTGGCTGAGGGTGTCTGATGTAACTTGGGATGAAGTGGATGAGAGAGTTAGAAACATTTAGGCCTCTGCGCCAGAAACATTTAGGCCTCTGCCACTCCTCTGTGCATGGCCTGGCACTTCTCTGTGTGACATACTTGTGACTGAACTAAATAAATGAAAAGCAAATTAAAACACCCCTAAAAGCGACAAATATGTCTTTTTGTACTGAAATACACCACTAAATGCTTTCAACACATATAACTGAGAATCAATTTTTCTTGTAGTACTGAAATACGCCCCTATACGCTTTCAGCAGAAAAAAATTAAACAGTGAACTGAGAATATTTTTTTCTTGTAGTACTGAAATATGCCCCTTACGCTTTCACCAGATAAAAATTAAACAGTGAAGTGTGTATATATATTTCTTGTAGTACTGAAATACGCCCCTATACGCTTTCACCAGAAATTTTTTTAATAGTGCAGTGCGTATACATTTTTCTTGTAGTAATGAAATACGCCCCTATACGTTTTCACCAGAAAAAACAAACAGTGAACTGAGAATATATTTTTCTGGTAGTACTGAAGTACGCCCCTATATGCTTTCACCAGAAATAACTGTAGCAATGAAGTGCGTATATATTTTTCTTGTAGTAGTGAAATACGCCCCTATACCTATTCATCAGAAATAACTGCAACAGTGCAGTGCGTATATATTTTTGTCTTTGCATTTAAATACGCCTCTATATACGCTTTCACCAGAAAAAACGTAAACAGTGAAGTGTGTATATATTTTTCTTGTAGTACTGAAATATGCCCCTATACTCTTTCAACAGAATTAACTGCAACAGTGCAGTACGTATATATATTTTATATTTACTGAAATTCGCCCCTATTCGCTTTCACCAGAAAAAACTGCAGCAGTGAAGTGCGTATATATTTTTATTTTCCACAGCTATAAGCCACTAAAGGCTTTTCAACATAGCACTTGCACCCCAAGATCAAATAGCTGGAATGAGCTGTATAATGGCTATTTGTATCCCCAAATAATCTTTCCCTGCACTTGCAAATCGCTTTCCTATCACTGTCCCTAGCGTCTTTTGACGTCTCTCCCTGCACTAAGATGCTGTGAAATGATTCCTCTCTATCCTTTCCCTGCACTTATAAATCATTTTTGAATTTTTTTTTTTTTCACATTCAAGTTTTTCCAATTGCTGTCCCTAGCACCTTCTCACATCTGTCCCTGCACTCAGAATGCTGGAAAATGGCAGAATCTAAAATGGCTGCCGAATTTATAGGGCTGTGACATCACAGTGCTAGCTGGCTGCTGATTGGCTGCATGCATGCATGTCAGTCTGGGTGATCCCACCTTCCCAACGTTCCTTGTTCCATGTCCTCAGTGACATGTATAGCCGCCATTTTAGGAAAAATGTGATTCGTTACCACGAAGCGCGAGGAGATACGCATTCATTGTGAATCAAATTTTTCCTGAAATTCGGATCGAATTCTACTTCGTCAACTTCGATTCGCTCATCTCTAATTATTATCATCTCTTGCATATATTTATAATGAAAACCAAATGAGTCAGTGTAAGTGGGTAAAGTTGCTGGGGATACATTTAGCAGTTGGTGTGCTATGTGACTTCTCTCACCTAGGCTCTTCAATTCTAAAACAGCTGCACAACCCTTCAGTTTACACAAACTATACACTGAAATTCATGCACTAAATATGCTTAGTTAGACACTTATAAATGGTATAAAATTTGCAATAGTTTTTTTTAAAAAAAAACACATGCCCAGTTAAAAGCTCCCTGGCTGCAACCACACTATATTGACGCTCGAAAATACGCTTGATTGCACACTTATGTACGCTAGCAAATTTGCAAGTTTGCAACAGGTTTTTGGGAAACATAAAATGACACAATTTAATGTCCCATGGCTGCCAACAAACTATACACTGCAACTGATGCACTAATCTGCTTCATTACTCAGTTACACTGTATATACGGTGCAAAAAAGAAAAACATACAAGTCCAATTAGACATCCCCTTGCTGCAATTACACTATACTTTGCAATTGATGGACTAAAATATGCCTAATATGCACAACAATGATTTTGCTACTGCCTTCCCATAGTCCTAACTTTTTTATTTTTCCATTCACATAGCCTTATGAGGGCTTATCTTTTGCGGGACAAGTTGTATTTCTAATGGCACCATTTACGGTTGCATACCATGTAGTAGTACGTGGGAAACTAATTCCAAATGGGGTAGAATTGGAAAAAAATGCAATTCTTATAAAGGTTTTTTTTTTTTTTTACACTGTATACTATGTGGTAAAATTGACCTGTTATCTTTATTCTCCAGGTCAGTACGGTTATAACGATACCACACTTGTATAATTTTTCTTGCATTTTTTTTAAATTAATTTATTTTATTTATTTTTTATCTTTTTTTTTTTTTTTTTAAACTTTCTTTATTAAATTTCCAATAATAACAGACTAATTATTTTTTAAACATATATATATATTATCTTCATTTTCAAACCCCATATAACCCAACCCAGACCCCTCCCCATCCCACCTTCGGCACCAGTCCTCCGTAACTCGACCGAGGAAAGATGTAGAAGGATGGAGAGCGAAGGAAAATCTATTTATTCCAGTCTCTCCAGATTTTACTCCATTTTATTTCAATATCTCTTTGCTTATACAGGATATGTTCGTATCTCTTATTGGTATCTACCAATTTTAACCATGTATTAATACTTGGAGCCTCTCGCGCAAACCAAGAGCGTGCTATTAGGAGTCTTGCCAGGAACATTATCTTAAACAGAAGATTTTTTTTATATTGATAACAAGCCACCCTGGCAAGATCCCCCAGTACCCAAAAATCAACCAAAAAAGGTTGAAATTTTCTCTGGATATAATCATGAATAGACCACCAATATTGTTTCAACTTTGGTCATAACCAAAACAAATGCAAATAATCCGCATCCGGAGCCTCGCACCTAGGACATTTGGCATGACTCCTAATACCACATTTCCTAAGCCATCGCGGAGTAACATACAATCTATGTAGAATATTAAACTGCACCAAAACGAGATTAAAATTATGTGAAACCACTTTAAGATCCTGAAATACCTTCTCCTGATCCTCCACGTGAGTCATTGAGCAATCATTTTGCCAAGCCCTCTGACTAGTGTTAATCACGAATATTCGAATTTCGAATTTTTATCGCGAATATAGGTAATTCGAAAATTCACGAATATTTAGAATATAGAGATATATATTCGGAATTTCGAATATTCGAGATTTTTTTATTGCGAATTTTCGTGATCGAATTTTTATCGCCAATTTTTCAATTGCCGAGTAAAAACACGATTCCTCCCTGCTTCTTGCTTGTGGGCCAATGACTCATTGGCCCACAAGCAAGAAGCAGGGAGGAATCATGACTTTAAATGGTAAAAATTATGAATATTCAAAAAAACTATATATAGCACTATATCGAATATATTAGTTTTTTTGAATATTTGTAATATTCTAAAACAAGATTATATAGCAATATAGCGAATATTCGAAAAAAAAAACTAATGTAGAGCAATTTAGCTAATATAGTGCTATAATCTTCTTTGTCTAATAGTTGTAATTTTTTTCTCATCTGAAGTTCAGATTGGAAAAAAATGTCAACTATTGAAAAAAAGATTATAGCACTATATTAGCTAAATTGCTCTATATTCTTTTTTTTCGAATATTCGCTATATTGCTATATATTCTTGTTTTAGAATATTACGAATATTCGAAAAAACTAATATATTAGTTTTTTTGAATATTCTTAATATTCTAAAACAAAAATATATAGCAATATAGCAAATATAAAAATAAAAAAAAACTAATATAGAGCAATTTAGCTAAGATAGTGCTATAATCTTCTTTGTCTAATAGTTGTAATTTTTCTCTCATCCAACTATAAAAAAAAGATTATAGCACTATATTAGCTAAATTGCTCTACATTCGTTTTTTTCTAATATTGGATGTATTGCTATATATTCTTGTTTTAGAATATTACGAATATTCGAAAAACAAATATATTCGATATAGTGCTATGACTCATTGGCCCACAAGCAAGAAGCAGGGAGGAATCATGTTTTTGCTCGGCAATCAAAAAATTTTAGATAAAAATTTGCATTACGAAAATTCGCATATTACGCGATCATTAACTTGTTGATTTTTCGAGTAAAAAAATCGTAGAATATAACGAATATTCGAATTTGCAAATATTTGCCGAATATTCTACAAAATATTCGCGAAATATTGCGAATTCGAATATGACTACTGCCGCTTATCACTACCTCTGACCAGGAGACAAAATATCACCAAATCGTACTATAAGTAAACTTTTATACAGTTGAGACATCTTAATCCTTTGCCCCAAATTCTCTACCAATTTATTAAATTGTGTAAAAGTGTGAATTTCAAGCCTATTTTTTTCTTTAATATTTAATAGTGCCGACCTTAGCTGTAGGTACCGGAACCATGATAGTTTGTGTACATTTTGTCTTTGTGATAATACTGTGAATGAAACTATATCCCCATTTCCTACTACCTGTGTCAAATAGAAAATATTACCTTTTTCCCTATATAAATCTTTATTTAATTCAGCAATATTTTGAAAATGCTTATTATGCCAGAGCAGAGTACATCCAATTGAGCCTTTCACTCCATACTAGAGTCTGATCGAATACCATGACTTCATAAAGAGGTTCCTGGCGGATTTAAATTCTCTATCTGAGTTGGTCAATTGACCAGACTCCAATAGTGTGAAAAAGTTGTCATAAGGAGATCTATTAACTAAATACTTACAGAGTGGGCTATCAGTCCACTCACGAAAAAAACTGAACTGTGCGGCTAAAAAGTATCCCCTGAAGCAGGGGAGATTGACTCCTTCTTTCTCCAAGGGCTTATACCAATGCTCTAGTTTAAGTCTTACGCGTTTCCGCCCCCAGAGTAGATCCCTAATCATTCTTTCTATTATTTTAAAAAATCTATCCCCAATCCAAACTGGAGAGTTCTTAAAGAGATATAATAACTGGGGGAGAACCACCATCTTAATTAAGGATACTCTATCAGCCTTCGATAAAGGTAAGCGAAGCCAAGTTGATATTTTAGATCTTAGCTTGTTTATCAATGGAATCAAGTTGAGCGGGATAAAATCTTCCACCCTTGGAGACATTATAATTCCTAAATACTCAAAGGAATCATCAATTTTTAAAGTATTAATCGTGGCTTCAATTTGGAATAACGGGTTATCTAAAGGCATATTCCTATTGTCCAAGGGCATGAGAGTAGTTTTTTCCCAGTTTACATCCAGACCCGAAACCTCTCCAAACAGATGTATCGTTTGAATAATGTTCAACTGCGTGAAGTGTGTCTGCTGCACATACACTGCATGCAGAATTATTAGGCAAATGAGTATTTTGACCACATCATCCTCTTTATGCATGTTGTCTTACTCCAAGCTGTATAGGCTCGAAAGCCTACTACCAATTAAGCATATTAGGTGATGTGCATCTCTGTAATGAGAAGAGGTGTGGTCTAATGACATCAACACCCTATATTAGGTGTGCATAATTATTAGGCAACTTCCTTTCCTTTGGCAAAATGGGTCAAAAGAAGGACTTGACAGGCTCAGAAAAGTCAAAAATAGGGAGATATCTTGCAGAGGGATGCAGCACTCTTAAAATGGCAAAGCTTCTGAAGCGTGATCATCGAACAATCAAGCGTTTCATCCAAAATAGTCAACAGGGTCGCAAGAAGCGTGTGGAAAAACCAAGGCACAAAATAACTGCCCATGAACTGAGAAAAGTCAAGCGTGCAACTGCCAAGATGCCACTTGCCACCAGTTTGGCCATATTTCAGAGCTGCAACATCACTGGAGTGCCCAAAAGCACAAGGTGTGCAATACTCAGAGACATGGCCAAGGTAAGAAAGGCTGAAAGACGACCACCACTGAACAAGACACACAAGCTGAAACGTCAAGACTGGGCCAAGAAATATCTCAAGACTGATTTTTCTAAGGTTTTATGGACTGATGAAATGAGAGTGAGTCTTGATGGGCCAGATGGATGGGCCCGTGGCTGGATTGGTAAAGGGCAGAGAGCTCCAGTCCGACTCAGACGCCAGCAAGGTGGAGGTGGAGTACTGGATTGGGCTGGTATCATCAAAGATGAGCTTGTGGGGCCTTTTCGGGTTGAGGATGGAGTCAAGCTCAACTCCCAGTCCTACTGCCAGTTTCTGGAAGACACCTTCTTCAAGCAGTGGTACAGGAAGAAGTCTGCATCCTTCAAGAAAAACATGATTTTCATGCAGGACAATGCTCCATCACACGCGTCCAAGTACTCCACAGCGTGGCTGGCAAGAAAGGGTATAAAAGAAGAAAATCTAATGACATGGCCTCCTTGTTCACCTGATCTGAACCCCATTGAGAACCTGTGGTCCATCATCAAATGTGAGATTTACAAGGAGGGAAAACAGTACACCTCTCTGAACAGTGTCTGGGAGGCTGTGGTTGCTGATGCACGCAATGTTGATGGTGAACAGATCAAAACACTGACAGAATCCATGGATGGCAGGCTTTTGAGTGTCCTTGCAAGGAAAGGTGGCTATATTGGTCACTGATTTGTTTTTGTTTTGTTTTTGAATGTCAGAAATGTATATTTGTGAATGTTGAGATGTTATATTGGTTTCACTGGTAAAAATAAATAATTGAAATGGGTATATATTTGTTTTTTGTTAAGTTGCCTAATAATTATGCACAGTAATAGTCACCTGCACACACAGATATCCCCCTAAAATAGCTAAAACTAAAAACAAACTAAAAACTACTTCCAAAAATATTCAGCTTTGATATTAATGAGTTTTTTGGGTTCATTGAGAACATGGTTGTTGTTCAATAATAAAATTAATCCTCAAAAATACAACTTGCCTAATAATTCTGCACTCCCTGTATAACAAAATATCATCTGCGTAGAGAGAAATTCGGTCATCGATTCCCAGTATCCTGAACCCCAAGATCCTAGGGTCCTGTCTAACTCTAGCAGCCAAAGGCTCAATATAAATATCAAATAAAAGAGGAAAGAGCGGGCATCCCTGGCGAGTGCCTCTAATTAAAGGAAAACTTCTTGTCAGATGACCATTTATATTCAATCTTGCAGTAGGAGATCTGTACAGAAGTTTTATCATATTAGTAAACCTAGGGCCAAAGCTCATCTTATGAAGCACTCTCCACAGTAACCTCCATTCCACTCTATCAAAAGCCTTAGAGGCGTCAATAGACAAAATGGATCGTGTATCCCCTCCGGACATCTGTATATTAGTAAAGAGACGATGTTGATTATAATGGGTCCCTTTCTTAGGGACCTGTTTGGTCTGGGTGTAAAATTGATATCATAACAGTAGATAACCTCCTGGCCAAAATCTTAGAAAAAAGTTTAACATCTGTATTAAGAAGAGAAATAGGTCTATATGACCCCAAATCCTTAGGGTCTTTACCCTTCTTTAATGCCAGTATAATAACAGCCTCTGTCATTGTTTCTGGAAGGGATTCCTCCTCTATTGAATCAGTGAGTGTTCTCCACAAATAGGAAAGGACCGTCTCCCAATATTTACGATAAAACCCATACGGGAGTCCATCCGATCCAGGAGTGGAATTCCCTGAGCCGCCCTTAATTACATCATCTATCTCTTGAAGGCTTAGGTCCATCTCCAGTTGTTCTTTTTGACTCTCTGTAAGAACTGGAAGAAAAATGGAATCCAAGTATGAGTCAATCACATCATCTGGAAGAACACTCTCTGATTCATATAGTTCAGCAAAGTACTTTATAAATGTTTCCATAATTCCCTCCTGATCTTCGTCCTTGGCACGAATGCTACGAATCTCTTTCTTTGGGTCCTGGCTAGCTATTACCCTGGCCAACACCTTTCCTGGTTGCCCTGCCTTTTTCCAAAATAAAATCGGAGAAAGCCTGACCTGTCCTCTGCATACTCTCTTTCGCTTCCTCCGTCTTTAACCTGGTATAGCCAGCCATTCCAGCCACTTCTGCTTCCTCTAATTCTTTCTCCTTCCTAGCATATCGTTTAGTAACATTGGCAATTGTACTAATAAATATCCCTCTCATAACCGCTTTAAACGCATCCCAAACAAATTGGGGTTTGGCTGAAGCAGTATTTTTTCCCAAAAGGAAGTGATCTCATTTTCTATCTGGTTATGACCATCAATTATTAATAGCCAGTGGGGATTCAATCTAAAGGGTGGTCTATATCTAAGATTATTCCTAAGCAAACACAACTCAATTACAAAAGAAACATGATCTGAGACGGATCTGGTCTCATATTTCATCCGTTTGATACAGTTTAAATACCCTTTGTTTATCAAGGCCAGATAAATCCTAGACATAGATCTTCCAGATTTACTTATGCATGAGTAGGCCCATTTTTCTTTGAATAGATATTCCCAAACATCCACAACGCCAACCTTCTGGCAAAACTGCGCCAAGGGGGACCCCAGGGTCGGGGAATAAATATTCCCTCCCATGGTAATCCTATACCTCTCTGGATTAAACACACAGTTAAAATCCCCCTTAACTATCACCAGACATTCCGGCCATTGATTCACAAACGCCATCAGACAGGTCAGTATTTGTATGGAAAAAGGTGGAGGGATATAGCACAAGTCGAATATTTCACTGTAAAATATCGAACTTAGTAGTGGTAAAGAGTAAAGCAACACTCCGAAACGCGTTTGGTGCTCAATTTATTGACTTGCATAGTGGGGACATAACTACAACCCACATTTATTGGACTTTATTTTTGGAAAAAGTAAAAATATTAAACTGAACGGATTTCAAAGACCCGAAAGACACAACACTTGGAGAGGAACGCCTACAGGATCGAGGTAGAGGCAAGCATTCGATCTTGCTGCAACCAAAGAAAAACAAGGTCCATTGAATGTGCGTGACTCGATGACTACAGTGCCTGAGTTAATTACTGAATCTGTGTCTGAAAACTACTAACACGTGGGATGCCGAAATCTAAGTTCGATATTTTACAATGAAATATTCGACTTGTGCTATAGTGCCGATCAACAGAAGGCCGCAAATAAGCTACACCACGTGGGAAGCTGAAATCGAAGTCCAATACGACATAGTGGAAAACTCGACTCTTACTACAGTGCCGACTAACAGAAGGCCGCGAAAAAGCTAAGTAAAGATTCTGATTATTTGTTCGCCGAACATTGTTTTCTGTGCCGATTTTAATACCATCCGAAAACGTGGGACGCCACGAATTGGTTTTAATCGAGACGGCCTAAGACTATATGATTATTTAACTCTAAATATTTCATTCGAAATATCGAAAAATCCCCACAATTTCATATCTAGGAATACAACTCACCTTTAACGTTGACCTGCGATTTTTTGTGGTATTGGACATTTTATTTGTGAATTCCCCCTATCTATTTTATGCATGAAATTGCTGACATTTGTTTTTATGATATGTTTTATGGTGTGTTGATATAGTGCTGTTTTTACCATTACTAGTTTTATTGCCTATTTTAGACGTGTTCAATAAATCGTATTGTTTGGACTTCCATGATTCGATGTGACTCCTTATGCTGAGTGTCCTTCTACATTTCTTTATTCTATTTTTTCTACCTCTTGATTTGGGTGCATCAATTGCAGTTGGAGCACCATAGCAATACTAAAGCAGAGTGAGCTGCCCCATCCAATTTTTTGGATCTAGATGAAGGCCAGAATACATAACTTCCCATCTAGCCTACCATGAAGAAAAACATATCTCCCCTGTCTATTAATAGATGATGCCAAACATACAAAATTAATCCGATTATGAATTAAAACTGTGACTCCTCTAGAGTAAGTGGTATATGTAGAATTATACACCTGTGTAGCCCACCTCCCCCCAAGTCCAACAATTGTATCCTGTGAAAAATGGGTTTCTATCAGGCAAACAATAGCTGGTAAATGTCTTCGTATCAAATCTAAGACCGCCTGCATTTTTATCTTCTCCCCAAGGCCCCGAACATTCCACATACGTATTCTAGTCGCCATTATTTAACCTTAGAGTATCCAATTGATAAACTCTCCAGACTTTGCTTCGCTCTCCTCCACAATAGAGACACATCATAACCCACCCCCCCGCTGAGCCCCCCCAACCAAAGAAAAACCATCTCCCCTTGCTCCATCACTAAGGTGACAGACCTCTTAACTAGGACCATCCCTCCCCCACCCCCTCAACCAAACCTCCAAAAAGAAGAAAAACAAATTTTAAACATTGCTCCGATCTAGCCAGTCAGTGGCCACTTATGGAGAGTAAAAAGTAAGGACATTATCATTAAATACAATCCTTAACTTGGCCGGATATATAAAGGAGTACTTAATATCTTTGCTCTGAAGGTGTTTTTTAAAATCCAAAAATGTACGTCTCTTATCTTGGACCTCTTTTGAAAAATTGGGGAAAAAGGAAAGTTTACATCCATTATACATAATCGGGGGGGAATCCCGTGCTCGCCTCAAAATCATATCACTATCGAAAGCGGCTAGCATCTTAACTATTACCGTCCTTGGCCATCGTCCAGAAATCGGTTTACCACCAGGTATTCGATGGGCCCTTTCTATTAGAAACAGAGATGAAAAATGTTCCTTTCCGTAATTGTCAAAAATAATGGATCGTATTATTCCAGCTAGGTTTTTTTCATCAGAGGATTCTAATAAACCTGTAATTTGGACGTTACATTTTCTTGAGCGATCTTTTAGATCCACCGTTTTTTTTCCAGATAATTATAATCAGTTTTTACTATATTATTCTCTGCTTTTAATGCTTTCACTTCTTGCTCCAGGTTAGCCACTGTGTTTTCTAATTTTTTAGTTCTATCCCGGATCTTTGTCAAATCATCTCTTATAATAAAGAGATTCATCTGTACTGACCCCATTTGAACGGCAATATTTTGTATCGCTTTCCCATTGTTTTTAACGATGGATAAAATTTCCTAATGGGGAGGAGTTGTCCATAGGTGTCTCCCCATCTCCAATATGAGAGTCTCTTTCAAGTGCCTCCTCCGCCCTGACCTCTGAAAATGTTTTTCTTATATTAGTATCCAGCTTCCCCTTTAGTTCTGACCTGGTACTAAAATTTGGTGATCTCAAATTTGGTGATCAATTTCTGTCCCATCTTAACCGCGTTTAAATCAGATGAGCGTCTGTTCTGTTTGGGGGCCTTTTTTTTCCTTCTTCTCTTCTTCTTATCCTCTCCTCTTCTTCCCCCCCCCCCCCATTTTTTTTCCTTTCTCCTCAAACGCTTCTCACCGCCCCCCTTTTTTTTCTTTTCTTTTTTTTTTCTTTTTTTTTTTTCTCCCCCCCCCCCCCAACCCAGTAAAGCTTTCGTTTCTCCATTTTTTTTTCTCACCCCCACTTCAATTCAGGAGGTTAACAAATAATTTAACAATACTGGGGAAATAAGGGTTAAACACTAAGACTGTCACACAGTAGATGAAATCAGGTAGTTCAGGGTGAAACCGAGAAAAAAACACGAGGAGAGGAGGAAACGAGGCACACAAGGGCTCCCAAGCAGGGGAGGACAGCCGGGATGGATCTCACCAGTCGCTTCCGGACTGCGCAGATGCCGTGGTCACATTTGATCACGGCATCTGAAAGGGAAAATGTATTATCGCATACATGATCGCATACATGTGCCGCGGGTCTCTGCTATTTAAAATAGCAGAAACCCGGCAGCTATGGCGCTTACTGCACATGCGAGCGGGCGCCATGTTTGGGGACCGGACTTCTGCCGTACATGTACGGCGGAGGTCCTTAAAGGGTTAAGTTATACAAGCAAAGCCTATTCAGTTATAATATTAATGCATTATATTGGAGATATTCCAATGGACATGTCCAGACCTGTTTGGATCCACTCAGGCTGATGTCAGCAGTAAGTATATAAGGCAAGCTGGACAGATTTTGATAAAGTGATCTGTTATAGTGCTATCAGTTTTGAAACTTAAGATGGATAAACGCAAATGTGTTAACGATCCAGACAATTTCTGCTACGTATCTGGCAGATTCACTACTTATGATCAGTGCAAGAATCTGACAAAGCGAGTGCGTTTTGCAGCTTGGGATGCATTTGTGCTAGTAGTGCAGAACTTCCTTGGGACCAGACGAGCTGAAAACTATGCTGAATTAGTAAACAAGATGCTTACAGCATATGAACAACTTGGCTGACGAATGTCATTGAAAGTGCATTTCTTACATTCTGATCTTGACTTTTTCCCACCCAATTTGGGACACGGAAGTGATGAACATGGAGAGCGGTTCCATAAAGATATTTCTACAATGTGGAACAGGTATCAAGACCGCTGGAATCCCAACATGATGGGGGACTACTGCTGGTTTTTGCTACGGGAAAATATGACCATTCACAAATGCAAAAGCAGATGCCTGAAGCACTTTTAACAGAACTGGGCCTTGCTCAAGTAAGACTTTTAACTGCTTCCCGACCGCCTAACACACGGATGCGTCCTGGCGGCGGTCGATTCATTCCTCCTGGACGCATCCTTGCGTCATCTCGCGAGACGCGAAAGTTAAAGGACAATTTCGTCACCAGCCTGCCAGCCAATGATCGTTGCTGGCAGGCTGGCGATTTTCAAAAAAACAAATCACAAGCCATATAACACCTTATATTTATAAATATAAGGTGTTAAATGGCTTCTGTGCTCCTCTGCTGGTCCTTTTCGTCGGTTGGTCCCAGCAGAGGAGCACACATCACAGTGAGTAGCCACCAAACACTACACTTAGCCCCAGATCACCCCCCATCACCCCAATTAACCCCTTGATCACCCCTTGATCGTCCCTGTCAATCCCCTAGTGAAAAGGAAAAAAGTGATCAGTGTAAACTGTCACTTTTTTTTCCCACTGGTATTGACTGATAGTTTTAGGATAGTTTAGGCCCCTTGGTTAGTTAGTTAGCGATCGTTTAGCACCCAGCCCACCGCACCGCAGTCACTGATTCGCTGATTAACGTATCGCTAATCAGCATTTGTACTTTTATAGTATCTGTAAGTGATCAGAACTGATCACATTTAGATCTATAATAGTATTAGTGTCACCTTAGTTTGCCCTCCACCCAAAACGCAGTGTTTGCCCGATCTGGCCTGATCGGTCACCCACACGTGCGTTCACCCATGCCCGCCCCGCCACAGTGACAAAATTATAATTTTTTTATCACTGCACAATCACTTTACAAGCGCTGCGGCGATAAAAAAAAAATCTGTTTTGATATTTTTTATCAATCGCAGCGGCCTCCGGTACTTCGCTAGCCTCCCATTTGTAAGACAGGCTTGCTTTTTTTCTTGTGTAGTCTCAGGGAATACCCCCTAAATTTAGTAGTCCAAATGTCAAACAGGGGGTATTCTTCTGAAGAGGCCTACAGGCTTCTGACCCAGTCGGATGAGGAATGGGAACCTTCATCTGACGAATCTAGCGGGTCAGAATATGAACCTGTAGAAAGCAGTGGCAGTCTGACCCAAAGTTCGGACGAGGAGGTTGAGGTCCCTGATAGCACCAGGCGTACCCGGCCCCGTGTTGCTAGAGCACAGGTTGCGCAGGATCCGCTTCAAGGGCAGCAGAGTGGGGCTGGCGCTGTCTGATTACGTGGTGAGGCATACACCAGCAGTGTAGCCCATCCTGGACCTAGTACCAGCACTGCCGTACAACATGGTGAAGTGGTGAGCACCAGAAGGGCAGTTGAAGCTGGTACGGTGGCACATGCAATAGTTACCCCGTCGCAGCCACCGCACAGACAGGCCCGTAGGGCCCCTAGAGTCCCTGAGGTGCTGGCAAACCCTGATTGGCAGTCCCCAACTTCAGCTGCACCTGTAGTTCCCCCTTTCACCGCCCAGTCTGGAGTTCGGGTTGAGACAGCTCCGATCGGTTCGGCACTGGGATTTTTTGAGCTGTTCTTGACTGCGGAGCTCTTGGACAGTCGTGGCAGAAACAAATCGGTATGCCACTCAATTTATAGCCGCCAACCCGGGAAGCTTTTATGCCCAGTCTTTCCGGTGGAAACCAGTCCAAGTTTCCGAAATTAAAATTTTTCTGGGCCTTCTCCTCAACATGGGTCTAACCAAAAAGCATGAATTGCGGTCATATTGGTCCACGAACCCAATTCATCACATGCCCATGTTCTCTGCTGCTATGTCCAGGATACGATTTAAGACCATCCTGTGTTTCCTGCACTTTAGCGACAACAGCACCTCTCATCCCAAAGGCCACCCAGCTTTTGACCGGCTCCACAAAATTCGGCCCCTCATAGACCACTTCAACAACAAATTTGCAGATTTGTATACCCCTGAGCAAAACATCTGCGTAGACGAGTCCCTTATACATTTTACCGGGCGCCTTGGCTTCAAACAATACATCCCAAGCAAGCGCGCCCGGTATGGGGTCAAATTGTATAAGCTCTGTGAAAGGGCCACAGGCTATACCCACAAATTTCGGATCTGTGAGGGTAAAGATCAGACCCCGGAGCCGGTCGGTTGCTCTGACTACCTGGGGAGCAGTGGGAAGACAGTCTGGGACTTGGTGTCACCCTTATTTGGCAAGGGGTATCATCTTTATGTGGACAATTTTTACACAAGTGTGCCCCTCTTCAGGCATTTGTTCCTAGAACAGATTGGCTGCTGTGGCACCGCGCGACCTAGTCGCCGGGGCTTCCCCCAACGGCTCGTTACCACCCGTCTTGCAAGGGGGGAGAGGGCTGCCTTGTGTAACAAAGAACTGCTCGCGGTGAAATGGAGAGACAAGCGTGACGTTTACATGCTCTCCTCCATTCACGCAGACACGACAATAGAAATAGAACGGGCAACCAGTGTCATTGAAAAGTCCCTCTCAGTCCACGACTATAATTTGCTAATGGGAGGGGTGGACTTCAATGACCAGATGTTTATTTAGTTTCCCGATGCACCAGACGCTGGTATAAGAAGGTGTCTGTATATTTGATTAAATTGGCTGCATATAATAGTTTTGTTCTCTACAGTAAGGCTGGGAGAACAGGATCCTTCCTCAAATTTCAGGAAGAGATCATCGAGAACCTCCTGTATCCAGGAGGTTCCGTGGCCCCATCCACCAGTGTAGTGAGCCGTCTACACGAGCGACATTTCCCCAATGTCGTTGCTGGTACCTCAACCCAACCGTCACCCCGAAAAAGATGTTGTGTCTGTAGCAGAAGTGGAATAAGGTGTGACACCCGCTATTTCTGTCCTGACTGCCCTGACCACCCTGCCCTATGCTTAGGGGAGTGTTTCCGTAAGTACCACACACAGGTACACTTAGCTTAGGGATTGCATCTCACAGGACAGGCACACAGGGCTATTAGGGCCCTTTCACTCACAGCTGCTGCAAACCTCTCCTTTCACCTGGGACAAAGTGCATAATGTACTTCGCCACATCTTTGGGCGATTTGCGCTTTGCACATTGTCTCATGGGGAAGGAGAGGTTTGTCCTATAAAGGTAAAAAAAAAAAAAAAATCACCTGTAAGCAAAAAAGTTAACTTCTGTTCAAAAAGTTTAATAAAGTTTATATGTTCCGTTCAAATGTTATTATAAACTTAATAAATTTATTGCGTTGCGGCCTGTTTTTTTCTTTTTTGTTTTGTTTTATTTACCTTCCAGGTGGACCGATCAACTAGCTGCAGCACTAATGTACATTCTGACAGAAGCATTGCACTGCTGTCAGATTACACAAAAGTCGGTGTATGCGGTGCTGCAAGATGAGATTTCTCCTCTGCAGTAAAAGATACGTTTGCCGAGGCATATGAGCTGAGGGGGCGGTGGTGTTCATATGCTTTGGCAAACACTTTGTATATAAAAAAATAAAAAAATCCCGGCAATGATTTATTCATCCACATTGATTGATGTGAATGGAGAAATCTGGTTTGCCAGGGCATACGGTCTAAGTGGGTTTGGATGTTGGGCGGAGCTCCTATGTCCTGGCAGACGCCTTTCCCCTCCTTTTTTTTTTTGGCAGAGATTTTTTCATCCACATTGATCGATGCGAATGAAGAAATCTGTGCCGTTCATTTTTTCTTTCAGCCCAGAGGCTGAACGGAAAAAAAAATTATCATTACTCGTATGCTCAATATAAGGAGAATAGCAGAAACTTCTAATGCTGGCCATACATGTAATGATTGCGGAGACCCTCAAATGCCAGGGCAGTACAAACACCCCACAAATGACCCCATTTTGGAAAGAAGACACCCCAAGGTATTTGCTGAGGGGCATATTGAGTCCATGAAAGATTGAAATTTTCCGTGAGGGGCATGGCGAGTTCCTAGAATTTTTTATTTTTTGTCACAAGTTAGCGGAAAATGATGATTTTTTTTTCTTTTTTTTTTTTACATTCTCATATTCCACTAACTTGTGACAAAAAATAAAAACTTCCATGAACTCACTATGCCCATCACGAAATACCTTGGGGTGTCTTCTTTCCAAAATGGGGTCACTTGTGGGGTAGTTATACTGCCCTGGCATTTTAGGGGCCCTAATGTGTGAGAAGTAGTTTGAAATCAAAATGTGTAAAAAATGCCCTGTGAAATCCGAAAGGTGCTCTTTGGAATGTGGGCCCATTTGCCCACCTAGGCTGCAAAAAAGTGTCACACATCTGGTATCGCCGTACTCAGAAGAAGTAGGGCAATGTGTTTTGCGGTGTCTTTTTACATATACCCATGCTGGGTGAGAGAAATATCTCGGCAAAAGACAACTTTTCCAATTTTTTTTATACAAAGTTGGCATTTGACCAAGATATTTATCTCACCCAGCATGGGTATATGTAAAATGACACCCCAAAACACATTGCCCAACTTCTCCTGAGTATGGCGATACCACATGTGTGACACTTTTTTGCAGCCTAGGTGGGCAAAGGGGCCCACATTCCAAAGAGCACCTTTAGGATTTCACAGGGCATTTTTTACACATTTTAATTCCAGACTTCTTTTCACGCATTAGGGCCCCTAAAATGCCAGGGCAGTATAACTACCCCACAAGTGACCCCATTTTGGAAAGAAGACACCCCAAGGTATTTCGTGATGGGCATAGTGAGTTCATGGAATTTTTTAATTTTTTGTCACAAGTTAGTGGAATATGAGACTTTGTATGGAAAAAAAAATAAAAAATCATCATTTTCCGCTAACTTGTGACAAAAAATAAAAAGTTCTATGAACTCACTATGCCCATCAGCGAATACCTTAGGGTGTATACTTTCCGAAATGGGGTTATTTGTGGGGTTTTTCTACTGTCTGGGCATTGTAGAACCTCAGGAAACATGACAGGTGCTCAGAAAGTCAGAGCTGCTTCAAAAAGCAGAAATTCACATTTTTTTACCATAGTTTGTAAACGTTATAACTTTTACCCAAACCATTTTTTTTTTTACCCAAACATTTTTTTATCAAGGACATGTAGAACAATAAATTTAGAGAAAAATTTATATATGGATGTCGTTTTTAAAAAAAAAAATTTACAACTGAAAGTGAAAAATGTCATTTTTTCGCAAAAATTTCGTTAGATTTCGATTAATAACAAATAAAGTAAAAATGTCAGCAGCAATGAAATACCACCAAATGAAAGCTCTAT
The DNA here is from genome assembly GCF_905171765.1 of Bufo bufo. Classification (NCBI taxonomy): domain Eukaryota; kingdom Metazoa; phylum Chordata; class Amphibia; order Anura; family Bufonidae; genus Bufo; species Bufo bufo. The sequence continues at coordinate 228,246,878 of NC_053392.1, forward strand.
TAGTGAGAAGAAAAGGAGGCAAAATTCATTTGGGTGGTAAGTTGCATGATCGAGCAATAAACGGTGAAAGTAGTGTAGTGCAGAATTGTAAAAAGTGGGTCATTAAGGGTGTTTAAGCTAGGGGGTTGAGGTGGTTAAACTGAAAAAGAGACTTTTTGAAATTTTGTTATTCCATTACATTTTCATACACATCTTTGATGTAGATCAGGTAATTGTTGGAGTAAAACTCTTTCCAAGTGCTTAAGGGCTCTTTCACACTTGCGTTGTTGTGTTCCGGCATAGAGTTCCGTCGTCGGGGCTCTATGCCGGAAGAATCCTGATCAGGATTATCCCCATGCATTCTGAATGGAGAGAATTCCGTTCAGGATGCATCAGGATGTCTTCAGTTCCGGAACGGAACGTTTTTTGGCCGGAGAAAATACCGCAGCATGCTGCACTTTTTGCTCCGGTCAAAAATCCTGAACACTTGCCGCAAGGCCGGATCCGGAATTAATGCCCATTGAAAGGCATTAATCCGGATCCGGCCTTAAGCTAAACGTCGTTTCGGCGCATTACTGGATCCGACGTTTAGCTTTTTCTGAATGGTTACCATGGCTGCCGGGATGCTAAAGTCCTGGTTGCCATGGTAAAGTGTAGTGGGGAGCGGGGGAGCAGTATACTTACCGTCCATGCGGCTCCCAGGGCACTTCAGAGTGATGTCTGGGCGCCCCACGCTCATGGATGACGTGTTGCATGGATCACGTCATCCATGCGCATGGGGCGCTCTGACGTCATTCTGGAGCGCCCCGGGAGCCGCACGGACTGTAAGTATACTGCTCCCCCGCTCCCCACTACTACTATGGCAACCAGGACTTTAATAGCGTCCTGGGTGCCATAGTAACACTGAACGCATTTTGAAGACGGATCCGTCTTCAAATGCTTTCAGTTCACTTGCGGTGTTACGGATCCGGCGGGCACTTCCGGCAAATGGAGTGCACGACGGATCCGGACAACGCAAGTGTGAAAGAGGCCTAATTCATTTAGACATACTTATGCCTAGCAAAATTTTGTGACGTGTTACAACAATTCTGACTTCGGATTTGTAATCCGAACACTTTATTTAGTATAGGACAAATGCTTTTTGCCCAGTAGCAGACTAAGGTCCGTGGGGCAGCCGCAGCGGATCGCAGATCCTTCACTTGAATGGGTCCGCGATCCGGCCGGTTCTGCAAAAAGATAGGACATGTTCTATCTTTTTGCGGAACGGAAGTACGCGACGAAACCCTACGGAAGCACTCCGTAGTGCTTCCGTAGGTTTCCGTTCCGTGCTTCCGTTCTGCACCATTCCGCATCTGCTGATTTGCGGACCCATTCAAGTGAATGGGTCCGCATCCGTGATGTGAAATGCCCATGGAACGGCACCCGTGTATTGCGGATCCGCAAATGCGGCAACGGGAAGCACACGTTCGTGTGCAGGGGGCCTAAAAGTTTTTTTTTCTGCGTGGTGTATATATGGTAGAAAAATTTTAAAAAGTTGTTTGAAAAAAAAATCCCCAGGCTGCGACCACACTATATACTGAAATTAACACTGCATTTGGCACTTTAAAAACTAAAAATTGCAACACTTAGGCCTCTTTCACACGGGCGAGTATTCCGCGCGGATGCGATGCGTGAGGTGAACGCATTGCACCTGCACTGAATACCGACCCATTCATTTCTATGGGGCTGTTCACATGAGCGGTGATTTTTACGCATCACTTGTGCGTTGCGTGAAAATCGCAGCATGCTCTATATTCTGCGTTTTTCACGCAACGCAGGCCCCATAGAAGTGAATGGGGCTGCGTGAAAATCGCAAACATCCGCAAGCAAGTGCGGATGCGGTGCGATTTTCACGCACGGTTGCTAGGAGACGATCGGGATGGAGACCCGATCATTATTATTTTCCCTTATAACATGGTTACAAGGGAAAATAATAGCATTCTGAATACAGAATGCATAGTAAAACAGCGCTGGAGGGGTTAAAAAAAAACCTTAGTCACCTTGCGATGCCGGCATCTCCTTCTGTCTCCTTTACTGAACAGGACCTGTGGTGAGCATTCATTATAGGTCAAGGACCTTTGGTGACGTCACTCCGGTCATCACATGATCCATCACCATGGTAAAAGATCATGTGATGACCGGAGTGACGTCACCACAGGTCCTTTTTCCTGAAGACAGAATACAGAAGGAGATGCCGGGCTGCGCTATCAAGTGGACTAAGGTGAGTTACATTATTTATTTTTTTATTTTAACCCCTCCAGCGCTATTTTTCTATGCATTCTGTATTCAGAATGCTATTATTTTCCCTTATAACTATGTTATAAGGGCAAATAATACAATCTACAGAACAACGATCCCAAGCCCGAACTTTTGTGAAGAAGTTCCGGTTTGGGTACCAAACATGCGTGATTTTTCTCACGCAAGTGCAAAACGCATTACAATATTTTGCACTCGAGCGGGAAAATCGCGGGTGTTCCTGCAACGCACCCGCACATTTTCCCGCAACGCCCGTGTGAAAGAGGCCTAAGGCTCCAGCCACAGAAATATAATATACTGTCTCTTTAAGGATATCTGATTATTTAGTGTAGCACCCAGATTGTAATTTTAGAAAAAAGTTGACCCTTATTGGTCCAGAATATTTATCGAAAATGAACACAAATCAATAGCTTATAATATAGCTATACCAATTCTGTTTTAGGCTTAAATTATTTGTTCTCTCTTTTTTTTTTAAAAGGTAAAAAAATACCTTTATTATTTTCATTTAAAAATGAACACAGACCTGATTGGTGTCTCCTATATTACATAGTATACATATCTTTCTCTGTGTTATGTGTTTTCAACTCACACACACCACCGCTACTATAGTATCAAATAGCAATGGCTGCTATATGCTGAGAGTTATTCGCTTATCATAGGAATAGCCTAAAGCTAAATCTGTTGGTTGACATAGTGGTCTCCAGCCACTAGCAGGTATTAGCTTGTTATTATTCATGGAAGGACTAGTCAGAATTTTTTGTGTATTAATTTAAACAATGATTTGATGCCTCAGCATCTATGCAACACTGTCTGCAGGACAGACAATGTCAATAGTTATTCAGAAAAGAGCTGTTTAAACTCATTCACAAATTACTTATGAAAATATTATTATAGTAATTCCAGGGCAGTGGACATAGAAATGTATGTATGTAGAATCAGCACCGTCGCATTTACAATTCCGAAATTTTGCACAACCGCCTCCTGTGAACGTCATAGACTATGTTTTTAATGGAAATTTTAACTCTGCGCTTTCCAATTATTTGCCAATATATATACGCTTAGTAACCTAACCGCCAAGCTACAGGAGCCATTGTCTGTTGGCTGTTGTGGCAGTGAGGCCTGATGCACACGACCGTTGTTTGGGTCCGCATCCGAGCCGCCGTTTTTGCGGCTTAAATGCGGACCCATTCACTTCAACGGGGCCGCAAAAGATGCGGACAGCACTCTGTGTGCTGTCCGCATCCGTTGCTCCGTTCCGTGGCCCCGCAAAAAAAATAGAACATGTCCTATTCTTGTCATTTTTGTGGATAAGAATAGGCATTTCTACAATGGGCCGCCCGTTCGTTCTGCAAATTGCGGAAGGCACACGGGCGGCTTCCGTTTTTTGTGGATCCGCGGTTTGCGGACTGCAAAAAACGGAACGGTCGTGTGCATGAGGCCTTAGCCTGGATATTCATTAGGTTGCATATACTGTATATATTACTCGCAAAAAGTTTGGAATATTTGGCTTGTATATAATATAATACAAAAAGTACAATACCTATGAACTAACAGTGACAAATTGGTAAAGAGGAAGAGAGACACTTCTCCAAAAGACTTACAATCTACAAAATACAGTATGTCTTTATTTTGTTTTTTTAAGGTGAAAGTATTCCTGTGACAAAGACACCACTCCCAAACATCAACAATTCTATTCCATGGATGACATACAGTGGTGATGACTACAAAAAACATGTTCTTTACTGTGGAACTGAGGTCATACAGACTAAAAGAAGCAGTCAGGATCTTGTAAAAGCTGTTGTCCTACAAACTGGTGGGTATACTGGTTTACATATGTATGGTATATAGTTTAATATTTGCCTAAGGCTACTTTCACACTGGCGTTTCTGGGTCCGCTTGTGAGATCCTTTCAGGGCTCTCACAAGTGGCCCAAAACAGATCAGTTAAGCCCCAATGCATTCTGAATGGATAAGGATCCGTTCAGAAGGCATCAATTTGGCTTTGTTTGGTCTCCGTTGCGTTTTTTAGACGGTCACTAAAATGCAGTTTGCAGCGTTTTGGCGACCGTCTGACTATGCGGATCCGTCCCCATTGACTTACATTGAAAGTCTAGACGGATCCGTTTTTCACTGACACAATATGATGCAATTGAAAACGGATCCGTCCCCCATTGACTTTCAATGTAAGTCAAGACGAATCCGTTTTGACTTAGACTTTTTTTTTAATGAATAATGCAAATGGTCCGTTATGAACGGATACAAGCGTTTGCATTATTGGTGCGGATCCATCTGTGCACATGCAAGACGGATCTGCACAAAACGCGAGTGTGAAAGTAGCCTAATAAAGTTGGCTATTTTAAATAATCTTGTTTTGCTAGATCACAGGATTGATCATGTGAGAACCTCTGAAATCAGCTGAATGTTTTCAATTTTCCTGCAATGCGACCACAGGACAAATGAAGAATTGGCTAATAAATGAGGATCCTTAAAACCAGACCCTCATCTATTACCATTAGTAAAGAATTAGTGAAAATACTGATTCTAATATTAAACTGGTTGTCCGATATAATTAAAACCCCAAATGGTCTAAAATGAAAATGATGTTATACTTATCTATTTCTCCGGCACCATTCTCTGTATTGCTGGTCTAATCCTCCTGCCTCTGCTTGTTTGCAGTGGTCACATGCCATATATTGGCACGTTATCATTACAGATTGTAAAGTAACAGAAGCAGGAGGAACATACTGGTGGTGCAAAGATGCTGGAGAAAGCAGTAAATATACACTTCGCAACACTGAAATTGCAACACCAAGATATGTCATAAGGTTATACAATTTGAGGAAGATTACATTTTCAAGCACCTAGCTCCAATCTGTAGTGTGTGGGAGGAGTAGAAAAGCCAGATTGAAAGCAAAGTTTTTTAGCCACATGAAACCTTAAAAATTGGATCAAGTCATGTGGGATGATTGTGCCATGACCCATGTTTGTCGACATGTCAGTTAAGGTCACTTGTTGTACACTGAGAGGAACAGAATCCTTGAAAATAAAGACCTTGGATTATCACTCTGGCAGACTACTACGCTCCTAGGCTGAGATGTCAGCAGTGTACAATGCTATGTGTCATGGTAGTTGGGAGAACAATGAAGAATTTGCTCACATTTTGAACACAAATATGCACTTTTAAACGGCTGTTTCAGGACTGCATACATTTCACAAGATGTGCACTGGACTGCTTTGTCAATTATGGAGCAAATACTTGCTAAAGAGGATCACACAAGAGAAAAGAAAAATACAATGATACAAGGCAATGAAATGGTAAATAAATGACTTAATGTTGTCTTTTCCTGGAATCTAAAGTCACTTAAAAGGGTTTTCCAAGACTTCTATACTGATAACCTATCCTAGGTCATCAGTATCTGATCGGTGGGGGTCTGACACCCGGGAACCCGGCAATAAGCTGTTTGGCCTTCTCTGTGCTTACCATGCACAGCACCGCACATTGTATTGTGACTGTGCTTGGTATCGCAATCAGCCCCATTCACTTGAATGCGACCTATGATTGTGTCATCACTAGCCTAGGCAAAGCTGTAAGAAGGCTGTGGCACTACTGCGACCACCACTGCCTTCTCAAACAGCTGAGCAGTGGGGGTGGGGGTGTCGGACTCCCACCAATCAGGTACAATGACCTATTCTGAGGGCAGATCATCAGTTCTAAAGTCTTGGAAAACCTCTTTAATCTTAAGTCTCACTCTTAATACAAACAGACTTGAAATAAAACACACAAACGTTCACAAACTTGCATTTTTAGTCTGCGTATATAGGTGCTTCTCCCAGACAATTTCAAAACAAGAGTGCTGGATTCCAAAACAAATGATCCATTCTGTACTGCAAGCGAAATTGGACAGCACATCCTAAGCTAAAGAGCCAAATCGTATGGACACAAACCATCAGAAGGTGTTTGCAGGCTATTGGGCTACAAGCCAGACATCCAGATACAGGTGGTCCATTGACCTCATGCTACCAATCTCAAAAACTATCATGGTGCACGAGGGCAATGGAGACTAGAAAAAAAGGTTTATCCTTTTCCGCAATGAGTGTCACATTGAGATGCAATGATAACCAGAGTTTGGTCTGGGCAGCGCCATGAAGAGACCTCCACAAGGTAATGTTACACCGGTCCTACTCCCAGAATTACAGTGTGGGTTGTCTCAATGTGCAGTAGCCAGAGTCCTCTAGTCTTTATTTCAGGTATACTAACAATTTGACTATACACTGATTTGGACGTGGAACCAGTGGTACTGCCATTTCTCCAAAGTTCAGGCCACATGTTGCTCATGCTAGTGTGAACAGTCTGCATGGCCTAAACAAGCTACCATGGCCAGCAGCATTTCCAGACTTCTCTCCCATCGAGCACATCTGGGACATCATTGGTGGGCAATTGCAAAGGGAGCTGCCAGCAGTGGATCTTTATGATTTGCTTGCCCAAGTGCATTCAGCATGGTAGAATATTCCCCACGCAACCATTAATAACCTAAAATGTTAGAATGCCAAGTCGTGTAATTGTGTGTATTTCTGCTTGTGGCACTAATACCGTACCTGATACTTTGCATATTATTAAAATGTCTATCGACCTGTGATTTTCCATGATTGCATGACTTTTCCTCCTTGGTGGTGAAATTTCATTGTTGACGAGTGTAAGATAATTTTTTTATGCTATTTGGGGGCTTGTCCGAAATTTTTAATCAACTTGGACAACCACTTTGATTTAGTGAATTGCAAACTGTGCATCCAAATTGAGTTGTCTAGAATACAATATTGCCAGGTAGCAACTTTCTAAATATTTGGTTCCCTGAGAAAGAGATTATCTGGAGAAATTTAGGAGACAATGTAGGACGCACTTCAATACTATCTTTTGGTCTGTATACTCCAGCATAAATAATTTGCACAAATTGATGAAATTCTGCTGTATTAAATGAAATGTTTTTGTTCTTAATCATTTAACTGAAAACACAATGATATAGGAGTAACTCTTTACAAGTCGTACAGTTTAAATTTACTTGAATAGATCTGGATATCGGTATGACGTAAATTTTTACAATTGTTTTTGCTTTATTTAGGATTCAATACTGCAAAGGGAGATCTAGTAAGAGCCATTCTATATAACAAACCGATGAATGTTAAACTGCATAGCGAGGCCATTAGGTTTCTCATGTTTCTTGTGGTTTTTGCGATATTTGGAGTTATCTATACTGCAGTTGTGCACAAAAAGAATGGGGCAAGTATTTTGTTTGTACTATATATACAGTAATCCTTGCTATTGTAAATCAGACACATGCATAGATTCCTCAAAGCAAAAACGTAAAGGACGGCTCTCCTTTTGTCTGGTGATGTAAAGGTGCTCCAAACTAGTGTTGCACCCTGTTCACCAAGTAAAGTAGAAAAAAAAAGTGAATGGGCACTCTGATAGATGGAGTCGCACAGAATCAATGTATTCGCATAAAATCCATGTAACATTTAATGGTCAGAATACATTTTCAGAATGCATTTTCAGACTAAGTATAATGAGGTCTGTTGGTACTCACATTTGCAAGTTCAGTGTTCATTTGTGGCGTCCCACGTGGGAAAACTGAACGGTAAGCTTACCTCTATCTGTATTTTGTGTGATGCCAGGAGGAAAATTATGATAGTACCTCGCTTGGATTAATATGTAAAGCAGGTGCTGTGTCTTTTGATCGGTATAGTACTGCACCTCGCTGTATTCTCTGTAGCGATCACGATCTCTCGGCTGTTGGCTGTGTGTCTTTGGCGTCCCATGTGTCGCGGGTAGCACAAACACAGATAGTTGGAGTAGGCTACTTCCTGTAACGAGCCGGCTGCAAGCTGCAACTCTTGCTAGGTATCTTTCAGAGAAGCACTTCACTTAGTATCATATTAGTCAGTATTTGCTATCGTGTTGCCGGTTGTTGTGACAAATGATCAAGTGTATCATCCATGCCAGACGCGTTTCGGAGACTGTGCTGTCTCCTTCCTCAGTGGCAGCACTTGATCTGTATGGTGAACCAGGTTTTATATATGTGCCATCCTGAATATCTGGAAGACATGGGCTCAATTTTGTAATGTGAATTGGGATTCTCATTCAGTTGCGATTCTCTTGCCTTTTACACGTGTTTTCTAGGTACTAATGCATTTTTTGCTCCTTTGCATCTTTGACAGCTATGGAAAATCTTCTATGGTTTGTTTTCGGCTGAACGCATTGCATTGCTGTTATAATTACTTGATATTGAGAGTTTCTCATAGGAAGCATTCTTTACAGGAAGTAGCATTGAGTCGGCCTACTCCGACTATCTGTGTTTGCGCTACCCAAGACACGTGGGATGCTAAAAACACACAGCCAACAGCCGAGAGATCGTGATCGCTACAGAGAATACAGCGAGGTGCAGTACTATACCGATCAAAAGACACAGTCGATTGCACCTGCTTTACATATCGATCCAAGCGAGGTACCATCATAATTTTCCTCCTGGCATCACTCAAATCCTTTTTACCTTTTTTCACTTAATTTAAAAAAAAATTCCTTTTGCACTTTTTGGAATATACCAATTCCACTTACCACTCCTCAAGAGGAAATACTCGTCTCATTGATCATTTGGCTCACGTATCAGTGCCACCATAGAAGCTGGTAGTATTACCACATCAACCTGCTGTGCCGATCTTTCAGTGCACCACTCTAAACGCTATATACTATTTGGACCAACCTCATCCAAAAGATATGCTAAATTACACCATTCGACCTGACATTTATACATTGTTATATCGATCAATCACACTGCAAGGCCAGCATGCCCCTGCCATGTTCGAAGTTAATGGCAGAATCATGATGTTGCAGGGCTGGACTGGGATGGTGCGGAGTGCAGTTAAAATGTGTAACCTAACCCCCGAGCTGCAGACCGACGTTGCACTGGGAACCCTAGAGGGTGACGCTAGACGGATTGTGGTGGTGAGGCCCGAGTCCGGGAGAGACGCCCTGGAGAAAATATTCTCCCTGCTAGAGAGAGCCCAGGGAGGGCATGCCAAAGAAGTACAGTTGCTTAGCCCCATTGCACGATCTGTATGCCAACAGCCCCGTTACGTGGCACATTTAAGTGGGGTGGCATCCAAGAGGTCGATGTCACTGGATGATTTGGAGACAGTGAATGCTGAGCAGTCAGCAGATCCTTCCATGTCAGATGTGCCTGATGTCCCCAGTGTTTCTTGGCCTTTCACTCTGCGAAGCTCAACCAGGGCCAATGCTGGTGTACCCCCACAGTGCTATACACGGAACAAGTGTGGATGAGGAGGGTTGCTGAGGATGACAACCTCTAGTGGGGTGGAATGTAAGATGGAGAAACAGCTCATACTATTTTTGTACACATTACTTTATTAGAACTGTCATTCTGAATTTTGCTACAAGAGGCCGGTGTTTCCCCACACAGCTAACATACTGCAAGTAATTGGATATGCATTGAGAGGTGTGGTTACTAGCTGAAGAAGAACCAGGAAATGACTCAACAGACATGTTTTGCAGAGACAGGAGCTGGAAGGCAGCATCTAGTGGCATCCAGGAGTAGGTGAGACCTGGAGTGGCCAGAGTCACTGTTGGAAGTGACTAATGACTGTCAGCAATCCAGATGTCATCCAGGAAAGAGAGGATCAGTTCCTGGAAGGCTGGAAAATATGTGGAATAGAGCTACAGACCCTACAGTGCCTCATTGTGGATGGACAGACTTGTTATTTGGTTTAAGTCACCATCGGATGAAGAACAGACCCGGGTCAGTAAGCCAGATCGTGCACGCACCGCGGTATATTGTGGGAGCCTGTAAAAACTAGAGACTGTGATCTAGCCTGCATTTAGTTAGTCAGATAGGTTTCCTGTGTGAGGCAGGCTGCAAGGATTGTGCTACAAAGATTCTGAAATTGCCCAACACCAGGACCTACTAGTTATAAGTTTAAAGTTCGCTCCTGGATGAACAAGGGACTTCACTGCAAACTTCAGCTACTCCAGCGTCTTGACTGGGAGTATTACAGACACGTGTCACAATGCTGTTTAGGAAGAAGGGAAACTATTGTATTGTATAAAGAGTGTGAGCTCTTGTGCTACACTGCGGGCCGCTGTATCTTGCACCCCACACAATTGTTCCCATTCTTAGGGTAATAAGCAGTACAGTGGGGCAGTGATAGTTGTGCCCGCAATAGGTAAATTATCGCAAGTGGTGTCTGTCAGCCATCTTGGGGTGCCGTGCTGTGCAGCACAGGGGTCTCGGGGTCAAGGCTGAACGTATGTAACTTTATTATATGTTCACTACCTACATTTGAGATTGTGTTTAATACTTCTGTTCAGTAAAGTTTCTGCTTTCATAAAAGCTGGGGTCGGTGTTGCTTTCCTCATCTGTGGCTTTGCTGTATCCTGGGGAGCCCCCCCGCTTCACGGTCTTACACCTACAGTGTAAATAATGTCTCCTTATCCTTTCCTTACACTATAAATAATCTTTCCCTGAACAGCTAAATCTTTTTTTTTTTTTTTTTTATAAAGTGTTTCCTAATCACTGTCCCTAATGCCTGCAACGTCTCTCCCTGCACTAAGTTCACTGTATAATGGCAGAGACCGGGCATGAGGAGGCTTTTTATAAGGCTGCTAATTGGCTATCTGCATGGCAGTGTTGGTGCTCAGTCATTCCCAGGCTTCTTACTTTCACTTTGTAACATGTGCAGCAGACATTTTAGAAAAAAATGTGATTCATTACGACGAAGCGCGAGGAAGTTGTGACATTATGGATTTATGAAGTTTTGGTTCTGTCAAATTACTCTGATCGGTTTTTCTGAAAACCTAAGTTATAGACTGGACGGGACTTATGACATCACTGGGTACATTCAAGTGGGTATGTAACATAATCAGTGACAAGAAACAGAAGGTAGTTATTAACGGTACATACTCAGATTGGGTCATAACAGGGATCAGAATTGGACCCTATTTTCTTTTATATATTTATAAAAGAGGGATTGCATAGTAAAATATACATTTTTGCTGATAGAGATGAGCGAATTTCATATTTTGAAATTCGTTCACGCTTCATTTGGTGGTAAAAACAGAATTGCGTTATGGAGGAGAGGACTCCCCTGCATAAAGGAAACGGGACAGATCCGTTTTGCAGCCCATAGGCTTCTATTATGACGGAATGAATAACGGAATTCCTCTAAAGGCATTCCGTATGCATTCCGTCATAGAATTGCATTATGGTCTGTGGTAACAGAATCCTTAACGCAATTCTACTTTTACCACTAAACAAAGCGTGAACAAATTTCTAAATATCAAATTCGCTCACCTCTATTGCTGATGATACCAAACTGCATGCATTTAACAAAAAAGCGGACAGCGTAATGCTACAGATTGATCTGGATAAGTTAAAGGCTTGGACAGAGAAGTGGCAAATTAGTTTTAACACTAATAAACATAAGGTTATGCACATGGGTAAGGACAATACATATCACCAGCACATATTAAGTGGGCAAACACTGATTATGAATAACATGGAAAAGAACTTAGAAACTTTAGTTGACAGTTAACTGCAGCAACCAGTGTCAAGCAGCTGCAACAAAGGCTAATACGATTATGTGGTGCATCAAAAGGGATATGCAAATCACTCGTCAGACCACACTCGAAATATTGAAATAAACAAATTGTTGGTACCTGTTCACAAGAAAGACATAGTAGAGGACAGCTTCAAAGGCATGCAATTACTGAAATTTAGGGGATATATAGACTATAGTAGTATTGGTCGAGCAACAAAATGCTCGGGTGCTCGAGTAGAACACCTCGAGATACTCGGGATACTCGGGTGCTCTACCGAGCACCCGAGCACAATGGAAATCAATGGGAGAACCCGAGCATTAAACCAGGCACCCCCTGCTCTCAAGAGGGGAGGGTGTCTAGTTCACATAAAAAGGTCAGAAATTAATGGAAACACTACGAAAATGGTTCGGAAACAGCATATCTGGATGCATCTTGGACTCCCAGGTCGCTGCTGGGAACGATGTTGTCCGAATAGTACGCCAATTTTGCAAACTGACAATAATACGCACAAAACCGAAGATAAAAAAGATTTTAGAAGAAAAATTGTTCGGAAACATTCTTTCCTGTATATTTACTTGTATATAAAGTGCAAGTGCTGCCAGAAATTACAAGGAAGAGGTACTCTGATACAACCTGTATATCACATAAAGGAGGGCCTCATTCACATTGTGGTACAATTGTTCAGGTAGTGGGACTCCTACACTCATAAAGCCTATGCACTAAGTGAAAGGGCTGCCAAAAATTACAAAGAACCGGCACTATAATACACCCTTTATTACACATAAAGGAGGGCATCATACACACTTGAAAAATTATGATTGATGGCCTGCTGGTGACCCTCAAAAACTATTGGAGCAAGGGCCTGCTGATCTCTCCATCTAAAACATTAGGGGCAAATGCCTGCTGCTGATCTGACCATCTAAAACATTAGGGGCGAGGGCCTGCTGCTGATGTGACCATCTAAAACATTAGGGGTGAGGGTCTGCTGCTGAGCTGACCCTCTAAAACATTAGGGGCGAGTGCCTGCTGCTGATCTGACCATCTAAAACATTAAGGGCGAGTGCCTGCTGCTGATCTGACCTAAAACATTAGGGGCAAGGTCCTGCTGCTGAGCTAACCCTCTAAAACATTAGGGGCAAGGTCCTGCTGCTAATCTAACCATCTAAAACATTAGGGGTTAGGGTCTGCTGCTGAGCTAACCATCTAAAACATTAAGGGTAAGGGTCTGCTGCTGAGCTGACCATCTAAAACATTAGGGGTGAGGGTCTGCTGCTGAGCTGACCATCTAAAACATTAGGGGCTAGGGTCTGCTGCCCAATACCTAATAGTTGTAAGGCACAGAGGGATCACTGAGGACGCTGACACGATCTGCTATGTACTCCACCATCTTCAAAAAAATTTCCCTCCTTGTGACACTAGGCCACGCATCAGGTTGAGTGTGCTGGCGGGGTATCATAAAACTGTCCCAGGCCTTGGAAAGTGCTGCCCTGCCTCTGTTGGAACTGCTGTTTGTTCCCCTCGTCTCCCCTCCTTGGTTGGCCAAGGAACTACGTACTCTGCAGCCAGTGTTGTCAGCTGGAAATGTTTGGAGCAAATTTTCCACAAGGACCTTCTAGTATTGCCCCATTTTGCTCGTCCTCTCCACCACAGGAATGAGAGGTGAGAAGTTCTCTTTGTAGCAGGGGTCAAGAAGGGTGAACAGCCAGTTATCGGAGTTGGCAAAAATGCGTACAACACAAGGGTCACAGGAAAGGCAGCCTTACATAAAGTCAGCCATGTATGCCAGAGTCCCAACAGACAAGACTTCGCTGTCCACATCAGGAGGATGACTCTCAATCTCTTCATCATCTTCCTCCTCTTCTACCCATCCATGCTGAACAGATGGAATAAAACTTCCATGGGTACTACCCACTGTAGCGGAGGCAACTGTCTTCTGCTCCTCCTCCTCCTCATCATCATCCAATTTGCGCTGAGAAGACGAACTGAGGGTGGTCTGGCTATCACCCTGTGTACTGTCTTCCCCCATTTCCACCTCTTCCACATGCAAAACGTCCGCCTTAATTGTGAGCAGCGAGTGTTTTAGTAGACACAGAAGTAGTATGGTTTCGCTGATAATAGCATTATCACCGCTGACCATCTGTGTTGATTCAATTACACTGAATGGATGTCACTGATATTTAGGATGCGCACACGTTAAACAGGAGGTATAGCACAAGTAATGTCGCTGTCACCACCACCTAATAAAAAATTACACTGAATGAATGTCACTGACATTTAGGATGCACAGATGTTATACAGGCGGCATAACGCATGTAATGTCGCTGTCACCAGTGGCTAATAAAAAAATACACTGAATTAATGTCACATAATAAGGATGGGCAAACTTTATACAGGAGATGTAGCGCAAGTAATGTCGCTCCACCAGCGTTGAAAACAATTACACTGAATGTCACTGATATTTTGGATGCGCTAACGTTATATAGGAGATGTAGCGCAAGTAATGTAACTGTCCGCAGCGGACACCGTCTACAGAAACAGTACACTGGATGTCGTCACAGATATTTTTAGGCTGCGCACATGTTGCACAGGAGATGTAGCGCATATAATGTCGCTGTCACCAGCGGCGAAAAAAATTACACTGAATGTCACAGATATTTAGGCTGCGCACACGTTACACAAGAGATGTAGCGCATATAATGTCGCTGTCTGCAGCGGCCAAACAATTGCAAGCTATTTAGCATAGGTTGCGCTAAAAATATATATTGCTGGCAGATACAACTATAGTCCTTAAAAGGACTTTTGGGTCTCTAACAAGTTTTAGCAATTTAGTGCGGGTTGCGCTAAAAATATATATTGCTGCCACACACAATAGTCCTTAAAAAGACTTTTGGGTCTGTAACAAGTATAAAAGCTAAAATATTCCTATTTAACTCCCTACACTATCTCTCTATTCTGCTCTCCAGCTCTCCCTGACTAAGACTGAGCCGAACACGTGTCATCGGGAGCTATATAGAACCCGATGATGTGTTTCGGCCAGCCAATCCCTGTAATGCCAGTAGCCAACATGGCTACGACATTACAGTGAATGGCAGTACTTACCTGAATGTTTATTGGCTCTGGAGCAGGCAAAAAAAGTGCCGGGAGGAGACTCGAACATCGCGCATGAGCACACGTGGTATTCGGCCGAACACCGCGATGTGCCGAGTATCGAGATCCTCGAGTAAAATTAGTGTTCAGCCGTGCATGCTCGCCCAACACTAGACTACAGTACTCTGCTGTGTGCACCATTGGCTAGGCTTGTCCTCTCTATTGCGGCACAGTATTGACTTGCAGGCCCTGCTGTGCGTGCCACCTAGATAGGTCTGTCCAACTGGACAGGGACAGTGACTGTGGGCCAGGGGTATAAGATATTCAATGTACCTTTATATTGTTGTTTTTATATTGCTGTTTTAGTAAAGTTACTGTTTATTTGCACAAAGCTGTGTGTTATTGCTTTCCTCATCTGTGACTTCACTGTATCCTAGGGAGCCCTCCCCAGTTCACGGTCTTACAACTTGCCGTAATTAGCACGATAAATTGACCGTTACGGACGGGAACGCGGCGGGAGACCTTCCCCCGGCGGCATTGGCACCGGATCAGGACCCAGCTCAATGTGTACCAGTGCAAGGCCAGCTTTCCCCCAACGCCATGCCCGCCCCAGTAGGATACATCCCCGTAGGGGCGCTGCTGTGTCATCTGCCAAAGTATGACGGCCAAAACATGATGTGGCAGGATTGGATTGAAAGAGTGCGAAGCGCAGTTAGAATGTGTAACCTGAACCCTGAGCTACAGGCAGAGGATTCATTGGGAGCTCTAGAGGGTGACAATAGACAGTCATGGTAAGGCCAGAATCCAAGAGGGACCCCCTAGAGAAAATATTCTCCCTGCTGGAGTGAGCACTGGGGGGGTGTGCTAAAGTAGTGCAACTGCGGAGCCACTACTTCAACCGACCACAATGAGAGGGTGAGATCCTGATGCAGTACTCCAATGCTCTACATGAGACTCTCAATGAAATACGAGACCCAGAGGCCATGGGAGCCTTCTGGGAGGTGGACCGTCTACTAAGAGATCAGTTTATAGTGGGGCTCTCCAACAAGTTCTTACAGGACAAGCTGCAAGAGATGACCCTAACAGCGTCCGACATGAAATTCTACAGCGTCTACCTAGCAGCCGTGGAGAGAGAGAAAGAGCACATGCCTGTGACGGCAAGAGTAGTGAGTAGAAGAATTGAAAGAACTCCAGCTAGAAGTGTCCCAGATGAAGGCAGGATCACCCCGGCCTCCGGAAATTACCCCAGTGCCCCACGCCACTCCACCCAGGATAACTCAGTTGGGCACGTAAAAAGAGGACCCCTCTGTTGGGCTGGTCGACAGTATGGCCATATAGCCAGAGAGTGCCAGGAACAGATGAAGTCCCAGCCGACGTTAAACTTCTGACCGCCGCAGTAGCTGGGTGTACTGCGGCTGTACACCAGAAGCTGGGCCCTATGTGTGAGAAACGTGACCTGTATGCCAGAAGCCCCGTTATGGAAGCCGAGTTGGAAGGCCAGAAGGTACGCTAGTTGATACAGGGTCAGAGTGCACCCTTATGCTCCTAGAGTTCTTCTAAAGGCACTTCTGGCATATGATGGAGCCCGAAGACGGGATCGTCATCAGGCTGATGGCTGCCGATAACAGAGAGATGGACGTCCAAGGGTTAGTCTGGATGCGAGTCTGACTGTTTGGACAAGATGTCGGCAAGAAGGGGGTCGTGCTGGTGGACCATCCATCCCGGAAAGGAATGGACGTGACCCTAGGTATGAATGTACTGAGGGACCTAGACCATCAACTCTATGCCAAAGAAGGGCCAAAGTAACAATGGGCCACCACACACCGGCCGACCCAGAAGGTTTCACAACAGATGGTGAGGAGCTGTAGTCTGCAAAAGAGTAACATGTCCGGTCGGCCCATTGGAGACGTGAAGGTGCCGCGGAGGACCCCGGTGAAGATCCCACCTCGACAAGAACGGAAATTGATGCTGCTGGTGGGGGCTGGACGATGACTGAATGGACTGGAGGTCCTGATCGAACCCGCTTATCAAGAGGAAACACAGACTCGCCCACTGGTAGCCCGGGCCCACGCCATTGTGAAGGACGGGTCTGTGCCTGTACGCTGCCGCAATGTTGAGGACCGTAAGCTGACCATTCCTGGAAACACCTTGCTGGCCAGTCTGTGTCCGAAGGGGATGTCTCTCTACGACAGAGTTTCACGCTACAGCCTGATAGGAGATCAGCCTGGACCTATGCTGTAGAGGTTCATTAAAGGGAGACCCTGACAGTGGAGTGGAATGGTCAAGTGATCATGGCCCGGATGCGGCAAGACCCTGACTCCCAGACAACAGAAGTTGCTTGAAATTTCAAGAGGCATTCTCACGACATGATGAGGACTTTGGGTGTGCTTCCGCCATTTAACACAAAATCCCTACCAGCAATGCAACACCGATCAGAGAACATTACCAGCAAATCCCACCTAAAATGTACCAGGAGGTGAAGGATATCATAGGCAGCATGTTGGAAAACCAGGTAATCCAAGATAGTTAAAGTCCTTGGGCTGCTCCAGTAGTCTTGTTGCGGAAGAAAGATGGGAGTCTCCGGTTCTGCGTGGATTAACGGAAGCTGAATGCTCAGACCGCCCGGGATGCTTATCCACTTCCGTGGATTGAGGAGTCGTTGTCAGCCCTGAGCCACGCAAAGTTCTTCTCAACTCTTGACCTGGACAGTGGATATTGGCAGGTACCAGTGGCCAAGAAGGACAAAGCGAAGATGACTTTCATTCTTCCTATGGGTTTCTATGAGTTCAACCGGATGTCATTCGACCTTTCCAATGCCCCTGGAACATTCTAGCAGCTGATGGAACACTGTCTGGGGGATCTAAACTTCGAGTCAGTATTGATTTACCTGGACGACATAGTAGTGTTTGGGGCCTCCTTTGAAGATCACCTCCAGAAGCTGCGACAGGTCCTAGGACGGCTACAAGACCATTGGCTCAAGATCAAGCCCAGAAAGTGCCAATTGTTTCGGTAACAAATCAAGTATTTGGGACATGTGGTCACCCAGGAGGGGGTAAAGCCGGCCCCCAGAAAGGTGGAGGCCGCCCTGAAGTGGCCCCAACCGCGTATACTGAGAGAGGTGCGGGCATTCGTGGGACTTGCCGGCTGCTATCGGAGGTTCATACCCAAATTTTCTCATTTGGTGGGCCCATTAAATGAATTATTAAGGGGCACTGCGGGGGCCCAAAGAATCGACCCATTGAGTGGGGATCCACACAGCAAGAGGCATTTTAAGCAGTGAAGGAGGCGCTGATCAGTTCCCTGATTCTAGCTTATGCACGGTTCAACACCCCATTCCTGTTGTACACTGACGCAAGTCTACATGGTCTGGGGGCCGTGTTATCCCAAGTCCAGGATGGACGTGAGAGAGTCATTGCCTATGGCAGCCGGTCTCTGAGGGAATCAGAGTGCAACCCTGACAACTACAGCTCCTTTAAATTGAAACTACTGGTGCTGGTGTCGGCCATGACCGAAAGGTTTGCGGAGTACCTGACAGGTGCAGAGGTGACCGTGATAATGGACAACAACCCGTTAGCACATCTGGAGTATTCCAAACTCGGTGCGCTTGAGCAGAGGTGGTTGGCTCACCTTTCTAAGTACCAGTACCGCATCAAGTTTCAGTTAGGTAGGGAGAACAGCAAAACCGACGCACTCTCCCTGTAGTGTTGTTGGCTCAGAGTACTGACGAGGAGCTGGTGGACACTAAAACTCCTGACCTTGGTCGATTACCCGTGTTCAAGTGTCCGGGATGTCCCTGGTGCTGGGAAAGACATTGGCCAATTGGGATAGAATCCAGAATAGTTGCCCGGACTTGTGGAAAGTGAAAGAATGGGTTTTGGCTAAGATCTGGCCACGGCCGGAAGAGCAACCCCGACTGACCCTAGAGGGCCAAAAGTTGTTGAGGCAGTGGGATAAGTTGACCGTTACCCAGGGCCTCCTGTGCCGGCCATATACTTACAGTCGGAGCTGCAGTACCGACAACAGATTGTCATCCCCATGTCATTGGGACCGGAAGCCGCTAGGGAAGCCCATGAAAGGGGAACCCATTTTGGGAGTGACAAAACGTTCAAGTGGCTCCAACAGCTGGTATACTGTCCAGATCTGGCCAACATGGTGGCCGAGGCATGTCTTAAGTGTCGACCCTGCGGGCTGAGTAAGAGTACTGAACAGCGGGCTCCTGTCCAGACCATCAGGACCTCAGCGCCCCTGGAGCTTCTGATGATTGATTATGTGCAGATTGGATACTCTACCTCGGGACACTCGTACTGTCTAGTCATGACAGATCACTTCACAAAGTATGCAGTGGTTGTACCCACCAGAGACCAGACAACAGAGTCGGCCGCTGAAGCGGTCTGCAAACACTTTATACAGGTGTTCGGGTGTCCACGGAGAATATATTCGGACCAGGGGGCGTGTTTTCAGAGTAATGAATGAACTGTACCAGCTGTATGGGATCGAACGTTCTCGTACTACCCTGTACCACCCCCAAGGAAATGGGGCATGCGAACGCTTTAACCGCACCCTGCTCCAGATGCTGCGGACTCTGGAGGATAGCCAAAAGGCTCGAAAATACCTATGTGAACTGATGTGGGCCTACAATAACAGGGTACACAGTACCACCGGATACTCCCCACATATGCTCATGTTTAGGAGAGCCGGACAGGAGATTGAAGACCTCCACATGCCCGACCCGATGGATCCACCACCAAGAATTACCACCTCATGGGTGCAAGAGCACCGCCGCTGACTTAGAACTATCCAGAAGGTTGTGAGGGAGCTCCTGGGACAAGTTGTACACCCCAACCCAAGACCACTGCAGAGGCCTGGGTACGCCCCGGGAGATCGGGTGATGGTCAAAGCCAAACGACCGTCTGGGAAGTTGGATGGGCGGTGGAAGGCGGTGAAAATTAGGGTAGACCCTGCCATCAATTTTTACTTTATTTTTTGTCCCATTTTGGGACTTCAACTTTTGGGGGTCTGATGCATTCCAATACTTCTGTATTGGAATGCATTGGCTGTATGAGTAATACAGTGTGTATTACTCATACAGCTTCCTGCCTGTGAGATCCAGGGGGCTGGATTTCACAGGCTCTCCACTGGAAGGCAGCCCCGATGCCATCGGGTCCCTGTCACTGCAGCACGGGGACCCGATGGCAGCTCCGATCCCCGCCCGACATCGCACGTGCCACTGTCAGCGGGACATTAAGGGTTAATGCGCCGGCATCAGTGATTTCACCGATGCCGCTGCATGCAGCAGGGGTCCGGCTATCAGTGACTGCCGGACCCCTGCCACTGATCGGGCTGGCGCAGCTCCTGCACCCGCCTGATCCCCATGACGTACATGTACGTCATGGGTTTTAAGTCCCACAAAGAAAAGACGTACATGTACGTCATGGGTCCCTAAGGGGTTATGGAGCCTAGGCACGTACAAGTGACAGCATTGCTGGAAACCACAGATAATTCACATCCCAGGTAGGTTTAGCCCAGGTATGGGCCCAGGTAGGTTTAGCATTAGGTCCCGAGCTACTTGAGAAACCTTGGGGCGGTGCTCGGGCTCAGACATGTCCTCAAAGCAGGATATGTTGGCTAATTCTAAATTTTACACCAGTACGAGGGTTAGTAAGACCGCAGAGTGCACCTGTCTTTGTTTTTGTTATGTTATTTTGACTGCTTATCACATCCACACAATTGCTACCCTGTGTAGGATGTCCATTGTGGTACTTGTGGTCCGCTGCAGGCATTCTCCATTGTATGCATTTTTGCTGGGGGTTGCCATTAGCAACGGGCCACAAGTGCATCCTGTCCCCCTGTATAGATGCACCACTGCATATGGGGTTGATCACTTCCTGCTTTTTAATACCACGCCAATTTGTACTTTGTATTGTAAAAATTGTATCCATAAAACTGTGGCAGAATTACAAGTTTTTTTTTATTTAAATTACATCCCATTTGGAATTTTATTCCAACTTCCCACTATATCATAAGCAATATTAAATTTTTGCCATTAGAATGTACAACTTGTCCGACAAATGGCTATGTGAGCAGAAAAATAAAAAGGTAATGGCTCTGGGAAGTAGAATGTAAAAATAGAAAATTATTCGGTCATTAAGGGATTAATGCACCAAATAACTAATTTACTATGATTTCTCAGGAACAGTGATTATTATTATTTATTTTAAAGTGCCATTAAAGGGTTTCTATCACTTCGTATGACATAATTAGCTGTCAGACACTAGCGATCTGCTAGTGTCTGCTCTGGCCAAGCATCCTACTATAATCGCTTGTGGGGCAGCGGTTTTGCTAAAAAACAAACTTTTATAAATATGCTAATGAGCCTCTAGATGCTATGTGGGCGTCATTAGCACCTAGAGGCTCCGTCTACCTTCATAAACAGCCGCCGCCCAGCGCGTCCCTCCAGCCGTGTATTCGGCGCATGCGCATTGAATGTCTGACCGCTCCGAGCTCAGACATCTCAAATGTGCCGAATACAGCCGCGCACGGCGCATGCGCGAGAATTCGTCCGCTGCATCACACGAAGGGAGGACATGGGCGGGCTGGAGGGACGCGCTGGGCGGCGGCTGTTTATGAAGGTAGACGGAGCCTCTAGGTGCTAATGACGCCCACATAGCACCTAGAGGCTCATTAGCATATTTATAAAAGTTAGTTTTTTAGCAAAACCGCTGCCCCACAAGCGATTATAGTAGGATGCTTGGCCAGAGCAGACACTAGCAGATCGCTAGTGTCTGACAGCTAATTATGTCATACGAAGTGATAGAAACCCTTTAATTCCATAGCACTGTACATCTAGTTGGGGTTACACAAATATAAAGACACAATAAACAAACTATTAACTAAGTGGTACATAGGGGTAGAGAATACAGTATATCAGAGTGTAGGCTGCTCATGTGGCTGTATGGTGGCAGCATGCTTATTGCAGATGGTAGGCTTTCCTGAAAAGGTATGTTTTCAGGTTACTCTTGAAGGTTTGGATGTTGGGGGAGAGCCTGATGTGTTGGGGTAGTGAGTTCCAGAGTATGGGAGAGGCACGTGAGGAATCTTGTAGTCGATTGTGTGAAGAACAGAAGAGAGAAGAACTAAGGAGGAGGTCCTGTGAGGATCAGAAATTACATGTGGGGATGTATCGAGAAAGCAGTTAAGAGATATGAGGAGGGGATAGGTTGTGGACGGCCTTATATGTAGTTGTAAGTATTTTAAACTGAATTTGCTGGGCAATGGGGAGCCAGTGAAGGGATTGGCAGAGGGGGAAGGGAGAGAAGAAACAAGGGGAGAAGTGGATTAACCGGGCAGTGGAGTTGAGGATAGATTGGAGAGGGAGAGTGCTGGATAGGAGGCCACACAGAAGGATGTTGGCGTTGCAGTAGTCCAGGCGGGAGATGATGAGAGAATGTACTAGTAGTTTAGTTTACTCAGAGGTGAGGAAGGTGCGAATACAAGAGATGTTCTTAAGTTAAAAACGGCAGGTGGAGGTGAGAGTTTGGAAGTGTGGCTTAAAGGACAGGGCAGAATCCAATGCTACCTCCAGGCAGTGGGCCTGCGAGACTGGATAAAGCATTGTGCTATTAACTGTAATGGACAGGGCAGGCAGGGGGCTAAGTGACATGGTGGAAAGACAATGAATTCAGTTTTCTCCATGTTGAGTTTTAGGAAGCGGGAGGAGAAAAATGAAGATATTGCCGAGAAACATGCTGCGATTCTGGATAGGAGGGAAGCTACATCTGGGCCGGAGAGGTAGATTTGAGTGTCGTCAGCATAGAGGTGGTATTGGAAGCCATGGGACTCTATGAGCTGTCCCAGGCCGAATGTATAAATGTAGAAATGTAGGGGACCAAGGACATAGCCTTGAGAAACACCAACAGAGAGCGGGCGTGACGAGGAGGCAGTGTATAAATGGGAAACGCTGAAGGTTCTGTTGATGAGGTACAAAGAGATCTAGGGGAGGGCTAGGTCTTTGATACTGAGGGAAGAGAGGATTTATAGGAGGAGAGAGTGGTCAACAGTGTCAAAGGCAGAGGAAAGGTCAAGGAGTAGGAGCACAGAGTATTAAAGTTTACCTTTGGCAGATAGCAGATCGTTGGCGACTTTGGTTAGGGCAGTTTCACTGTAGTGATTGGGTCTGAACCCACATTGCATCTGATCAAAAAGAGAGTAGGATGAAAGGTGTAAGGACAATTCAAGATGGACTTTTTGTTCTAGGAGCTTGGATGCAAATGGGAGCAGTGAAATGGGACAGTAGCTGGATAAAGAGTATGGGTCCAGGGAAGGCTTCTTGAGTATGGGTATGATGGCTGCATATTTAAAAGAGGACGGGAAGATGCCAGTGGTTAGCAATAGTTTGAAGAAGTGGGTTAGGACAGGGATAGCTATAGTGGTGAGGTTAGGGATGAGGTGGGATTGGATTGTGTGGGCACAGGTGGTGAGGTATGACTTGGAAACTAAGTTAGAAAACATTTATTCTGTGACAGCGGTAAAATGGGTTATGTGGGAAGAGGATTGGGTGGCTGTGTAGGGGTGTAGTGAGGGTGTTTAAAGCTTTCACCGATTTTATTGATTTTTTCTGTGAAATATGAGGCAAAGTCTTCAGCTGAGATGAAGGGTGTGTGAGGGGGCATGGGGGGACAGAGTAGAGAGTTAAAGGTATTAAACAGTTGTTTGGGGTTATGGGAGAAAGATGATATGAGAGTAGTGAATTTGTCCTGTTTGGAAGAGGCAAGTGCAGACTTGAATTTGAGAACAGCTTGTTTATATGATATGAAGTCCTCCTTGGAGTGGGTTTTCTTCCAGCGCTATTCTGCGACTCTGGAAGCTTGTCTCAGCTGATTTGACGGGTTCTGGTGTGTGAGAGGGGCGACTGAGTCATGGGCTGAAGTAATTGTGGTGTTGTAGAAAGCAGCGGCTGTGTCAGTGTCATGAAGGGAGAGGTAAGAAGATTGTGATCTGAGAGGAAGAGAGGAGAGTTTGAGACATTAGATAGGGAACAGAGGTGGGTAAAGACATGGTCTAGCCCAGGCATGCTCAAGCTGCGGCCTTCCAGCTGTTGCAAAACCACAACTCCCATCATTCCCTGACAGCTTACAGCTATCATCCTACAGAAGGGCATCGTGGGAGTTGTAGTTGTACAACAGCTGGAGGGCCACAGGTTGAGCATCTAGCCTGATTGGAGTCGGGCAGAATTTTTTTCCCCTAAAGTGAGGAGAATTAGCTTCTACCTCATAGGTTTTTTCCTCTAGATCAACTTGTAGGATAACAGGCTGAACTGGATGGACAGATGTCTTTTTTCAGTCTTATAAACTATGTTACTATGTAGCATGTGTCTGTCTCTGTGGGTGGCTGTGGAGGACCATTGTGTGAGTCCAAAGAAGGCAGTAAGAGCTAGAAGTTTGGAGGCAGTTTAGTTTTGTGTGTCAATAGGGGTGTTGAAATCCCCCATGATGATGGAGAGGATGTCTGCAGAGAGGAAGTGAAGAAGCCAGATATTGAAATGGTCAAAAAAGGTAGTAGCAGGGCCTGGAGGGCGGTAGTTAATAACTTTTTGAAGGTTGCAGGTGTAGTGTCCCACTAGATAGGCATGGGCACTACACAAGGGTCAATTGGTGTGCGTGTACTCCTATTCACAAGGAACAGAAATGTTATATTTAATTGTGCAATTAATGTATTTTCTAATGTGTTTTTATATGCAATGTTCCCCTGTGTAAATGCTTAGCAGGCCTTGTTGGGTGTAGTTAGACATCCCAGACACTAGAAGGAGATAGGGAGCCCCTAGTATAAATGTCCAGGCCCAGACAGGGAGAGTTAGTTCAGAGTCAGGAGTCTGCAGAGACAGAAGTTAGAAGGCACCAGTCAGGGACAAGCTGAGGGCCTCCTCCTGACATGCAGCTAGACAGCCCAGGCTACTAGTTGTTACCAGGAGGCTAGTAGAGGGATCCTAGCCTACCTGCGGATCAAGAGAGCCTTAGTTAGCTCTGAAGACACCCCAGTTGCAGGACAGAACCTCCTGGGAGAAACCTACAGTCATTATCAAGACAAGTCAGGAAATTACAAGCAAAGATAAGTAACACTGATGGGCAGATGCTTTAGGAAGCAAAGCAAGGATTTAATACGAGAGGAAGATATATATATATACCAAGGATTTAAGCCACCATTTAGGCATCCGGGCCTTGGGATTGAAACCAGACAGGAGTTCTAGAAAGGACAGTGTACACTATTTCTGAGGAAAGGTACAACCTGATTCTGAGTGCATTGTGGATTTACCCTCTGAGTATCTTGCATAATCAATACCTGCCATCTTGTGGAATAAAGCCTGCTTGTGAAGTACTTGATCTAAAGGACTGTATTACAATCTGCATGTACAAAGTTGGACTGTTAAGTAAAGCAACGTTTGGTTCACTATACCACCTGTGTACCTCAATTATTCCAACTGTAAATCGGTGTGCCACCGTTACAGGCACTGGCGTCACGAATCCAACAGGGACCTTGCCCCAGGCACTCAAAATACCTGTAACATCCAGGGCACCTCATCCACCATCAGGCCTGGTCCCTACATACCGAGTGTGCCCCAGAGGAACTGTGTCTACCTCTCCTTCACTGCCGCATGCCTGCCCAGGGTTCTCCAATACAGTGAGCAACCCTCGATTGCCCATAACCGTGACCTCGCTTCGCTATACCCTGCAGGTCTGGCGTGCTGCACAGGGAGAGAAGATGCAGACGGAGTGGACTTTAAAAGAGGGGAGGCTCTGAAAGGATGGAGATGGGTTGAAGGAGCAGTTCCCTGCTAAGAGGAGGCTGACACCACGACTACGTATGTTGGTCTGGGCAGGGGGGGAATAAACTGAAGGTTCACATAGGATAGTGTAGCAGGGGACGGTGTGTTGGTGGGTGTCAGCTGCATTTCCGTGAGACCCTGGAATAAAAATTTATTGGAGATAAAGAGTAGTGATGAGCAGCAGAGGCAATATTCGAACTTGCAATATATCACAAATATTTAGGCGAATATTCGCCAAATATAGTCGTGATTTCGTGCTATTCGTGAAATTATTTTCTATTGCGCTATATGTGAGTGCACATACGCACGCACGCACTATTAGCTAATAGCTACATAAGTGATGAAAATGGTTGGCAGCAACTTTCGAGATAGTGAGGAAGAACTGATCAAGGTAAGTAATTGTACATCACAGCACTGTTTTAGATTTAATTTCCATGCATTTCATAACAATAGCTTTATATGCAGATAGAGTTTTTCAAAGTATTCGAGATCGCGCAAATCACCACTATTGATTCAAATATTTTAGTGCAATACATACAACTTCACTTTTAATCAGGTCTGACAACATAATACTGATTGTTGAACTAAGTATTGTTGGGACATCACAGCATTATTTCTGTAGCAAGTATGTATGGACAGCAGAGAAATCTCTCTCACATGCACATTGTACATTTATTTTCCTGCCACACACTATATATATAATAACACACACTATATACCCCACACATACATAGTCTATAGATTAAAGTTTTTGTCCTGTTGGTCAGGAGAAGCTTTCTTTGTCTGACGCCATAATTTGCTGGTTCATTTAGCGTTACCCAGGGTGCACCACGGGAAGGCGAACCAGATGTACACCCCATACCGTACCGTCACTTCACTAGACAGGTACATCTGCTCAGCTGGCCAATATACGATTGCTCACACCCCACACACATACAAAAGCAATACAATGCGATCTTATAACGGTAACTTTACAAACGTGTGCCGCCCGTGGGCGTATTGCGGCCTGTATACAGCGGGTCCGCAATACACAGCCACCGGTCGTGTGCACCCTGCATCATGGATCACATAGCCATTCACTTCAATGGATCCACGATCCAGGAGATGCGGTACAGAACCCACGGAAGCACTTCAGAGTGCTTCCGTGGTGTTTCTGGCTGTGCCTCTGACCCAGTTCATGCACTATTTTTTGTGGAATGGACAGATCACGGACCCTTTCAAGTAAATGGGTCTGGGATCCATCTGCAGCAGACGCACGGATGTTGCCCGTGCATTGGGGACCGTTATTGCCCCAATGCACGGAAGGGCCGGCACACGTTCGTGTCCATGAGCACTAAATTTAATATTTGACCTTTAAATACTTAATTTTTTTTTGCTGTTTTGTTGATGACATTATTTTCAATCCGTATATGTAAAAAAAATCGGGATTATATACTTAAAATACTAGGACTAAAAGCCTTTTTTTTCACAGATGGACGAAACAGACAGCTAAACCCTACACTATCTTATATCCCTATCTAACCTAAAGTACACCATGCCCTGGAAACTATCAGCTAAAATATTCCCTAACTAACCTACACTATCTAGCACTAACTACACTGCATGCAGAATTATTAGGCAAATGAGTATTTTGACCACATCATCCTCTTTATGCATGTTGTCTTACTCCAAGCTGTATAGGCTCGAAAGCCTACTACCAATTAAGCATATTAGGTGATGTGCATCTCTGTAATGAGAAGGGGTGTGGTCTAATGACATCAACACCCTATATTAGGTGTGCATAATTATTAGGCAACTTCCTTTCCTTTGGCAAAAATGGGTCAAAAGAAGGACTTGACAGGCTCAGAAAAGTCAAAAATAGTGAGATATCTTGCAGAGGGATGCAGCACTCTTAAAATTGCAAAGCTTCTGAAGCGTGATCATCGAACAATCAAGTGTTTCATTCAAAATAGTCAACAGGGTCGCAAGAAGCGTGTGGAAAAACCAAGGCGCAAAATAACTGCACATGAACTGAGAAAAGTCAAGCGTGCAGCTGCCAAGATGCCACTTGCCACCAGTTTGGCCATATTTCAGAGCTGCAACATCACTGGAGTGCCCAAAAGCACAAGGTGTGCAATACTCAGAGACATGGCCAAGGTAAGAAAGGCTGAAAGACGACCACCACTGAACAAGACACACAAGCTGAAACGTCAAGACTGATTTTTCTAAGGTTTTATGGACTGATGAAATGAGAGTGAGTCTTGATGGGCCAGATGGATGGGCCCGTGGCTGGATTGGTAAAGGTCAGAGAGCTCCAGTCCGACTCAGACGCCAGCAAGGTGGAGGTGGAGTACTGGTTTGGGCTTGTATCATCAAAGATGAGCTTGTGGGGCCTTTTCGGGTTGAGGATGGAGTCAAGCTCAACTCCCAGTCCTACTGCCAGTTTCTGGAAGACACCTTCTTCAAGCAGTGGTACAGGAAGAAGTCTGCATCTTTCAAGAAAAACATGATTTTCATGCAGGACAATGCTCCATCACACGCGTCCAAGTACTCCACAGCGTGGCTGGCAAGAAAGGGTATAAAAGAAGAAAATCTAATGACATGGCCTCCTTGTTCACCTGATCTGAACCCCATTGAGAACCTGTGGTCCATCATCAAATGTGAGATTTACAAGGAGGGAAAACAGTACACCTCTCTGAACAGTGTCTGGGAGGCTGTGGTTGCTGCTGCACGCAATGTTGATGGTGAACAGATCAAAACACTGACAGAATCCATGGATGGCAGGCTTTTGAGTGTCCTTGCAAAGAAAGGTGGCTATATTGGTCACTGATTTGTTTTTGTTTTGTTTTTGAATGTCAGAAATGTATATTTGTGAATGTTGAGATGTTATATTGGTTTCACTGGTAAAAATAAATAATTGAAATGGGTATATATTTGTTTTTTGTTAAGTTGCCTAATAATTATGCACAGTAATAGTCACCTGCACACACAGATATCCCCCTAAAATAGCTAAAACTAAAAACAAACTAAAAACTACTTCCAAAAATATTCAGCTTTGATATTAATGAGTTTTTTGGGTTCATTGAGAACATGGTTGTTGTTCAATAATAAAATTAATCCTCAAAAATACAACTTGCCTAATAATTCTGCACTCCCTGTATATGGATTATATATTTCAGCTAACTAACTCTTTAACCTACACTACACCCTGCACTGGACCCTATCAGTTAAACTACAGTATTCCCTACTAACCTACACTATCTAGCACTAACTATCTGGATTATATATTTCAGCTAACTAACTCTATAGCCTATACTACACCCTGCACTGGATCCTATCTGCTACAATATACCCTAACTAACCTACACTATCTAACACTAACTATCTGGATTATATATTTCAGCTAACTATCTCTATAACCTACACTACTCCCTGCACTGGACCCTATTAGCTATTCAGCTACACAATTCCCTATTACTATCTAACACTAACTATCAGGATTATATATATATGCAATTTGGATTGTGCCGGTAATTTGAAAAAGCACAGTATTCAAGCTCCTCTCTCTCTCACATGAAACTCCACAAAATGGCTGCTGGGGAGTGTCTTAATTTATATAGTGAAAGGGTAGGCAACTTTTCTATTAGTTGCTAGGGATGTTGCTAAGCTGTGACCAAGCCTCCTCATTGGCCCACAAGCTAGAAGAAGGGAGTGATGATCACCTGATGTGTACTGTGTTAAAAAAATAAAATTAAGAAGAATATTTGTCATTACGAATATATAGCACTATATTCTAAATATTCATGAATTATCGAAGTTCCGATATTCGCGATAAAAATTTGTATTATGAATATTCTTGCTCAACACTAATAAAGAGGTTGTGGATGTAGGACAACAGAGGAACATATATCAGGATAAAGTCTATCAAGCATTTGTCTGGTTTAGTGACTGTAACGGAACGCCTAGCACCCCGACCGGGTACCTCCGTTGAATGGATGCTCCTAGTGCTTTCCGAGGACTCCAAGCACTCCACTTGACACCGTACGCACTGCAGACCCCACGAACCGCCGAAGCTTGGTTGAGGTCTCACCGTCTCCTACCCACCCTGGACCTACGACAAGGCTCCAGTCTCTTCGGAGGCGTGGGTTCGAATCCCACTGCTGCCACCAAATATAACGGAACGCCTAGCACCCCGACCGGGTACCTCCGTTGAATGGATGCTCCTAGTGCTTTCCGAGGACTCCAAGCACTCCACTTGACACCGTACGCACTGCAGACCCCATGAACCGCCGAAGCTTGGTTGAGGTCTCACCGTCTCCTACCCACCCTGGACCTACGACAAGGCTCCAGGCTCCAGTGGGTGAACCTCTCCTAAAACCAGAGAGCAGGAACAGCTCTTAAAAGAGCTAGTAGTTATAGCCAGGGGAGTATAGCAAATCTCCCAGCGTATAGCAATCCCCAGCGTCGATCAGTTACCCAAACATCAGCCTCAACATGATAAAGGGCAAAACAGGAACTCTCTTTATTTTAACACACAAGCATTTTATACACATCTTCCAACAAAGTTACCACCCCAGGGTTTTGTAAAAACAGCTAATAACCACGTACAATACACTCAGACACTCCCACACAAAACCCTCCCCTCTGTCCGTGATAGAATTACCTCACACTGGGTTGATGCAATCATCACAGGCAGACGAATACACAATATCCTCTGACCTGGAGACACCCGAGGAGCAATTCAATTATCTCTCAGGACAAAGGGGAATGGCCAATACACACGTGGGGACAATGGAACAGACATCACTTACTCAAACATACCATGTCTTACCCTTTACAATACACATAGACATTTAACACATTCCCAGACAGCTCAAGTCTGAGTGCATATTATTAGGTGAATGGCACTCAGACAACATGAATGCAATAAAATGAGCTAACTGGGTACCCTCACATAACATACAATATAATTACACAGACAGATGGTTCTGTCACACATCTCAAAACCCCACATGTCCCCATATGGCTTGGATCTGAGCGCTCAGATGCCACAAACACAGTCAAATCGCCATGGGGTTTAAGTTTTGCATGGGCTGATGAGAGGGCTCATAATCCTGAGGCAAGAGGCTTGTAGCCAGGCCCCTCCAAAACCCAGTGGCGAGGTTGGTTTCGCCACAGTGACATTCTCACGACCGTATGTCTTTTGCAGTCAGCAAAACTCGGATCCACAAAATGTGGTTGAAGTCCTTGTGACTTTCGTGTTTAATCCGAATTTGCCAAATGTCTTCCATGTGATTTTCGCATCTGTATGTCTGTTCCGCAAATTATAGAATGTGTCCTATTCTTGGCCGCAAATACGGACCCCAAACTCATTGAAGTCAATGGTTTTGCAAAAAAAATAAAAAAATTAATGCAACACAAACATCATCCTTGTTTTGTGGATACCCTTTTTGCAGAACCATAATACATAAAGTTGTGTGAATGTCATTTTAATAGGGTTAATATGTCTGACAGACGCTCTTTAAAGTCATCTATAGATTTGCTTACTTTTCCTTTATTTTGTTTTCATAGGCCAGTGTCCATGACATTGTATTAATGTCATTTCTAATGCTGACAGTTGCAGTGAACGCAGCACTTCCAGCATCTCTTACACTTTGTCTTCTATATGGTCAAACAAGGCTGAAAAAACTGGGAATCTTCTGTATCAGTCCTCAAAGGATCAATTTAGCTGGGCAGCTAAATCTTGTATGTTTTGATAAGGTTAGTTCTGCAATTTGTATTTTTTTTTTATTACTGTAGACAAATTATTTTATAGGCTTTTTAATGTTACTTGTATAATTCTTCTGTGCAAAACTGAGCACATCTATAACATTACAAAACAGGAGATATTGAAGAAAAATAGTGAGGATAGACTTCAACGGGGCCACATCCTGATTTTCACAAGAATAGGATGTGTTTATTTTGTTTTGCGGAGCCATGAAATGGAAGAAAAGGGCTCCATTGAAGTGAATGGTTCCGCATACGGTCCGCAAAAAAACGGAACGGAAGCGGAAATAAAATACGTTTGTGTGCATGAGCCCTTAGGCCCAGTTCTCTTTAATCTCTTTATGAATGACTTTGTTGAAGGGAATGAGAGGGTCTGTGTTTACTAATGACACAGAACCATGTAGGATGCTTAAGGCTACTTTCACACTTGCGGCAGAGTTCCGTCGCCAAATGGCAAAGCGTATGCCAACTGATGGCATTAGTAAGACTGATCAGGATCCGGATCAGTCTTAAAAATGCCTGATCAGTCCAAAAAAATGCATTGAAATGCCGGATCCGTCTTTCCGATGTGATCCGGCAAAACGGATCCGGCATTTATTTTTTTTATGTCTGCGCATGCGCAGGCCGGAAGGAAAGATCCGGCATTCTGGTATTTTGAATGCCGGATCCAGCACTAATACATTCCTATGGGAAAAAATGCTGGATCCGGTATTCAGGCAAGTCTTGATGAAAAATGACGGAACTGAAGACATCCTAAACGGAATGCTCTCCATTCAGAATGCATGGGGATATACCTGATCAGTTCTTTTCTGGTATAGAGCCCCTAGGACGGAACTCAATGCCGGAAAAGAAAAACGCAAGTGTGAAAAGTACCCTAAAACAGTTTGATTGTAAAATATTGCAGACTTAGATAAACTGGCAGCATCGACAAGGATAATTCTGATGATTTTTTATTTTTTTTATGTTGATAAAGATAAAATATAGCACCCCGGTTACAGTAATTATTTTATTGCATGTACAGTACAGACCAAAAGTTTGGACACACCTTCTCATTCAAAGAGTTTTCTTTATTTTCATGACTATGAAGGCATCAAAACTATGAATTAACACATGTGGAATTATATACATAACAAACAAGTGTGAAACAACTGAAAATATGTCATATTCTAGGTTCTTCAAAGTAGCCACCTTTTGCTTTGATTACTGCTTTGCACACTCTTGGCATTCTCTTGATGAGCTTTAAGAGGTAGTCCCCTGAAATGGTCTTCCAACAGTCTTGAAGGAGTTCCCAGAGATGCTTAGCACTTGTTGGCCCTTTTGCCTTCACTCTGCGGTCCAGCTCACCCCAAACTATCTCAATTGGGTTCAGGTCCGGTGACTGTGGAGGCCAGGTCATCTAGCGCAGCACCCCATCACTCTCCTTCATGGTCAAATAGCCCTTACTTTCAAAGTTTTCCCAATTTTTCGGCTGACTGACTGACCTTCATTTCTTAAAGTAATGATGGCCACTCGTTTTTCTTTACTTAGCTGTTTTTTTCTTGCCATAATACAAATTCTAACAGTCTATTCAGTAGGACTATCAGCTGTGTATCCACCTGACTTCTCCTCAACGCAACTGATGGTCCCAACCCCATTTATAAGGCAAGAAATCCCACTTATTAAACCTGACAGGGCACACCTGTGAAGTGAAAACCATTTCAGGGGACTACCTCTTGAAGCTCATCAAGAGAATGCCAAGAGTGTGCAAAGCAGTAATCAAAGCAAAAGGTGGCTACTTTGAAGAACCTAGAATATGACATATTTTCAGTTGTTTCACACTTGTTTGTTATGTATATAATTCCACATGTGTTAATTCATAGTTTTGATGCCTTCAGTGTGAATCTACAATTTTCATAGTCATGAAAATAAACAAAACTCTTTGAATGAGAAGGTGTGTCCAAACTTTTGGTCTGTACTGTATATTAGTTGGACTAAAAACTAGGAACAACAGAACAAGAGAAGGGATTGGGTATTCTGGCTACAAGGAAGCCAAGCAGCAATACTCAAGGTCAAGCAGCAGCAGCAAAACAATTAAAGGGAATGTTGTCTGAAGTGTAGTCTGCTCAGTACTCGCAGGATAGGCATAAATGTCTTTACTTCATCTCAGGACATAAACAGATTAAAAACATCGTACCGACCGGTTTCGGGTAGAGGAGCCCTTAGTCATGGCATAATACATAAAATTAGTTTAAATGCAGAAAAGTAAGGCATGCATGGAGAATAACACGTTGTTACTGAAAACCATTTGCATTTTTCATTTATTTCTGTATTTTCTTGCATATTCTCTGTAGGCACAGTCCACTTTTCCATGCCAGATCTTCCATCAACGAGCTATACACATTAATCTTCTTTGCGCCAATTTTCTGGAGCAAATGAAGACAGAACTCTACAGCAGCCCTGAGCTGCCATTGATTTCATTCTGGTGCATGGACTACCAGAGGATGCACTTAATTTGTCATGCACCTCATTATGCATTAGGCCTCTTGCACACGAACGTTGGGCCGCAATGCACGAACACCAACCATGGGGAAGCCGCAGCGGATTGCGGACCCATTCAATTTAAGGACATGTTCTATCTTTTTGTGGAACAGAAGTACGCAACAAAACCCCACGGAAGAACTCTGTAGGGCTTCTGAAGGGTTACGTTCCATGCTTCCGTTCTGCACCATTCCGCATCTCCAGATTTGCGGACCCATTCAAGCTTTTCACGCAGCCCCATTCACTTCTATGGGGCCAGCGTTGCGTGAAACTTGCAGAATATAGAACATGCTGCTATTTTCACGCAACACACAAGTGATGAGTGAAAACCAACACTCATGTACACAGACCCATTAAAATTATTGGGTCCGGATTCCGTGCGGGCGCAATGTGTTTGCATTATGCATTGCACCCGTGCGGAATACTCGATTGTGTGAAAGGGGCCTATGTGTACTAAATTGGGCCACAGTCACCATAGAATTATTTTGTGATCTGAAGCTTATTCAGTAGAACCACTTGAGTTTGGGGTATTTTGGCTTGCTAAAATGTGTCGGTGTTATGACTGTTTGTATCTCTACACAGACTGGTACATTGACAGAAGACATCTTGGATTTGTATGGTGTCCTTCCTTGTGATAAAAGCTGGTAAGTTCAGTCAGTAAGGCAACTAAAGTGTGCAATATGCTTCCCAGGAGCAAAACAGGCTCAACTAGTGTCCAAAGCCTTCAATGATCAAATATTTAGTGGCATAACATTACTGTTGTTTTTTTTTTTTGCATAATCTGTGGCCTTAAATTCTTAATGGAGCCCTAGTTGACTCCCTTATCTATCTATACCTCATTCTACTCCTAAAATCTGCTGATCTTAGCTCATATTTTTATTGTGACACAGACAAAAAGTTATTCTTTTAGCCACCTACTAAGTTTTATTGTGGAAAATTGGTAATTGAGGTTTTGATATAAGATTTTAATTAATGTAGTGAAATAATGTCATGCTCACTAACATATTTTTAGTTTTCAGGATATGATGTTTTTTGCTTCCTCTAATAATATGTATTGGTGCCCAATACTACAAGCAATGACAAGTTGTCACTCACTTATCACTTTGGATGGAAGGTTACAGGGAGATCCATTGGACTTGAAGATGTTTGAAGGAACAGGTTGGGTAAGTTACATATTATAGACAACATTATACATGTATTTTTGAAAGGTTAGAACATTATGCTATAGCTTCAATTTGTCTTGGACTACATCTAACGATGTTATCTATGTCCACCCCCCAATATGGCCGCAACCTCTTGCAGTAGTCTCTGTTCACATGATGGCTGACCGATAGGAATCAAGTCCGGAGCACCGAGCGATTTGGACAGGCAGAGTTTGTGTGATCCCATAAACAGTCAGAGCAGTTAAACACAGAGCACACAGCAAGAAAGGGTAATTAACCCCTGCCTTGCTAAAACAGAAAGGAGATACAAACACAATGGACCTGTTCACACCCGAAGTATCTATGGCCAGTACGGACGAGACAGGAGAATGTGCACTGACACACCACACTGACACATGGCCCTAGATACACACCCACATGTACCCACAACCAGCCCACACGACATACAATGGAACACGTAAACAGATATCGTAACTAGAGATGAGTGAATTTTTCAAAAACTTTGATAGCCTTTATAGTGGTGTTGAACACTGTGCCTTGCAGTAACATGCATAGGGAGTCTGCTTTGGTTGTGAAATAATACTGTGAGTCCATATGACATGCAGATGACAGGCGTTGCACTTAGAATCACTGCACACTTCACTTATTTGGGCAGTCACGGGGTCAAAACTGACCACATAACTCAAGTATGAACTCAGACTGACATATCAATGTTAGCGCTAAGAAGAAGCGCACTCATTTTATACCGTCAACAGCTGATTCCACATATATGTCTACAGACCCTGTTCTATTTAATGCTTATACAAGTAGAGCCCCCCGACAGAGTGGAGAGGGTTTCAGCAGTAAGTTTGTGTTGACGTCACTGAATATTTAGCCCTTCCTCTGATCTGTCAGAACAATAACCCCCAAAAAATGGATCCTGTCTGTGGAGCATCCGCCTTTAATCGGTCAGCATTTGGTCAGTAATCTATCACTATTGCTAATGCCCAAAAAAACAGGAGTGGATCCAAAACAGAGATGACACGTGAACGGAATAGTTGCATGTCTTCTGTGTTTTGTACCCACTCCTGCTTTTGGCTACCAAATCACAATTCTGATGGGGCAATACAGGCCTTACAGCTGCTACACAGACATGATCCATTAAGTGTCTGATTTTTCCTTCCTTCTAACAGATCAGAAGAAGGGTCAAATAAATGATTATGTCAGCCAGGCCAAAAGGCAAAATAGTGGCCCAGTCATGAAGTGGGGAGGGTGGAAACAGCATAAGAAGTCCACAGAGTGTCCCTATGTCATAGTGGTGAGGTGGAAACAGCATGAGGAGGCCACAGAGTGGCATAATTACAGTGTGGAGGTGTCAGCAGCATGAGGAGACCACAGAGCAGCACAATGACAAAGTCTGGAGGTGGCAGCAGCATGAGGAGACCAGAGTGGCAGAATGAGAAAGTCTGGATTTGGCGGCAGCCTGAGGAGACCGCAAAGTGGCCCAGTGACAGAGTCTGGAGGTAGAGGCAGCATGAGGAGACCGCAGAGTGGCTCATTGACAGAGTGTGGAGGTGGTGGCAGCATCAGGAGGCCGCAGAGTGGCCCAATGAAAGAGTGTGCTCCAGATCTAGGTGCTGGTGAGTAGTTTCTTCACTCTGCAGGTAAAGAAAGCTGCTCATCAGTGACTCTAGACTCAGGCTGCTTCTGATGGATCTGGTACTGCTCCTGCCACCCCACCCCTCACCAGCAGCCATGGCAGTGGAACGTGAGCACAGAGGGCCCCCCGGTCAGACTTGTGAAAGGATGGACGATGGCGCAGATAGGCGGCGGCCAACTGACTACATAGGATGTCTCTCTAGTAGTTCAGTTTGTCCTCCCTCTCAGCGGGTATAAAAAAAAGGCCCCCATTTTGGACCGGTAGCAAGGGTCCAACAAGGTGGAGAGCCAAAAGTAATCCCTCGGAGGGACTCCCTGCCTCCATCTTCACTGCATACTGCCACGGTGTGTCTGGGTCCTCTGCCTCCTCTACCTCATCGCCATGTAGCTCCTCTGGCTGCTCCTGCTCCCCTCTCCTGTCATCTGTGTAGCAAAACCACCCATTTCGCTACACACTGCTTGCGCTCCAATGTCCTCCTCCTCCAGTTTAGCCCCTACAGGGCTCATATGGCCGTGAGATCTAGGCGCCATGTTTCCAGAAGAGATGGCCTTGCCGTTCATCCAGCGGTTATTTCGTGGTGAACTTTGCTCGTTCGTGGTTCGCCGAATGGGCAAACATATGGCGATATCTGCCGACGCCATATTCTTTTACATTGTGAAGAACTTTGACCCACACTTTGACCCACACATCCATCATATGGTACAGTACAGCCAATTGAGACGTTTCAGCACATGGACATACCCCCTACCTTATAAATAAACCTGATCTGGCCGCCATTTTGCCTTCAATCTTTTGCCAGTGTAGGGAGAGGTTGCTGTGTGGAGCAGGGACAGGCTGTGAGAGACACCAAACGCTAGCTAAGGACAGGTATAGGTGTGCTATCGATAGGTGTGACTCACTGAGGGGTGTAATATACTTATAATATACTTTCTAACATAGAAAGTATATTATAGTGCATTTGTATTGTGCAGCAGTTGTGTGCGGTTCTGCTGCGATACTGCAGCTACACAGAGTGCCAAACGCTATTGGAACAAATAATTTCTACTGGTGTGATATACCAGTTGCCCCCCAAAAAAACTGATTGAAGCAGGGGTGTTATATACCAATAATATACTTTCTAAATAGTGCATTTGAGTAGTGCAGCATTTGTTTGCGGTTTTGCTGCGTTACCTCAGCTCACAGAGTGACAAATGCTATTGCTAAATACCAGTTGCCCCCCAAAAAAACTGATTGAAGCATGGGTGTGATATACTAGTAATATACTTTCTATATAGTGCAGTTGGGTAGTGCAGCATTTGTTTGCGGTTTTTGCTGCGTTACCTCAGCTACAGAGAGTGACAAACGCTATTAGAACAAATAATTTCTACTGGTGTGATTTACCAGTTGCCCCCCCAAAAAAGTGATTGAAGCAGGGGTGTGATATACCAATTATATACTTTATATATAGTGCATTTGGGTAGTGCAGCATTTGTTTGCAGTTTTTCTGCATTACCTCAGCTACAGATACTCCACAGAAAATTTAACTAAACACCTCCATATAGAAACATAGAAAGTCTTTATTAAATATACATTAAACAGTACTTGTAACATGTATAAAATCAGCAGTAAGGAAGGGGGAAACCTTCAGTGAGGAACAAAAAAAGCCGTAGAGGGGGCTGAGGGGTTGGCACACAGGGGCGCACAGAATTACAGAAAATTGTAATTCTGTGCGCCCCTGTGTGACGACCCCTCAGCCCCCTCTAGGGCATTTTTTGTTCCTCACTGAAGGTTTCCCCCTTCCTTACTGCTGATTGTATACATGTTACAAGTACTGTTTAATGTATATTTAATAAAGACTTTCTATGTTTCTATATGGAGGTGTTTAGTTAAATTTTTAGTGGAGTGTTTAGACTTTGATTCGCTTGGGCTGATCTCAGCATAATGTGTTTCTAACAACCCGGTGATAAAATTTTGTGGGCATTCTCAGCAACAGATAGTGACAAACACCATTGGAACAAACAATTTCTACTGGTGTGATATTCCAGTTGCCCCCCCCCCCCCCCAAATACCAATTATATACTTTCTTTCACGTGTGTCCGTGTGAGTCTTTTACTTTTTCTTCCGTAGATCCTCAGAATCCTGTTCAATCATACACATCATCCATTCCCATGTGTAGTATAGTAACACAGCTAATACAAACATAACCTTAGCTTAGTTATAATAAAGTGCGACAGACAGAATTCAATTGGCGCTGTACTTTTAACATCTTTCTTTTATACATGCGGAGTATACTATCCGACTTTAACCCGGTATGCTGTTTGCGCATGCTGTTCCCTGAGTTCACCTATCCCGTTACACAGATACAAAGATTATAATATAACATTATAGTGTTGTATCCATGCATTCCATATTTTATCAAACTTTTTAGTATTGCCCTTTTCTGATACACAAATCCTTCCAATCTCACCAAAGTATGAACTTTTTCTATTAGTTCTGTTGCTTTAGGAGGACTAGGGGCAATCCAATAAAATACAATTAGCTTTCTAGCATTGTATAGTATACGCATATTGGCTACTGTGGGGGATTAGCTCTTTTCCAGGGTCATTCTCACAGATACCTTGCCAGACAACAGATTCTCGTGTCCAAACAGTGTATTTATTTTAACACCAGCACACACAAAACAATACAAATAAACACCTGCCGGTCTAGGCTCTCACTAAACATAAATAATTTCCCTACCTCAGCTAAAGCGCCGTTCACACCTTGTTAACCAACATGCAGCTTTTCCAGCCTCTCAGGTAGTATCAAGTCCAGTAGCTTTGGGGGTAGGGGTCTAGCAGTCCTACCGACTGTGACCTAGTGACCCTATTTTCCCAGGCGTCACTGCGTCCCCCAAAGTCCATGCTATCACCTAGCCTCGTGGCCCCTCAGCCTCCCCGGCTGAGACCACTCCAAACCTCTGCAGGTCTCTGGACTCGGATAACACACCGGGAGGTGCCTGATTAGAGCAGGCCTCACTTGCGATCACCTCAGGTGAAAGGGAATACCCGTGCCGGAAGGGTGTGGACTGGCAGCTCCCTCTACCAAGCCTAACTGCCAGTCCAAGTAAAATCGCACCAGAAAATGTTTATAAAACTGTCTCAGCAAACTATGCTTTGCTGAGACTACTGCCACTCTCTGGATTTTATCTGTCTCACCCATCTGAGGTACCCGAGTGGGACAACACACCTTCCAGCACTGTACACTTACCACACTACCTTTTTCTCTGCCAGTATAGGTAATGCTTTAACATATCCTAATATGCATATTAGTGCTGTCATACCTAGCTTAACACAGAATACCTTATTTATGATCTCAACAACATCCAACCAGTACAGTCTTAATCGTGGACAATTCCACTTGGGATGGATTACATCTGCGTTAGGCATCCCACATCTTGGACATTGATCATCTGCCCTATACTTCATTTTTTTCAACACTTTAGGGGTCCTGTACACTCTGTGGAGTAAGTACAGCTGAGATACTCTATGGGCCTCACTTACTGCTGTTTCCAGGAATTTTTCTAAGACTGTTTCCCATTGTTCCTCTGTCAGTTCTGTGATATCTTGACGCCATTTGTCATATAGAGCCAATGGACATCTCTTCCATTTTGACTCCATAAGACTCCAGTAGTGAAGTGAAATTACTCCACCAGTGGCTCCATGTAAATCGATGAGATCTATAACAGGATGTTTCACGGCAGGTGTTATTTTACCGTGTTGCTCCTGGAAGCTCATGGCATGTTTTATCTGCAAGTAGACATAAAAGAGGGTTCTAGGTAATTTAAATTCTTGTTGCAATTGACCAAATTCTTTGAGTGCCCCATTATCGAGCACTTGGTGAATACGATTAAGACCATATTTTTCCCACACTTGCGCATTAGCTACTTTATTCAGTTCCCCATACATGTGGTTGGGCCAAATCAGTGTAAACCTAGTAAACCCATGAACATCCGCCACCTTCCCGGATTTCCACCACACCTCATGGATTGTGCTTAATTGGTAAGTACCTCCTATTTTATAAAAGGTTCCATCTTCTAAGGCTGACATCAGACATTTGCCTTTAAGGAGAAGTCTCACAATTCTCCCAGCTGTATTCATCTTATTCTCGTCTCCCCATCCTCGAATATGCTGCAGTTGAGCCGCCAAATAGTAGATCCATGGATTTGGGACCTTAAGACCCCCTTGTGTTTTTGGTCTGCAAAGTGTGGATAGCTTTATACGTGGGACTCCTCTCCTCCAGATAAGGTCTCTAAAGATCGCGTTGACAGTGCTAAAAAATTGTTTCGGTATCCTATTTGGGGCATTATGTAACATATATAGAAGTTGAGGCATGAGGATCATTTTAATTAAGTTAATGCATCCTATCATTGTAAGTGGCAGATGCGTCCATGCCTGAATCTTCCGTCTAAACTTATCAAGTGTAGGTGACAAATTCAGGTTTCCAAATTCTTGGTTTTTAGACGATATATTAATGCCAAGATATTTGAAGGAGGACACTATTTGTAAGCCTGCTGCAGGAACAATATCATCTATTACATTTTCCGATAATGGCAATAGAACTGACTTCGTCTAGTTTATGACTAAGCCTGACAGTCTGCCAAAACCATTAATTATGGACATAGCTTCGGGAAGAGAGGAGCCCCATTCGTCCAAGAAGAGTAACAGATCATCTGCATATAAAGCCAGTTTTTCAGTCAAAGATCCATATTGAAATCCCTTCACCCCAGTCGCCTTCCTAAGTGCTTTTGCCAGAGGTTCTATTGCCATGGCGAACAATAAGGGCGATAGAGGGCATCCCTGCCTAGTCCCTCTATGCAATGTAAAAGATTCTGAAAGTCTCCCATTCACCCTTATTTTTGCCGTGGGACTGGCGTACTATATTTGTATCCACTTGATAAACTCTGGCCCAAACCCTAATACTTTAAGAACCTTCCATAAATATCCCCATTCTCCACTGTCGAATGCTTTGGCCGCGTCAAGAGATGAGACCGCTGCATTCAAGGTGTGAATCTGACCCACCTAAATGTTCAAATACAATCTCCTAATGTTTACTGCCGTTGACATGTTGGGCATGAATCTTGCTTCGTCAGTATGGATCAGAGATGCTATCACTGAATTTAAGCGGTTCGCTAGTACTTTCGCCAATATCTTTATGTCCACTTGCAGCAAAAAGATGGGCCTGTAGGACTCCGCCTCCAGGACATCCTTGCCCGGCTTCGGAATCACCACTATGATCGCTTCATTCATGGAAGTGGGCAATCTGCCCAACTTATTAGCCTCCTTATACACTTCTAATAATTGTGGCAAAAGTATGAAAGCAAAAGTTTTATAAATTTCTACGGGCAGTCCATCTCCTCCAGGGGCCTTATTATTGGTCATATCCCTATCTCTGCTTCTGAAGCACAGATTTTGGAACCATACAGAGAAGCGTAAAATAAATGCATAATTTCTAGTATCTGTTCTAGTGTATTACATAATTCACCTCTGACTTTGCGTAGGGAAGGTACATAGGTTGGTAATAGCAGTGTGTTTAAAAAAGTGAATAAAGCTCAAAATCCTTCTAATAGCTTTTATTTCCATACACACAAATGCATTGGAAACACTATACATTTTATTCTAAATCAAAACATAAAGAAAAATATATCAAATTTGTGTTGTTCCTTTAAAAAAAATTGAAGAAAAGTAAATATTAGACTGTTCAAAAAAATAGCAGTTTTGTATTCTTCTTTACAAACTCAAACATTCACTATATAAACTGAGAAATGTTTGATTTTTCTTCCCTTTGAATCACTTAACTAATACTTAGCTGTATAACCACTGTTTCTGAGAA
Organism: Bufo bufo; assembly: GCF_905171765.1. Classification (NCBI taxonomy): domain Eukaryota; kingdom Metazoa; phylum Chordata; class Amphibia; order Anura; family Bufonidae; genus Bufo; species Bufo bufo. The sequence continues at coordinate 228,289,578 of NC_053392.1, forward strand.
CTGCTGTACATCTGTGTTGCATGGAGTCAACCAACTTCTGGCACCTGTGAACAGGTATTCCAGCCCAGGATGATTGGACTACAGTACATTCCACAGTTCTTCTCAATTTCTTGGTTTTGCCTCAGAAACTGCATTTTTTATGTCACCCCACATATTGGATTACGATCCGGGCATTGGGCTGACCACTCCATAACGTCAATCTTGTTGGTCTGGAACCAAGATGTTGCACGTTTACTGGTGTGTTTGGGGTCGTTGTCTTGTTGGAACACCCTGTTCAAAGGCATTTCCTCTTCAGCATAAGGCAGCATGACCTCTTCAAGTATTCAGATGTATTCAAACTGATCCATGATCCCTGGTATGCGATAAATAGGCCCAACACCGTAGTATGAGAAACATCCCCATATCATGATGCTTGGTGCACCATGCTTCACTGTCTTCACAGTGTACTGTGGCTTGAATTCAGTGTTTGGGGGTCATCTGACAAACTGTCTCCGGCCACTAGACCCAAAAAGAACAATCTTACTTTCATCAGTTCACAAAATGTCTCTTTAGGCCAGTCAATGTGCTCTTTGGCAAATTTTAACCTCTTCAGCACATTTACTTTTTTAAACAGTAGAACTTTGCAGGGGCTCATTTCAGATAGCTTGGCTTTACATAGGCGTCTTCTAATTGTACTCACAGGTAACTTTAGACCTTCTTTGATCTTCCTGGAGCTGATTGTTGGCAATTTTGGTTATTCTTCTATCCATTTGAATGGTAGTTTTTCACTTTCTTCCACGTCTTTGAGGTTTTGGTTGCCATTTTAAAGCATTTGCGATCATTTAACTGAGCAGCCTATCTTTTTCTGCACTTCTTTATATGTTTTCCCTTCGCTAATCAACTTTTTAATCAAGGTATGCTGTTCTTCTGAACAATGTTTAGAACAAACTATTTTCCTCAGAATTTTAGAGAGAAATGCACTGTAACCAGCATGTACAACATTTGCTGCCTTCCTTCCTTCCTTCCTTAAATAAGGGCAATAATTGCCAACTGTTTTTCAAAGAATGAATGCCTTCACTCATTGAACTCCACACTGCTATTATTTTGAACATGTCCCTTTCAATTAGTGATTCAATTACACAGAATCAACAGCATGCATGTCATGGGTCTGTTCGATTTCTATTACTCTACTACACCTGCTAGTAAATTATTTGCTATGTAGAAATATCATTTCTACCAAACACAGTGATTAATCAGGTTAGTGGTGTCTGACTGCTATTATTTTGAACACAACTGTATATAGCCTATCATGACATATATCTTAAACATTTTCTAATAAGGCACAGGCACGCTCACACGCATCCCCCTGTCTTGCATGCAATTAGAATACTTGCACTTGACCATGCAGACCAGCTATTACCGTAATTGTCTTGGCGCCTTTCTTCCCTTAGTTGTCTTTCATGTCTGTCCAGCCATTTCATTGCTTCTTTTGAGTCTTCAAAGAAACAGGTGGTCCTCAATGCAGCCACTCTTAGTTTTGCTGGAAATATCATAGAATAGGTGACTTTAATAGCTCTCAGCCTTCTCTTCATGTCAAGAAATCTGGCTCTTCTTTTCTGCACCTCTAAGGAATTTACATTGATTGAAAATTCTGGCATCTCTCTGGCTTTCCTAAGGATAATTTCCCGGTCTCTGTAATGAAGTATTTTCATGAGCACAGGTCTTGGCGGTGTGACCGGAGGTAATGGGCGAATGGGTGCAGTGTGTGCGCTCAACCGCAAATAAAGGGGTTAGGATATCTACACCAAACAGTTCTTTCAACCACGACCCAGGCAGAGGAAGAGGCAGGCCATTCCACAGGAGTGGTAGGGGTCGGAAAGGTGAACCAGGGCGGAGCCTAAGTGGGAATTTGCAGAAGGTGCGTGCGATTACGTCAAAGAACGCACCAGACTTGGTTGAGTGGCTCACTCAGCCTTCCGATTCTGCATCCTCCTCATCCTCTCTATCTGCACCCTCTTCACTCTCTGCTGTGTGCACTCCCAAAGACACCACAACCATATCCCCTCCGCTCGAGTCAAAGGAATTATTTTCACATCCATTACAAGACCTTACCAATTCGCAGCCATTCTTGGCATCAGATCAGGAGAGGAGGTATCATGGGTCGCCACCCAGCAGCCCAAAGACAGTACCCAGATCAGCAGAAGGAGGGTGGTCCCTGCTGTTGCTGCCTACTCTGAGACCTCTAATGTCAGTGGTGGAGAAGGGGACAATGATGATGATGTGTCTATGGACATCACCTGGGTGCCTACAAGAGAGGAAGAGGAGGGGAGTTCAGAGGGAGAGACGGAGCAGCAGATAGGGAGGAGAAGGAGGAGAAGCAGGCAGAACTTACAGTGCACAGGAGGCAAAAAGCAGACTGCTAATGTATTTGGAACAAGCCATTCACCATGCACGGTCCCATCTGCCACTGCCAGGAAGCCGGCACATGGCTCCGCAGTGTGGGCTTTTTTTAACGTGTCCGCTGCTGACAATAGTGTTGCCATCTGCAGCCTGTGCTGTCAACGCATAAGTCGCGGTAAGCCCAACACTCACCTAGGGACGACCGCCTTAGGAAGGCACCTGGCCTCCCATCACCGAGCCCAGTGGGAGCAACACCGTCAGAACCCACAAAGACACACTCCTGGTGCTCCACATCCTGCCTCTTCTCCTTCCCCTTCTCCTCTCACCTCCTATTTGTTCTCCACTCCACCTTTCACCTTGCCGTTGTAGCGTTTATCTTGCACAAGGCAGGCTTCCGTGGCCCAAATGTTCAAGCAAAAAAAAGATGATGACGCCGGATAACACTCTTGCCCAACGGCTGACTGCCGGCCTGCCGGAACTGCTAGCCTGCCAACTAGAGATATCCTGAATAGTTCGCCGGCAAATAGTTCCCGGAGAACATAGCTTGTTCGCGTTCGCCGCGGCGGGCGAACATATGCGATGTTCGGTCTGCCCCCTATACATCATCGTTGAGTAAACTTTGACCCTGTACCTCACAGTCAGCAGACACATTCCAGCCAATCAGCAGAAGACTCTCCCTCCCAGACCCTCCCACCTCCTGGACAGCATCCATTTTAGATTCATTCGGAAGCTGCATTCTTAGTGAGAGGAGGGACAGTGTAGCTGCTGCTGATTTAATAGGGAAATCGATAGCTAGGCAAGTGTATTCAGTGTCCACTACAGTCCTGAAGGACTCATCTGATCTCTGCTGTAAGGACAGCACCCCAAAAAGCCCTTTTTAGGGCTAGGACATCAGTCTGCTTTATTTTATTTTTTTTCCTGTGTAATCTAATTGCAGTTGCCTGCCTGCCAGCGTGTGTGTCAGGCTCACAGCGTATACTGTGCCCACTTGCCCAGTGCCACCACTCATATCTGGTGTCACAATAGCTTGCATTTAAAAAAATAATAATAATTTTTTGACTGTAATAATCAGTCTGCTTTTTTTTCCCCCTGTGTAATCTAAATGCAGTTGCCTGCCTGCCTGCCAGCGTGTGTGTCAGGCTCACAGTGTGTACCGTGCCCACTTGCCTAGTGCCACCACTCATATCTGGTGTCACAATAGCTTGCATTTAAAAAAAATATATATATTTTTTGACTGTAATAATCAGTCTGCTTTTTTTCCCCCTGTGTAATCTAATTGCAGTTGCCTGCCTGCCAGCGTGTGTGTCAGGCTTACAGCGTATACTGTGCCCACTTGCCCAGTGCCACCACTCATATCTGGTGTCACAATAGCTTGCATTTAAAGAAAAAACAAAAACTTTTTTGACTGTAATAATCAGTCTGCTTTTTTTTTCCCTGTGTAATCTAATTGCAGTTGCCTGCCAGCGTGTGTGTCAGGCTCACAGCGTATACCGTGCCCACTTTCCCAGTGCCACCACTCATATCTGGTGTCACAATAGCTTGCATTTTAAAAAAAATATATAACTTTTTTGACTGTAATAATCAGTCTGCTTTTTTTTCCCCTGTGTAATCTAATTGCAGTTGCCTGCCTGCCAGCGTGTGTGTCAGGCTCACAGCGTATACCGTGCCCACTTGCCCAGTGCCACCACTCATATCTGGTGTCACAATAGCTTGCATTTAAAAAAAGAAAAAAACTTTTTTGACTGTAATATAATAGCAGTCATTTTCCTTCACACGTGTGCGTTTCAGGGCCTGCAAGGGCACAGTGTCACACCAGTGCAACTCATATCTGGTGTAACAGTGGTGCACATTTAAAAAAAAGAAAATTTTTTGACTGTAATAGATTGAATAGCAGTTAGTTGTCTGCAAGCGTGTGTGTCAGGCCTACAGCGTCTACTCTGCCAGTGCACAGTGCCACTCATATCTGGTGTCACAGTAGATTGCACGCATAGTACAACTTAACTAATCTAAAAAAAATGACAGGCAGAGGCAGGCCACCCCGCAGGGGCCATCATGGTCGAAGTGCTGTGATTCCCTTTGGCCCTAGAATAATGCCCAGTGTTCAGAGGCCACGTACCCTGAACTCGAAAAGTTCTGAGGACATAGTTGACTGGCTAACACAGGACACCCAATCTTCTACAGCTTCCGCTTGGAACTTTGACGCACCATCCTCCTCCAGCTTAGCTCCGGGCACCTCTCAAGTTACCAGTCGCCCGCCTGCCGCTACCACCAACACTAGCACCACAGCCGCTTCACTTGATCTGTCAGAGGAGTTATTTACACATCAGTTGGAAGAAATGAGTGATGCGCAACCATTATTGCCAGAGGATGTAGATAACAGGGATATGTCTCAGTCAGGCAGAATTACACACATGGACGTACGGTGTGATGATGATGATGTTGTACCCGCTGCTGCTTCCTTTGCTGAGTTGTCAGATACAAGTGAAGCGGTTGATGATGACGATGTGTCCGTGGATGTCACGTGGGTGCCCGCTCAAAGAGAAGAAGAACAGGGGGAAAGTTCAGATGGGGAGACAGAGAGGAGGAGGAGACGAGTTGGAAGCAGAAGGAGGTCGTCGCAAGGAGTTAGCGGCACTGTCAGACAGCATGCATCGGCACCCGTGGTCAGCCAGACAGCACGCCAATCAACGCATGCTGTTGCCACCACCAGACAACAGCGATGCCTCTGACAACAGCGATGCCATTTGTAACCTGTGCCAAAAGAAACAGGGTCGTGGGAAGTCCAACACCCACCTAAGTACAGCTGCTTTGCGAAGGCACATGATCGCACATCACAAACGCCTATGGGATCAACACATGAGTACAAGCAGCACACAAACTCAAAGCCGCCATCCTCCTCCTGGTCCATCATCTTCAGCAACGTCAACCACTGCTGTCCTCCTTGCCCCCTCTCAACCATCCGCCACTCCGTCTCTCGCCTTGAGCAGTTCCTGCTCATCTGCCCACAGTCAGGTGTCTGTCAAGGACATGTTTTAGCGTAAGAAGCCAATGTCACAAAGTCACCCCCTTGCCCGGCGTCTGACAGCTGGCTTGTCTGAACTCTTAGCCCGCCAGCTTTTACCATACAAGCTGGTGGAGTCTGAGGCCTTCAAAAAATTTGTAGCTATTGGGACACCGCAGTGGAAGGTACTCGGCCGAAATTTCTTTGCACAAAAGGCAATCCCCAACCTGTACTCGATTGTGCAAAAGGAAGTAATGGCATGTCTGGCACACAGTGTTGGGGCAAGGGTCCATCTGACCACTGATACCTGGTCTGCAAAGCACGGTCAGGGCAGGTATCACAATGATGCGACCACCTCTATGAGTGTGTTGGCAATAGCAATGTTGGCACACCCCAGATGATAAGGTCGTTGCTTCATTGTGAACAGACCAAAAGCGATCGGCTGGATAATTTTGCATAGAAAAAACATTAATTTTCTTTGTGATCATCTAAGGTGATCATTAAAGCCTACTAGGCCAACAATGGGCCCACACTGCAGAATCATTGTTTTCTGGGTCACTTAACTGTCACTGAACTACCTCAGCACGACCATAGGCTTTGTAAAACCCCCATCGCCTGCAATCTCCCAAACTTGCTCACAAGCGCAGTCATAACTACACCAAGATTGACGCATAGAGGTACAAAATTAATGTCATGAGTGTGTCAACTATTGACAACTCTTTGCAGTTGTCTAAAATCTATTCCATACACGTCCCCTGATAGGGGACGTAACAGGGATTAAACTGATAAGAATAGAACTACTTAACACACCACTCCTATCTGGTGGCACATTAGATTTCACGCGCAGTGCCCCAAATTTGAAGTAGGAGGACCGACCAAGCATCTTTTTCCATCTCCCCATTCCTAAAATCGATGCCATATACACGTCCCCTGATAGGGGACGTAACAGGGATTAAACTGATAAGAATAGAACTACTTAACACACCCCTCATATCTGGTGGCACATTAGATTGCACGCGCAGTGCCCCAAATTTGAAGTAGGAGGACCGACCAAGTATCTTTTTCCAAATCCCGGTTCCTAAAATCGATGCCATATACACGTCCCCTGATAGGGGACGTAACAGGGATTAAACTGATAAGAATAGAACTACTTAACACACCACTCCTATCTGGTGGCACATTAGATTGCACGCGCAGTGCCCCAAATTTGAAGTTGGAGGACCGACCAAGCATCTTTTTCCATCTCCCGGTTCCTAAAATCGATGCCATATACACGTCCCCTGATAGGGGACGTAACAGGGATTAAACTGATAAGAATAGAACTACTTAACACACCACTCCTATCTGGTGGCACATCAGATTGCACGCGCAGTGCCCCAAATTTGAAGTAATAGTACTACTTAACACACCTTATAACGCAGAGAGAGGCAACGCAGAGAGAGGAGTCTGAAGAAGAGGAGTCAGAGGAGGAAGGTGGCTTTGAGGAGGTGGAAGACCAAACACAGCAGGCGTCCCAGGGGGCTTGTTGTCACCTTTCGGGGACCCTTGGTGTTGTATGTGGCTGGTTGGAGGAAGAGACCTTCAATGACATCAGTGAGGACAAGGAACGGGACATGGCTAGATTGGTATCCAACCTTGTGCAAATGGGGAGTTTGCGGTTGTGCAAATGGACTGTTTGCGGTTGTTTGCGGTGCGTTAAACGGGGAGTTTGGTCTGTCACTGTAAAGCGGGCGTAACCCTTATACTACCTGATCGATACAACATCATACCTGATGTTTTAAAGCACGTTATTCCAAAAATTTAGGAATGTTAGGTGATTTATGCCCTTTATGGATTAAAACCAGACTCTGCGTCAACTATGTAATTTTCCATGGGAGTTTTGCCATGGATCCCCCTCCGGCATGCCACAGTCCAGGTGTTAGTCCCCTTGAAACAACTTTTCCATCACTATTGTGGCCAGAAAGAGTCCCTGTGGGTTTTAAAATTCGCCTGCCTATTGAAGTCTATGGCGGTTCGCCCCAGTTCGCCCGTTCGCGAACATTTGCGAAAATTCGCGTTCGCCGTTCGCAAACGGAAAATTTTATGTTCGCGACATCACTACTGCCAACTACTGCCATATAAATTGGTGAACTCGGAGGCCTTTAGAAAATTTGTGGCCATTGGCACACCGCAAGGGAAGGTAGCCGGAAGGAAATATTTCTCCCAGAAGGGCATCCCGGAGCTATATGGCCACGTTCAGCGGCAAGTGAATGTATCTCTGGCACACAGTGTTGGTGCCAAGATACATCTGACCACAGACACATGGTGTAGCAAACATGGGCAGGGAAGGTACATAACTTTTACTGCCCACTGGGTGAACCTTCTGACGGCCATCAAGCATTGCATGCAGGCCTGCCTCTTCTTCTCCTACTCCTACTCCATCCTCCGTCTCCTCCTCAGCTGACTCCTCCTTTTCCACTGCTACCGCCTCTTCGGCTGCGCCCCCCAAGCTACCCAGAACCTATTTGATGTGCCAGGTGAGACGTTGCCATGCTGTGCTGCGGCTGTTGTGCCTGGAAGCCAAGAGCCACACTGGTCCTGCACTCCTTTCAGCTTTGCGGTCACAGATTGATCAGTGGCTAACCCCGCTCAATTTGACAGTTGGTAAAGTGGTGTACGACAACGGTGCCAATCTGCTGAGCGCGCTAAAACAGGGCAAAATGACACACGTCACTTGCATGGCACACATCCTGAACTTAGTCGTGCAGCGATTCGTTGCCAAATTCCCCAGGGTCTAGGACATCTTGCGGCAGGCCAGGAAAATCTCTGGCCATTTTAGAAGATCTTACCCTGCCATGGCTCGCCTTGCTAACGTTCAGCGGCGACACCAACTGCCCGTCAGACGTCTGATTTATGACTGCCCGAAGCGATGGAACTCCACCTTGTATATGCTTGATAGGCTGCTCCAGCAGAAACATGCAGTTAACGACTACCTGTACGAACTCTGCGGCAGGACAGGTTCTGAGGAGCTTTTTTTTTTCACTGTGCCAGCTGCTCATCCGCGACACATGCAGGCTTCTGCTGCCATTTGATGAGATCACCAAACTGGGCAGTCGCAGCCAGGGCACCATCAGTGACATCATATTTTACGGCTTCTTTCTGGAGCGTGCATTGCGTTGTGTCATTGATCAAGCTGTCGAGGAGCAGGAGCAGGAAGATGAGGAAGTCGCAAGGCTGGATAAATTCCCAGGTTGGGCTACTCCATCTGAGACAAGTCAACAGGAGTCTGAAGAGGAGTCAGAGGATGAGGGTGCAGGGGCTGAGGAGGAGCAAGAAGAGCATGCCTTAAACGTTTCTGGGATCCCTGGTGTTGACTGTGGCTGGGGGAGGAGACTGAGGAAAACATTATCCTGGACGATGAGCAGGAGCCAGGCTACTCCACCGCTTCCAGTTTAGTGCAAATAGGGGTCTTTATGCTCCAGTGTTTGAAGAGGAACCCCCGTATAAAAAGCATAAAGGGCAAGGACCAGTACTGGGTGGCAAAGTACTTAGACCCCTGGTACAAACACAAAATGGCAGACATGTTACCAGCATCACAGGGAACTGTCAGAATGCAGCAGTTCCAGGCCTTGCTTCGAGAAATGCTGCATTCTGCTTTTGAGGGCGCTGGCAGAGGAATTGCCACTCACAGAGAAACAGTTGCCGGTACCAATCCAACAGCACATGCAAGAAGAGGGCGTTTTGAACATGTGTTGGTCACTTCGGATATGAGATCATTCTTGCAGCCAACCCATCAACAGCCGCCCTCCGGATCCAGCCTCACGGAACGCCTAGACTGACAGGTGTCTAACTACATCGGGTTAACGGCCGATGTGGACGCTCTGAGAAGCAAGGAACCCATGGTCTACTGGGTGTGCAGTCTTAACCTGTGGCCAGAGCTGGCACAATTTGCCATGGAACTGTTGGCTTGCCCTTCGTCCAGTGTCCTGTCAGAAAGGATGCTCAGCGCAGCAGGGGGGATCGTGACCGATAAGCACACTCGCCTGGCTCACGACAGTGTGGACTACCTCACATTTCTAAAAATGAATGAGGCATGGATCTCGGAGGAATTCAACACCTGTGACAACCACGTTTAATTGAATTTCCTCATGCCAGCCTACAAATATCCGCCACCACACAGAACAAATATTGGTCTATTTTCTGTCAGTTGAATGCCTAATGTTTTGGGCCTCGGAGTAATTCAACACCTGTGACGACCACATGTTTCAACTATTATCATTAGGGTTTTTTTCAAGAGAGGGGATTTCGTTAGCCATGTTTTTATTCCAATTTTATATTTTTAGTTCATTTATACATATGTACAGTCAGGTTTATAAATATTGGGACATCAAAACAATTCTAACATTTTTGGCTCTATACACCACCACAATGGATTCGAAATGAAACAAACAAGATGTGCTTTAACTGCAGACTGTCAGCTTTAATTTGAGGGTATTCACATCCAAATCAGTTGAACAGTGTAGGAATTACAACAGTTTGCATATATGCCTCCCACTTGTTAAGGGACCAAAAGTAATGGGACTATTGGCTTCTCAGCTGTTCCATGGCCAGGTGTGTGTTATTCCCTCATTATCCCAATTAAAATGAGCAGATAAAAGGTCCAGAGTTCATGTCAAGTGTGCTATTTGCATTTGGAATCTGTTGCTGTCAACTCTCAAGATGAGATCCAAAGAGCTGTCACTATCAGTGAAGCAAGCCATCATTAGGCTGAAAAAAAAAAAAAACATCAGAGAGATAGCGTGGCCAAAACAACTGTTTGGAACATTCTTAAAAAGAAGGAATGCACCAGTGAGCTCAGCAACACCAAAAGACCTGGAAGACCACGGAAAACAACTGTGGTGGATGACCAAAGAATTCTTTCCCTGGTGAAGAAAACACCCTTCACAACAGTTGGCCAGATCAAGAACACTCTCCAGGAGGTAGGTGTATGTGTGTCAAAGTCAACAATCAAGAGAAGACTTCACCAGAGTGAATTCAGAGGGTTCACCACAATATCTAAACCATTGGTGAGCCTCAAATACAGGAAGGCCAGATTAGAGTTTGCTAAACGATATCTAAAAAAAGCCTTCACAGTTCTGGAACAACAACCTATGGACAGATGAGACCAAGATCAACTTGTACCAGAGTGATGGGAAGAGAAGAGTATGGAGAAGGAAATAAACTGCTCATGATCCTAAGCAAACCACCTCATCAGTGAAGCATGGTGTTGGTAGTTTCATGGCGTGGGCATGTATGACTGCCAATGGAACTGGTTCTCTTGTATTTATTGATGATGTGACTGGTTACAAAAGCAGCAGGATGAATTCTGAAGTGTTTCGGGCAATATTATCTGCTCAATCACCTGACCTGACAGTCAATCACCTGACCTGAATCCGATTGAGCATGCATTTCACTTGCTGAAAACAAAACTGAAGGGAAAATGCCCCAAGAACAAGCAGGAACTGAAGACAGTTGCAGTAGAGGCCTGGCAGAGCATCACCAGGGATCAAACCCAGCGTCTGGTTATGTCTATGCGTTCCATACTTCAGGCTGTAATTGACTGCAAAGGATTTGCAACCAAGTATTAAAAAGTGAAAGTTTGATTTAGGATTATTATTATGTCCCATTACTTTTGGTTCCTTAACAAGTGAGAGGCACATATGCAAACTGTTGTAATTCCTACACCATTCACCTGATTAGGATGTAAATACCCTCAAATTAAAGCTGACAGTCTGGAGTTAAAGCACATCTTGTTCGTTTCATTTCAAATCCATTGTGGTGGTGTATAGAGCCAAAAATTTTTGAATTGTGTCGATGTCCCAATATTTATTGACCTGACTGTATTTAACCTGTATTTGTACTGGCCTTCAGTAAAATTGATAGCCATTGCCCATCTAATAGACCTCCAGCCACATACTTACTTGTTTTTTTATGTACCCTGAATGCATAATTTTTGGGGCCTGTAGTACACTGGCTTGCTGGAAAATTGATAACCAATGACCGTGTAATCTACCTCCAGCGACATACTTACTTGTTCTTTTATGTATGCTGAATGCATAATTTTTGGGTCCTGTAGTACACTGGCCTGCTGGAAAATGTATATCTAATGACCGTGTAATCTACCTTCAGGAACTTACTTACTTGTTCTTTTATGTTCGCTGAATGCATAATTTTTGGGGCCTGTAATACACTGGCCTTCTGTAAAATTGATATCCAATGACCGTGTAATCTACCTCCAGCCACATACTTACTTTCTCTTTTATGTACACTGAATGCATAATTTTTGGGGCCTGTAGTATATTGGCTTGCTGGAAAATTGATATCCAATGACCGTGTAATCTACCTCCAGCCACATACTTACTTGTTCTTTTATGTATGCTGAATGCATAATTTTTGGGGCCTGTAGTACACTGGCCTGCTGGAAAATGTATATCTAATGACCGTGTAATCTACCTTCAGCCACTTACTTGTTCTTTTATGTTCGCTGAATGCATAATTTTTGGGGCCTGTAATACACTGGCCTGCTGTAAAATTGATATCCAATGACCGTGTAATCTACCTCCAGCCACATACTTACTTGCTCTTTTATGTACACTGAATGCATAATTTTTGGGGCCTGTAGTACACTGGCTTGCTGGAAAATTGATATCCAATGACCGTGTAATCTACCTTCAGCCACATACTTACTTGTTCTTTTATGTATGCTGAATGCATAATTTTTGGGTCCTGTAGTACACTGGCCTGCTGGAAAATGTATATCTAATGACCGTGTAATCTACCTTCAGGAACTTACTTACTTGTTCTTTTATGTTCGCTGAATGCATAATTTTTGGGGCCTGTAATACACTGGCCTTCTGTAAAATTGATATCCAATGACCGTGTAATCTACCTCCAGCCACATACTTACTTTCTCTTTTATGTACACTGAATGCATAATTTTTGGGGCCTGTAGTATACTGGCTTGCTGGAAAATTGATATCCAATGACCGTGTAATCTACCTCCAGCCACATACTTACTTGTTCTTTTATGTATGCTGAATGCATAATTTTTGGGGCCTGTAGTACACTGGCCTGCTGGAAAATGTATATCGAATGACCGTGTAATCTACCTTCAGCCACTTACTTGTTCTTTTATGTTTGCTGAATGCATAATTTTTGGGGCCTGTAATACACTGGCCTGCTGTAAAATTGATATCCAATGACCGTGTAATCTACCTCCAACCACATACTTACTTGTTCTTCTATGTACACTGAATGCATAATTTTTGGGGCCTGTAGTACACTGGCTTGCTGGCAAATTGATATCCAATGACCGTGTAATCTACCTCCAGCCACATACCTACTTGTTCTTTTATGTATGCTGAATGCATAATTTTTGGGGCCTGTAATACACTGGCCTGCTGGAAAATGTATATCCATTGACCGTGTAATCTACCTTCAGCCACTTACTTGTTCTTTTATGTATGCTGAATGCATAATTTTTGGGGCCTGTAGTACAGTGGCCTGCTGTAAAATTGATATCCAATGACCGTGTAATCTACCTTCAGCCACTTACTTACTTGTTTTTTTATGTCCGCTGAATGCATAATTTTTGGGGCCTGTAGTACACTGGCCTGCTGTAAAATTGATATCCAATGACCGTGTAATCTACCTTCAGCCACTTACTCTTTTCTGTACTGTGAATGAATAATTGTTGCGGCCTCGGAGGAGTTCAACACCAGTGATGACCAGGTGTTATCGAATTTCAACTATTATCATTAGTTTTTTTTTCAAGAGGGGGGGATTTTGTTAGCCTTGTTTTTAATCCAATTTTATATTTTTAGTTCTCTGACGAACCCACTGACTTTTGGCTGGGGGTGTTTGCTGTAAGTTGCAACGAAGTCGAAGATCAAGTCAACCATTTAAGAACCGCTGGGTTGCTGGTCAAGACATGACCACTAGATGACACCGGGAGCGCAGGCCTATCGCTTTGACTCCTGCTGCCATGCCCCATTACTCTGCTGCGACCTGTGTCTGTGTCAGAAACAATTAGGCCTCTGCCACTCCCCTGTGCAGAGCCTGGCACTTCTCTGCCTGACATACAGTTAGATCAAATAACTAAATGTTCGATCAAATATTTTTTATTTTGCCAGTAATGCACTGCAGATAAGTGCAATGATGAAAGCCGATTATATTTGTATTTCGCCAGTAATGCACTGCAAACTGGACTGTAAAATATCTCCCGGCACCACTGAACGGCAATTAGGCCCTATTTTTTTTTTTCCATTTTTACACAAAAGGCGTTTCAGCAGATAAGTGCTGACTATGAAAGCCAAATATATTTGTATTTCGCCAGTAATACACAGCAAACTGGGCTGTAAAAAATCTCAGTCCACCGTTGAACGGCAATTAGGCCCTAATTTTTTTTTTATATTTTAACACAAAAGGCTTTTCAACAGAGAAGTGCAACGATGAAAGCCAAATATATGTTTATTACGCCAGTTATGCACTGCAAACTTGACTGTAAAATATCTCACTGCAACGTTGAATGGCAATTGGGCCCTAATTTTACACAAAAGGCTTTTCAACAGACAAGTGCAACGATGAAAGGCAAATATATTTGTATTTTGCCAGCAATACACTGCAAACTGGGCTGTAAAATATCTCACTGCACCGTTGAACAGCAATTTGGCCTTAATTTTTTATATTTTTACACAAAAGGCTTTAAACAGATAAGTGCAACGATGAAATGCGAAAGCATTTGTATTTTGCCAGCAATACACGGCAAACTGGGCTATAAAATATCTCACTGCACCATTTAATGGCAATTAGGCCTTAATTTTTTTAAACATTTTTACACAAAAGGCTTTTCAACAGATAAGTGCAACAATGAATATTTGTATTCCGCCAGTAAGGCCCCTTTCACACGCGCGAGTATTCCGCGCGGATGCAATGCGTGAGTTGCACCCGCACTGAATCCCGACCCATTCATTTCTATGGGGCTGTTCACATGAGCGGTGATTTTCACGCATCACTTGTGTGTTGCGTGAAAATCGCAGCATGCTCTATTTTGTGCGTTTTTCACCTAACGCAGGCCCCATAGAAATGAATGGGGTTGCGTGAAAATCCCAAGCATCCGCAAGCAAGTGCGGATGCGGTGCAATTTTCACGCACGGTTGCTAGGAGACGATCGGGATGGAGACCCGATCATTATTATTTCCCCTTATAACATGGTTATAAGGGAAAATAATAGCATTCTGAATAGTGATGGATCATGTGATGGACCACGCAGTGTCGTCATCAAAGGTCCTATTGCTCACAGTTAAAGACAGAAGAGATGCCGGGCTGCACGAACAAGTGGATTAAGGTGAGTTAATTTTTTATTTTTTTAACCCCTCCAGCCCTATTGTACTATGCATTCTGTATTCAGAATGCTATTATTTTCCCTTATAACCATGTTATAAGGGAAAAATAATACAATCTACAGAACACCGATCCCAAGCCCGAACTTCTGTGAAGAAGTTCGGGTACCAAACATGCACGATTTTTCTCACGCGAGTGCAAAACGCATTACAATGTTTTGCACTCGCGCGGAAAAATTGCGCATGTTCCTGCAACGTACCCGCACCTTTTCCCTCAACGCCCGTCTGAAAGAGGCCTAATAGACGTCAAACTGGGCTGTAAAATATCTCACTACCCCGTTGAACGGCAATTAGGCCCACATTTTTTAATATTTTTACACAAAAGGCTTCTCAACAGATAAGTGCAACAATGAACGGCGAATATATTTGTATTTTGCCAGCAATACACGGCAAACTGGGCTATAAAATATCTCACTGCACCATTGAATGGCAATTAGGTCTTAATTTTTTTATATTTTTACACAAAAGGCTTTTCAACAGATAAGTGCAACAATGAAAGCCAAATATATTTGTATTTCACCAGTAATACATGGCAAACTGGGCTGTAAAATATTTCACTGCACCGTTGAATGGCAATTAGGCCGTTATTTTTTTATATTTTAATACAAAAGGCTTTTCAACAGATAAGTGCAATGGTGAGAGGAGAATATATTTGTATTTCGCCAGTAATGCACTGCAAACTGGGCTGTAAAATATCTCACTGCAACATTGAACGGCAATTAGGCCCTACTTTTTTTCATTTTTTACACAAAAGGCTTTTCAACAGATAACTGCCACAATGAAATGCGAATATATTTGTATTTTGCCAGTAATACATGGCAAACTGGGCTGTAAAATATCTCACTGCACCGTTGAACGGCAATTAGGCCCTAATTTCTTTTAATTTTTACACAAAATGCTTTTAGACAGATAAGTGCAACGATAAAAGGCAAATATATTTGTATTTTACCACTAAGGCCCTTTTCAGACGAGCGTGTTCGGATTAGGTCCGGGAAAATCGTGCGAGTAGGTACGCAATTGCAGTAATTTTTGACTGCGATTGCATTCCGATGTTCAGTTTTGCACGCGCGTGATAAAAAACTGACTGTGGTACCCAGACCTGAACCAGGACTTTTTCAGTGAAGTTCGGGTTTGCGTTAGGTGTTCTGTATATTTTATTATTTTCCCTTATAAGACGGTTATAAGGGGAAATAATTGCATTCTTAATACAGAATGCTTACTAAAATGTGTGTCTTTAGGAATAAAAAAAAATAAAAAATAAATAAACTCACCTCATCTTTTTGTTTGCGCAGCCGGCATCTTCTTCTTTCTACTTTCAGGACCTACCAAAGGACATTTGATGAAGTAATCGCACTCACCACATGGTGAGCGCAGTGACGTCACCACAGGTCTTGCTGAATGAAGATAGAAATCTTCTTTTCTTTTTTTTAACCCCTAAAGCCACATTTTACTAAGCATTCTGTATTAAGAATGCTATTATTTTCCTTTATAACCATGTTATAAGGGAAAATAATACAGTAAATTGACTTTTATCAATTTACTTACATCATCTCCTAGCAACCATGTGTGAAAATCGCATCGCATCCGCACTTGCTTGCGGATGCTTGTGGTTTTCACGCAGACCCATTCATTTCTATGGGGCCTCCGTTGCTTGAAAAACGCAGAATATAGAACATGCTGCGATCTTCACGCAACGCACAAGTGATGCGTGAAAATCACCGCTCATCTAAACAGCCCCGTTAAAGTGAATGGGTCCGGATTCAGTGCGGGTGCAATGCGTTCACCTCACGCATTGCACCAACATGGAATTCTCGCCCGTGTGAAAGGGGCCTAAAACATTACAAAAAGGGCTGTAATTTTCGCACTTAACCACACAATGGCTAATAAGCCCTTTTTTCCCGCTATCACAAGCTAAAAAATGCTTTAGCACATATAACTGCACCGCACAAGGGCAAATAAAACGTAGAAATAATTCCTTGTAATAACCCCTGTTAATGCCTGTATCAAACAGCACTTGTACCCTAATAAGAACGGTTTGCTGGAATTACAGAGCTGTATAATGGCAATTTAGATCCCCAGTCAGTGCAGCAAAGTGTAATCGGATTGTTCTTATTACCCAGGCTGTAACCTCCCTGACTGAACAACATAAATGCTGTGGAATGATTCCTCACTATCCTTTCCCTACACCTTGAATAATGTTTCCCTGCACTTGTAAATCTTTTTTTCTTAGCACAATGACGTTTTTTTCTAACACTGGCCCTAGCACCTGCTGACACGTTTCTCCCTGCACTAAGTACGCTGGTGAATGGCAGAATCTAAGATGGCTGCCGTATTTATAGGGCTGTGTCATCACAGGGCTGGCTGGCTGCTTATTGGCTGCATGCATGTCAGTATAGGTGATCCCGCCTTCCCGAACTTCCTTTCTCCATGTCCTCACACGTGCAGAAGCCATTTTAGCAAAAATGTGATTTGTTACTACGAAGCGCAAGGAAATTTGCATTCAGTGCGAATCTAATTTTTCCTGAAATTCGTAACGAATTCCACTTCGTTAGCTTCGATTCGCTCATCTCTAATCGTAACAATACTTTAGTATACCATAGAAACATGTGACAAAAAGACTGATAAGCCTCATTTACATAGCAAAGCTTGTCAAGCCTCAAAAGAGAATTTGTAAAAATGCTTGTGAGATCTGAGACTTTCCCATCATAATGAACCTTACAGCTTTCAAATGACCTGATAACTCTAAAGCCACATGTATATAACCATTTTAGACTTGAATACTATTTTAATAATATATCTGAATTTTATCTTTGAAACAGGAACTTGAAGATTTTATGGTGGAAATCAAAGAAAATGGTCCAATAAATAGCTATACAATGGTAAAACCTGGACCTTCTGCTGCAAAGGTGCGTCAACAATATTTTCCCATAGTTGCTTTTCATGACTTTATTATGTTGCATAGCTACATAGTTAATACTGTCGAAAAGACATAAGTCCACCAAGTTCAACCAAGGGATAGGTGGGGATGCGAATCCCAGAAATAAGTCAGACTTAAGAATTCATCTAAACCCTTTTTAAAACTTTCCACTGTTCCTGCTGTGACCACGTCCTGAGGAAGTCTATTCCACAGATTCACAGTTCTTACAGTAAAGAAGTTTTGATGCTTCTGGAGACTGAACCTTTTCTTCTCCAGTCGGAGGCAGTTCCCCCTTGTCTTTTGAGGGTATTTGATTTGTTTTTCACCATATTTTTTGTATGGCCCATTTATATATTTGTATAGTTTAATCATGTCCCCCCCTTAGACGTCTCTTCTCAAGACTATGTAAATTTGAGTCTTTTAATCTTCCTTCATAACTAAGACCCTCCATGTCCCTTATCAGTTTAGTCGCTCTCCTGTGTACTTTTTACAGCTGAAGTGCATCCTTTCTATGGACTGGTGCCCAGAACTGAACTGCATATTCCAGATGAGGCCGCACCAACGCTTTGTAAAGTGGTAATCCTACATCCCTACCCTGCGAGTTCATGCCTCGTTTAATGCATGACAATATGTTGGTGGCCTTAGGAGCAGCTGATTGACATTGTACGCTGTTATTTAATCTACCATCTACAAGGACACCCAAATCCTTCTCTATAAGTGACTCTTCCAGTGTAGTTATGATCTGGTTTCTTCATCATAAGCTTTAACCAAAGCAAGAAGTTATCTTCTCCTACAGCTGTCTATTAGATACAGGACACTGGAAGCTGTAATCCCATGCTGTTGAATCTAAATTGTCCAACCACATATGGCTCTTGTGCCCATGAATGTGGCTACCCTGCTGCTGACAACCAGCGTCTGACTGAAGTCCCTTGGGCCCATCAGAGGAATTGATTTTGAGGGCCCACACTGTGTGTATATAGTACCTTAAGGGCCCTGTTTTACTAGGGGTCCTATATTGTCAGAGTTTGGGCCTACCAGAGGATCCTCTGGTACTTTGGTGGGCCAGTCCGACCCTGCTGACAACCACAGATCCTATTAAGTGCTAATCGCAGTGGAGATGTTAAGCAATAGCACTAAAACTTGGTACCGGACTCACCTTGGACAATGTTTTGAGACAAAAACACACAACTAGGATTTCCTTCTCCCATGTCAAACATTCATTTTTCTGCCCTGCCCCATTATCTAAATATAGTATGACACACTGATGCTCCCCCTGGCATCCAGTGTCACGAACCAGCGGGTGTGAACCCACTGTGGCACGTGTCCTACCTCCTCTAAGGGCGTTGTCTAAGTGAACCCCTTGATCTTCACTGCACACCTGATGGTGGGGATAGACTTTCCCGAGGGGAACACCAGGTCACTACCTCTTGAGGAGGATAGGCACACGAGGCAGCTGGTCCAGGCAGACAAGGAGGTACCTGAGGTACAGGCGTTGTCAGAAGGCTGAGACGTTACCAGGAGTAACAGTACAGGACCGAAGGATGAGGCAAAGGCGAAGTCAGACAGGCAAAAGGTCAGGGCAGGCGGTACAGGTACAGGTCAGGCAATCCGGATCAGCAACAGGAGAGTCAAGGCAAGCAGGCAGGGATCAAACAGGTAGCAGAGTCCAGGAATACAGGTACGAGTCAGGAACACAAGCGGATATCAGGAACCTTAGCAGGACACAAAAACCTTGACACTGAGGCATCTGGGAAGGGGGATGAGCCACTTTTATATGTGCAGGAGGGCTAGGATTGGTTGGTGAGGTCACATGATCCAACCCATAAAACATAGAAAATGACGCGTGCCAACTCTTAAGGAAATGCTGCAGGAAACAAGCAGAAAGCATGCTGTGGCCAGGGCTGAAAGGAAACACTGGCAGCAGATCACCGCAGAACACGGCTCTAGGACCGCACTGGTAAGTAGGGGAACAGCGGCGCACAGTAGCCGCTGTTACATCCAGCAAGCAAGCTACATGCTTGACCAGCTCCCCTGTAGCTACAGGCCTAGCAAAATGCAAAACTTTAAGTATCTCTATAGTATATGAAAGACAATGTATATAGCAATGAATAATAAATATGTGCACTCCCACTGGCAGTTTTGAAAATAACAGAAGTAATGAGGGAGCTTAAAATATAACTTTTACTAATATAGTTAAAACATAGCGCAACATACAAATAAATGGTGATAATGATAAATATGGCGTAAGAGATAAGGAACAGTTTTACCATTCCGACGCAACCCTGGTTAGGATCAACCGAGCGTGGTAAAGAGGATGCACCACGTCCAGGCTGGTATTTAGGTATGGTCGTTGGTAACTGTTAGGTGTAGATAGTGCAGGGAACCAATGTCCCTAGAAATCTCTGGTTGGGGATGAGGCCATTGCTAATGCGGCCCTACCTATCTATAAAGAGTTCCTACCACGCAAGGGGCAGCCCTGTCTGGATACCTTACCCTAAGGTAGGAAGGTGTCCCAAGTAAGCCCTATTGGATAGTTCCCGACGTGTCACGTTTCAAGTGGTCTATCATAAGGGGAATTGATCCGGAATAGGTGCAAAAAGATAGTTCTTGGATCAGTGGATCATTAGGATGTTAGAACAGGACAACAATGGTCCCCGATGTGTCACGTTTCAAGTGGTCTATCATCAGGGGAATTGATCCGGAATAGGTGCAAAAAGATAGTCCTACAAAGAGAATATAATCAACATAAGACTATAGACAAAATAAAAGATGGTTCACAGAAAATGAGAACTATTTGAAGACTAAACTGGGACATACCTTGGATCAGTGGATCATTAGGATGTTAGAACAGGACAACAATGGTCCCTTGTAGACTGGTAGACCCCACAAGTTGCTGATGGGCACCACTGGGGCAGCTGAAATAATTCCTTCAGCTGCACGCCAATTACCATGCAAAGCGCCATGTTTATAGGCGCAATGCGCGCCCTGTAACTCCCAGTGCCGCCTCCCGGAATCACGTGCTCCGCTCACCTGACAATGACATCATGCTCCACCAACAGGCGCGTCCGCGGGTGAAACGCAGTGCGCCGGCCGGTGGAACGCAGCGCCCGGTCACGTGGGGCGGGTGAGAGACAGGTAAGAACTATGCGCGCGTTGCTGGGCAGCAGAAAGACGCCAGTGAATGCACTGACGTCTGATGCATGCTGCGACAGAGCGGACAAAATAGTCCAGGCTCAAACAACAATTTGGAAAGCATTTCATGCAGGAATTCAGGAAACATGGCAAATATGCCCGTGTATACGCAAAAACAGAGAGCAATATTATAATGAACAAAAGAAAAAGATGATGAAAGAGAATGGCTGAAAAATGGGGAGAACTGGGGGAAGAGGGACTATAAAACAGTAAGTCCCTCAATGGGGACAGTGGGTGTCATGATTCTGAGATACCCAGGATTAGCCTCTCCCTGGCATTCTAGTTACTAAGGAGATGGGTCAATAAAGTAGATGCACTGGCCTCTCCCTGGCATTCTAGTTACTAAGGAGAAGCGTCAATAGAGTAGATGCACTGGCCGCCAAGGGGTTGCCCATAATTGAATCCTTGTGTTTGGCAATATCATTGAGGTGTTCGCTTACTCTCCTGCGAAATTCCTGGATTGTCTTGCCAATGTACTCTTTTCCACACTGGCAGACAAGCCAGTAAATAACCCCTCAAGTGCGGCAATTGATGTAGTCACGGATGGTGAATTCTCTGCCTATGACATTACTTTTAAAGGATTTGCCAGTCTTAATGTGCTGGCTTGCGATGCATCCGCTGCACCTAAAACAGCCCTGGTTCAGGTTATGGAGCCAGGCGCATCCCAGCGACGGTTTAGGAGTGTATTGGCTCTGTACCAATCTGTCGCGTAGGCTCCTGCCTCGTCTGTAGGTTATATGGGGAAAATCTCGCAACACCTCCCTCAGGTCCAGGTCCATCAGCAGAATGTGCCAGTTCTTATTAATTATACCTCTGATAGACTTGGCTTCGCCATCGTAGGAAGTTATTAGGCAGAGAATTCACAGGCAGAGAATTCACCATCCGTGACTACATCAATTGCCGCACTTGAGGGGTTATTTACCGGCTTGTCTGCCAGTGTGGAAAAGGGTATATTGGCAAGACAATCCGGGAATTTCGCAGTAGAGTAGGCGAACACCTCAATGATATTTCCAAACACAAGGACACCCCTGTGGCAAAACATGTCCACAATTTCCACAAAGTAAACCCACCAATGAGGGGTGGTGATTGGGACAAGATGATATTGCAGAGGGAGGCCAAATGGATCTATGACCTTAAGACCATGGCGCCCTCAGGCCTCAATGAGCAATTAAACTTTGGTTGCTTCCTATATTCATGTATGGGCAACCCCTTGGCAGCCAGTGCATCTACTCTATTGACCCATCTCCTTAGTAACTAGAATGCCAGGGTGAGGCCAGTGCATCTACTTTATTGACCCATCTCCTTAGTAACTAGAATGCCAGGGAGAGGCTAGTCCACAATTAACAAAGGGACATTTTGTGCCATTCCATGCCCCCCCCCCTATTTATCATAACTTGTCCTGGGTATCTCAGAATCATGACACCCACTGTCCCCCATTGAGGGACTTACTGTTTTATCGTCCCTCTTCCCCCAGTTCTCCCCACTTTTCAGCCATTCTCTTTCATCATCTTTTTCTTTTGTTCATTATAATATTGCTCTCTGTTTTTGCGTATACACGGGCATATTTGCTATGTTACCTGAATTCCTGCATGAAATGCTTTCCAAATTGTTGTTTGAGCCTGGACTATTTTGTCCGCTCTGTCGCAGCATGCATCAGACGTCAGTGCATTCACTGGCGTCTTTCTGCTGCCAAGCAACGCGCGCATAGTTCTTGCCTGTCTTGCACCTGCCCCACGTGACCGGGCGCTGCGTTCCACCGGCCGGCGTGCTGCGTTTCACCCGCGGAAGTGCCTGTTGGTGGAGCGTGATGTCATTGTCAGGTGAGCGGACCACGTGATTCCGGGAGGCGGCGCGGAGAGTTACAGGGCGCACATTGCGCCTATAAACATGGCGCTTCGCATGGTAATCGGCGTGCAGCTGAAGGAATTATTTCAGCTGCCCCATTGGTGCCCTCCAGCAACTTGTGGGGTCTACCAGTCTACAAGGGACCATTGTTGTCCTGTTCTAACATCCTAATGATCCACCGATCCAAGGTATGTCCCAATTTAGTCATCAAATAGTTTTCATTTTCTGTGAACCATCTTTTATGTTGTCTATAGTCTTATGTTGATTATATTCTCTTTGTAGGACTATCTTTTTGCACCTATTCCAGATCAATTCCCCTGATGATAGACCACTTGAAACGTGACACGTCAGGGACCATTGTTGTCCTGTTCTAACATCCTAATGATCCACTGATCCAAGGACTATCTTTTTGCACCTATTCCGGATCAATTCCCCTGATGATAGACCACTTGAAACGTGACACGTCGGGAACTATCCAATAGGGCTTACTAGGGACACCTCCCTACCTTAGGGTAAGGTATCCAGACAGGGTCGCCCTTTGCGGGGTAGGAACTCTGTATAGATAGGTAGGGCTGCATTAGCAATGGCCTCATCCCCAACCAGGGATTTCTAGGGACATTGGTTCCCTGCACTATCTACACCTAACAGTTACCAACGACCATACCTAAATACCTCTTTACCATGCTCGGTTGATCCTGACCAGGGTTGCGTCGGAACGGTAAGACTGTTCCTTATCTCTTAAGCCATATTTATCATTATCACCATTTATTTGTATGTGGCGCTATGTTTTAACTATATTAGTAAAAGTTATATTTTAAGCTCCCTCATTACTTCTGTTATTATCTTTATAGTATAAAATTAATTAATATAACATTATTACACCAGAAAAAAACTGTCAAAAAACTTTTATTATTGATATATTAAATTAATAATATGCATTATATGTGCTATATTAAAGAGGTGTCCCATGGCAAACACTTATCCCCTATCCACAGGATAAGGAATGTGTCTAATGAATGGGGATCCAACCTCTGAGGGACCCAAGTACCCCTATTTGAATGTAGCAGTGGTCATGCATGCGTACTGCCCCTCCATTCAACTCTATAGGAACG
Organism: Bufo bufo; assembly: GCF_905171765.1. Lineage (NCBI taxonomy): Eukaryota > Metazoa > Chordata > Amphibia > Anura > Bufonidae > Bufo > Bufo bufo. Next base: position 228,313,443 of record NC_053392.1, read on the forward strand.
GCGGAGATAGTCGGGCACTTGGAATTCCTGTACATTAATCACTGCTTCTCACATTTTTATGCCTGTATCAAATAGGCACCAGTGGAAGGAATCCTTATTCTGCACCAGTTCCCATTCTCCTCCAGTTTACAACGCATGTCTGTAATTACTCAGATTATTGGAGAGAGTAACCTGACAGTGTTCATGAAGGGGGCACCTGAAATGGTTGTTCGCTTTTGCAAACCAGAAACAGGTAACTATAAAATGTATAAAGCAAATCTAGAATTATGAAAATTTGGATCTTTAACCCTTCAAATACCAGGGCCATCTTCGTTTTTGCATTTTCGTTTTTTTTCCCCCCATATTCCAATAGCCATAACTTTTTAAACTTTCCTTTCAAATAGCCATATGAGGACTTATTTTTTCGGGGATAAGTTGCATCTTTTAAATGATCCATTTTATTTACTATGTCTTGAATTGGAAAATGGGGAAAATAATTATTTGTGGGGTTAAAGTGAAAAATAAATCACAATTCTGACAAGGTTTTTTGGGCTTTCATATTACTACATTCATTGTGCACTAAAAATGACATGACATCCTTATTCTTCAACTCAGTATGATTATGGCAAAATTTGTATAGTTCTTTGTTGTTTTATTATTATTTTGTTTTTTAAAAATCTTTGAAAGAAATCAAAATTTTCTTTCTATCACCAATTTTTGCCAGTCATAGCTTTTTATTTTTTCTTCTACGGAGCTATAAGGGCTTATTTTTTGCAGGACGAACTGTAGTTTTTACTAGTATTACTTTTGGATGCATACAATTTTTTGATCATTGTTATTTCATTTATTCCATTGTTATTCCGTTATTCCAAAAACTGGAAAAACATGTGTTTTTATTTTTAGTTCTGCGTACACCACACAGGAAAAATATTTTTAAATTTTTATAGTTCAGACATTTTTGGATGCGGCGATACCTGTTATGTTTATTTTTTTAATTTTCGATATATTTTTATATGTAGAACTGGTGATTTAAACTTTTTACAATAACTTGTAGCCCGCTTAGGGGGCTAAAACCTGGGATCTTTTGATCCCTTGTCCCATTCACCTCTTCACCTCATGCACAGCTTAGCAGGTAGATTACCATGACAGGCCTGGGAAGCTTCAGTAGGCCACAGGCTGTCATGGTATCCCTCTGCCTAACCTCACAGATGCCGCAATTGCAATTGAACATGGCATCTGAGGGGTTAAATTATATGTTTTTGCATCATCACCAATCACGGGTAATTTTGGACGAGTGCCTTCTGTATTAGATAGCTGGCATCCATTGCGTTTGGAGCTGGCTCAGCACAGAAGCCCACTCCATACAATCCCTCAGCCACAGGTACATCACAGTGGCTGAAAAGGTTAATATACAGGGGGCGTGGCCTGCTACCATCCTGGCAAGACGCATCTGAGCAGAGCTCCTGCCGATATAAATATTATCAGCATATTCCTCGGTCCAGAACCATCTGAGCCCCAGGACAGACTGCTATTCCGGCACCGGAGAACAAGGTCCTTTATTCTAAACTGGACCTGGAGTATATTGCAGCAGGGTGACGACCGGACAAGCTGCGGCCTAGTCAGGCCTGAAAACAAGCGAGAGCCATAGATGTGAGTTACCGTCAAAACACTTCATCTTCTCTGTGACTTACCGGAGTGCTAGTCCGAATAGACTTACATGCCCTGACGCTGCGCTGAACCCCTGGTGGGTCTGCGGCCCAGAACCGCTGAATCCTTGCTCCGGAATCTGCCTCCCTTCGTCCAGCTCCGACGCGGTTGTGAATTAGACCGAGGCGCCATTTTAGAAGTTAACCAACGGGCGTAAAGCTGAATTTACAGCAATACTTACCACCCATCCACGCTCAGAGGAACTGAATATCCCGGTCTGCTGCTGTGTCCCCTAATCACAAGTCCATCACATTATATACAGACTTTGCATACATATGCGGCTCTCCATTGCACCTGACCTCGAATAGGGAAGGCCATAAGAAATTTCTGTCAGAGTCACGCATTTTATCTACATGCTAGAGACTGAACAGTGTCTGCATCTATAACAGATCATTAACAAAGCAAATTTTATGAGTTTAATCCAATACAAGTTTTACAGAGTGTTAACCCCTTAAGGACCGGGCTCATTTTCACCTTAAGGACCAGGCCATTTTTTGGAAATCTGACCAGTGTCACTTTAAGTGCTAATAACTTTGAAACGCTTTGACTTATCCAGGCCGTTCTGAGATTGTTTTTTCGTCACATATTGTACTTCATGACACTGGTAAAATGAAGTCAAAAAAATTATTTATTTTTTGCACAAAAAAATACCTAATTTACCAAAAATTTGGAAAAATTTGCAAATTTCAAAGTTTCAGTTTCTCTACTTCTGTAATACATAGTAATACCCCAAAAAATTGTGATGACTTTACATTCCCCATATGTCTACTTCATGTTTGAATGGTTTTGGGAATGATATTTTATTTTTTGGGGATGTTATAAGGCTTAGAAGTTTAGAAGCAAATCTTGAAATTTTTCAGAAATTTACAAAAACTCAATTTTTAGGGACCAGTTCAGGTCTGAAGTCGATTTGCGAGGCTTACATAATAGAAACCACCCAAAAATGACCCCATCTAAGAAACTACACCCCTCAAGGTATTCAAAACTGATTTTGCATACATTATTAACCCTTTAGGTGTTGCACAAGAGTTATTGGCAAATGGGGAGGAAATTTGAGAATTTAATTTTTTTGTCAAATTTTTCATTTTAACACATTTTTTCCACTAACAAAGCAAGGGTTAACAGCCAAACAAGATTGTATCTTTATTGCCCTGACTCTGCCGTTTACAGAAACACCCCATATGTGGCCGTAAACTACTGTACGGGCACACAGTAGGGCGTAGAGTGAAAGGTGCGCCGTTTTGTTTTTGGAGGGCTGATTTTTATGGACTGGTTTTTTGACACCATGTCCCATTTGAAGCCCCCTGATGCACCCCTAGAGGAGAAACTCCCTAAAAGTGACCCCATCTAAGAAACTACACCCCTCAAGGTATTCAAAACTGATTTTACATACGTCGTTAACCCTTTAGGTGTTGCACAAGAGTTATTGGCAAATGGGGATGAAATTTGAGAATTTCATTTTTTTGCCTAATTTTCAATTTTAACCCATTTTTTCCACTAACAAAGCAAGGGTTAACAGCCAAACAAGACTGTATCTTTATTGCCCTGACTCTGCTGTTTACATAAACACCCCATATGTGGCCGTAAACTACTGTACGGCCACACAGCGGGGCGCAGAGTGAAAGGTGCGCCGTTTGGTTTTTGGAAGGCTGATTTTGCTGGACTGTTTTTTTGACACCATGTCCCATTTGAAGCCCCCCTGATGCACCCCTAGAGTAGAAACTCCATAAAAGTGACCCCATCTAAGAAACTACACCCTTCAAGGTATTCAAAACTGATTTTACAAACGTTGTTAACCCTTTAGGTGTTGCACAAGATTTAATGGAAAATAGAGACACAATTTCAAAATTTCAAATTTTTGGCAGATTTTCCATTTTAATATGTTTTTTCCAGTTACAAAGCAAGGGTTAACAGCTAAACAAAACTCATTATTTATGGCCCTGATTCTGTAGTTTACAGAAACACCCCATATGTGTTCGTAAACCGCTGTACGGGCACACGGCAGGGCGCAGAAGGAAAGGAATGCCATACGGTTTTTGGAAGGCAGGTTTTGCTGGACTGTTTTTTTGACACCATGTCCCATTTGAAGCCCCCCTGATGCACCCCTAGAGTGGAAACTCCAAAAAAGTGACTCCATTTTAGAAACTACGGGATAGGGTGGCAGTTTTGTTGGTACTAGTTTAGGGTACATATGATTTTTGGTTGCTCTATATTACACTTTTTGTGCAGCAAGGTAACAAGAAATAGCTTTTTTGGCACGTTTTTTTTTTTTGTTATTTACAACATTCATCTGACAGGTTAGATCATGTGGTAATTTTATAGAGCAGGTTGTCACGGATGCGGCGGTACCTAATATGTATACATTTTTTTTATTTATGTAAGTTTTATACAATAACTTCATTTTTAAAACCAAAAAAATGTTTTAGTGTCTCCATAGTCTAAGAGCCATAGTTTTTTCAGTTTTTGGGCGATTATCTTGAGTAGGGTCTCAATTTTTTGCGGGATGAGATGACGGTTTGATTGGCACTATTTTGGGGTGCATATGACTTTTTGATCGCTTGCTATTACACTTTTTGTGACGTAAGATGGCAAAAAATGGCTTTTTTTTACACTGTTTTTATTTTTATTTATTTACGGTGGTCATCTGAGGGGTTAGGTCATGTGATATTTTTATAGAGCCGGTCGATACGGACGCGGCGATACCTAATATGTATACTTTTTTTTTATTTATGTAAGTTTTACACAATGATTTCATTTTTGAAACAAAAAAAAATCATGTTTTAGTGTTTCCATAGTCTAAGAGCCATAGTTTTTTCAGCTTTTGGGCGATTATCTTGAGTAGGGTCTCATTTTTTGCGGGATGAGATGACGGTTTGATTGGTACTATTTTGGCGTACATGCGACTTTTTTGATCACTTTTATTACCTTTTTTGGGAAGTAAGGTGGGCAAAATTTCAATTTTCTCATAGTTTTTATTTTTTTATTTTTATGGCGTTCACCGTGCGGGGAAAGTAACATGACCATTTTATAGATCAGGTCGTTACGGACGCGGCGATACCTAATATGTGTAGTTTATTTTATTTTTTTAATTTTTATTCAGTGATAAATGTTATTTTTTTTTATCTTAACTTTTTTCACTTTTTTTTACATTTTTTTGACCCAGACCCGCTTGGTTCTTGAAGATCCAGTGGGTCTGATGTCTATATAATACAGTACAGTACAATATATATTGTTCTGTACTGTATTTTACTTACACTGAACAGATCTATGCTTTCAGCATAGATCTGTTCAGCACCATGGACAGCAGGACGCCTGAGCAGGCGTCCTGTTGCCATGGGAACCCTCCCCGTCTGCTCAGAACTTCGCAGACGGGGAAGGGTAAGCACAGGGCTGAGGGGGGCTCTCTGGGGGCTCTCTCCCTCTCCATCGGGGGGCTGCAAAGGCACAGCAGCCCCCCGATGGAGAGGGAGGGAGCTCCCTGACCGATGACAGTTAACTTTTTCCATACAGCGGTCCGTACGGACCGCGGTATGGAAAGGGTTAAACGGCTGACATCTGCACAGATGTCAGCCGTTTATACCAGGGTGCCAGCAATGTGCTGGCACCCTGGTATACCCACTAGAAGCCAACGATCATTCATGGGGAGGCGGGCGGGGGATCGCGATCCTGCCTGCCGCACCGCCCGCCTCCCGCAACGCCCCCACCGCATGCGACACCCCCCCGCACCACCCGCCGGCATCAAATCATGCAGGGGTGCAGGGGGGGGTGAAAAATATAGATTTTAGCCACTCTAAAGTTTCTGATCGCCGCGGTCAGGGACCGCGGGGATCAGAAACTGCAAAAAGCGCAGCAAACCGCAGGTCTGAATTGACCTGCGGTTTGCTGCAATCGCCGACACGGGGGGGTCACATGACCCCCCCTGGCGTTGTCACAGGATGCCGGCTGAAGGATTTCAGCCGAAATCCCGTTCCGTTTAACCCCTCGGGCGCCGGAATACAGATTTTAAGTCAGGACGTACCGGTACGTCCTGTGTCCTTAAGGACTCGGGAAATAGGGCGTACCGGTACGTCCTATGTCCTTAAGGGGTTAATGGAGCTTCTGTGACATACATAACTCAAGTTATCCACTAGGTGGCGATAATCATCTGTCTGGTGAACTTTCAATACCTTCCAATGTACTGTTTCCTGTAATAGGGATATCCATAAAGCTTAAACAATGCTGAAATAAATACAGTACCGCCAATAAGGTTATGTGAGAAGAAGCACCTATTTACGCGGGCCATTTAAATACATTTTTATGGTGAAGATCGGAAGATATCCTGGTTCAAGACCAGTTCCACCTAAAAAATGTCAACTCTCACTTATGCACCAATCTGGTCTTGACAAATACATGATGAAAAAATCCAATGTTAACGCACCACACGCTAAATCAGCTGCTTCTAAACTAGCCCATTCTCAAGCAGATAACGAGAGTGATCCTGAAGACACAATGGAAGCATCATCTGAACTTCCCATCTCAAGATCCTTTATCTCACAAGCTCTCACCAAAGCCGTCAATCCCATCCTTGAAGAACTTGCTGACCTCAAAAGAGAAATATAACAAGTTAGTCATAGAGTTGAGAGTCTTGAAGCCACCCAATCAGTACTGGTGAGCTATACAAAAACTAATTCTGACGCACTTTATACATACCAGCAACATATCAACTACCTCTACGACCACATAGAGGACCAAGAGAATAGGGGACGTCGCAACAATATACGCTTCAGAGGCGTCCCTGAGTCTGTAGCTAATGAGGCGGTTACCAAAGGCGTTCAAGAAATATGCTCCTCTTTGTTGGAGGAAGAATATGAAGACCCAATAATACTCTAAAGAGCTCACCGGGCTTTAAGACCTAAACCAAAACCAACTGACCCACCCAGGGACATTATTTGCAGGTTCCTGAATTATTCTCAGAAAGAGTCAGTGATGAGAAAAGCTAGAGAATGTGACAGTCTAGAATATCAAGGAGCAAAAATAATGCTGTTCCAAGATCTGGCCACCGCCACATTGCAAAAAAGACGCCTGCTGAAACCCTTTACTGATCACCTAAGGCATAAACATATTGCCTTCAGATGGCTTTTCCCATTTGGATTATTGATTCAATGGAAAGAAAGAAGACTGGTCATTAAAACACATGGAGATGTTCAAGAAGCTCTGAAAATTGTGGACATTGACAATTTAGATGTTCCTGATTGGTCAATGACTACTGACATCTGCATTCCATCAGAAATCACACCTCCAACTCCATGGGAACTGTTCAGCATGGGGAAATCATCAAGACAGAGGAAGAGACAAGGCAAACTGACACCTCGTCGCATCTTATCAGAGGGAGATGGTTGAAGAATCTTGCTCTTCTCTTTTGAATTAATAATACAGTTATTTTGAGTACCTTTGCTTTATCTCAATTGACGGTATACTCTTCCTGGCGGTGGTGGCCCCCTTTTTGATTCACACTAAGTTCTACAATAGAACCTCTATAGAGGTTACATTACCTGAATTTCAGATAGGGTGTGGACGAAGGGGACTAACACGGTCAGAAATAATATGGTCCAATCTATCCCTTGCCTCTCCTTCTGAGAATTTTCTACCTCTCCTCTTTCAATTTCCTATACCTATACTTTTATATTTACTATCTTATTCTTAGTTAATTTTTTTTGTTCTTCTTTTCCTCCTTGACGTCCTACTTCAATTTAGACCTAGAGACTTCCGTATAGGTGAATCAGCTAAATTTTTCCTATATCACTCAGACATTGTGGTAAGAACAGCTATTGCATGCACCAAACCTCACCCACTACGTGGCTAATTTACATATAGCGACTTATAATGTCAGAGGCCTAAGATCCCTGATTAAAAGAAGTCAAATCTTAAGACATTTCCACAAAGAAAAAATACAAATTGTGTTTCTACAAGAAACACACTTTAAACACCAAAAGACACCTGACCTTACACATTCCCCTTACAACTTGTGGTTTCACGGCATTCATAAACATACTAACCTCTCTCTGGTGGGAACCAAGATAGACTCTAAGGGGAGATATGTTTTTATAAAGGGACACATTGACTCTCAACTTTATACACTGGCTAACTTCTATGCCCCTAATTCTTCTCATAAACAATGGTATGAAACAGTAATGAGAGAATTAGAGATATTTAGGGAAGGTTTGGTCATTCTAGCAGGAGATTTCAATGTCTCACTTCAGCCTCCTCTTGACTGTTCCACTGGGAAAACTGCGGTGCCCTTTAAATCATTAGCTACTATTAACAAACTAATACACAAACAATCTCTAGTAGATATATGGCGTACCTTTCATCCAGATACAAAATATTATACATATTACTCAGCACCACACAATTCTTACCATATAATTGATTATATACTCTTTCAGGCTGCCCTCTCGCACCTTTGTACAGAGGTACGCATTGGCTCTATGATCCATTCGGACCATTTCCCAGCTTTCATGTCCTTCAAAGTCTCGGACAGCCGCCCCAAAATATTTCATTGGAGGCTGAATGAGACAGTTCTTGACAAACCAACAATCATAAATTGCATTGAGGCCAGCCTGAAAGAATACTTTCTCCTAAATAATTTTGAAGACATATCTCCACATATTTTGTGGGAATCCCACAAATCGGTTGTCAGAGGGGTTTTCGTATCTATAACTTCCCATCTAAACAAGGTTAGAAAGGAAAAGATGACCTCACTAAATAGTAAAATTCAGAAAATAGAATCCATACATAAACAATCCCTGTCCGCAAAGCACCTAGAAGAGCTGATCAAACTGAGAGAAGAACTAGGAGACTTACTTAATACTCAATCAGCTAAATTCTATCTCTCCTTAAGACAGAAATTCTTTGCCCATGGCAATAAACCAACTAAATTTATGTTGGCCATGTTGAAACAGGAAAAGGAGATCTAGAATTATGGCCATCAAGCAACATGATAACTCTGTTACCTCAGACGATGTTGGTATTGCGAAGGCTTTTCATGCCTACTATTCTGACCTCTATAATATCGATGTATCTGACACAGAAGCTGTAAAAAAGGAAAAGGAAGAACTCACGGCTTCCTTTTTGGAAAAGCTCAAACTTCCTTCCCTCTCAGCTGATCAGGCCCTATCTTTGTGTAACCCAAAAGCGAATTACTGACATCCTTAAAGAACATAGCTAAAGGGAAAGCACCCGGCCCAGACGGTCTTCCTTTATCATACTATAACACTTTCTCAGGAAATCTGGTCCCTTATTTATTAAACTCTTATAACCACGCTATTAGAGGCTCGTCATTTCTACCCCAGACGCTTTCAGCTCATATCTCACTGATACACAAACCTAATAAAGACACTACCTTATGTTCAAACTATTGCCCCATCTCATTGCTGAACCTTGATGTGAAAATATTTGCCAAAATATTGGCCTCAAGGATAAGACCACTCTTACAGTCACTCATACATTCCGATCAGTGTGGTTTTATCCCTAATAGAGAAGGAAGGGACAATACATGTAAAGTGATTAATGGCATCTCTCTCACCAAGAAAATAAAATCCTCACTTGTACTATTAAGCACGGATGCAGAGAAAGCCTTTGACAGGGTGTCTTGGCCCTTTCTGCAAAACACCCTTTCTAGGTTTGGTTTCCACAAAATCTTCATAGATGCCATATTCACTATGTATGCCTCGCCCAGTGCCCAAATAAGAGTTAATGACACACTATCACCAACGGTTCATATAAAAAATGGTACTAGGCAAGGGTGTCCCCTATCACCAATTCTCTTCATATTGTCACTAGAACCATTACTCCAACATATATGTCAATCTCCAGATATACTTGGTTTAAAATGTAAAAAGATAGAGATAGAACAAGCTGCTTATGCAGATGACCTTCTTATGATGATCACAAACCCATTGCATGCCTTCCCAGTCCTTTTACAAGTCTTTGACTCATTCAGCTTTATTTCCAACTATAAAATAAATCAGACTAAATCTCAAGCTATGAGTATCAATGTACACTCTACAGTTGTTAGTAAATTACAAACCACTGCCCCATTCCTTTGGACAAAAGAACACATCAAATTTTTAGGGATCAATATCACCCCTAATCTAGAGCAATTATTTAATGCAAACTACCATCCTCTACTGAAAAATATCCCAGATATACTAAAATCCTGGTCTTCCACCTTTATTTCATGGTGGGGTATGAGGAACATTTTCAACTCATTGGTGATTCCTAAGTTCACTTACCTTCTACAGACATTGCCCATCAAACTTCCCCGGGAGTTTTTTTTATCAATTCCGGAAAATAAGCTCTAGATATATATGGGGCAGCATTAGACCTAGGCTGGCTTTTAAGATTTTACAGTTGCCCTATGATAAAGGCGGAATCAAACTACCTTCTATATAGAGGACATATAATGCTATCCAGTTAGGCAGAATTCTGGACTGGGTAAGGAAACCCTTACATAAGCAATGGATACTGCTAGAAGAAGAGCTGGTAAACATGCCTCTGAGATCCTTGGTCTTTTCCGACCCAAAAGAACTACATGTTCCCAAAGATTACTCCTTACTCACAGGCACTTTACAAACTCTACGTAACGTCAAGATCAGACAGTACTGCTTAGAATTTCCTTCCCCTTTAATGTCAGTATCTGATTGCCTACACCGAGACAGGGAAGTGTCACAAACACTTCCTCGTCAGTTGACTGAATGTAAAGTGAAATTGAAAGATCTATTAGATGATAATGGGGTGTTTCTAAGTAAAACTGACATATCTTCCAGGTTATCCATACCTGAATTGCATGTAATGCAGTATGAATATTTAAAAGCACAAGTTAAGACTTTTCTTGCCCATCCCAGGTCCACTACTGACCTCTCCTGGTATGAAAAACTCTTAACTCAGACGAAACTCCCCACAAAAATTATTGCCAATGTCACGAGGCATCTCAGTTAAATGGACAAACCCAATTCTTTATATTATATTAGAGAATGGGAAAATGACCTAAAATGGACCTTCTGTGACACTGATGTATGCACCCTGCTAACCGCCCCAAAACCGATATCTAGATGTGTTACAATACAAGAAAATGCTTACAAACTCCTCACTAGATGGTACATGACACCACACAAACTGAGTAAAATATACTCCCTCACTTCTAATAAATGCTGGAGATGCCTCACACATGTGGGAGACTTCCTCCATATTTGGTGGTCTTGTCCTAAAATAACAGGCTTTTGGGATGATATCTTTTTCCAGACTAGGAAGATTCTAAGATTATCAGTTAGAAAACTCCCCTGTCTTCCAGAAATAGTCCTACTCTCTCTTTTGCCTCCTTCCCTGTCCAATATGGAAAAAAGCTGACAAGAATTCTTCTGACATCTGGTAGATTACTCATTGCTACAAAATGGAAGTCAGGTGATATACCTTCTAGATCTCAATGGTCTGCCAAAGTCAATGATATAGCCAGACTGGAGGAACTCTCACATTGGGAACTTAGAAACCATTCTAAGTTTGAAAAGATTTGGACACCGTAGAAAACAAGGGCATAACCAGATACTCTTCAATTTCATAGCCAACCTGTAGTTTTGAATCATACGCCTTCTTTTAGTCCCTGGCAATAATGGGAATACTAGAAGGTTAGATGTAGCCGATGTGAAGTCTCTGAGTCATAAATTCATAAATTCAAGAAGTCATGGATTCGGGAAGTCAAATTTCAGAGTCATAAATCTTGTGGGCTGATATTGACTGCTTGAGTTTAAGCACTGAACCTCCATTACTGGATAGTCTAGAGGAACTTTTGTTATTACCCACCCCCACATATAACCCTCCTCCCCTCTTCCCCTTTCCCACTTTTCCTCAGTTCTCCCTTCCCTTTCTCCCACCCCTTTTGTTTCCTCTCATCCCTACCAACTATTCCCGATTCTTCTTTACATAAGCTATATTTAACTATGGTCTAGATAAAGTGAGGATTTCCTCATTCTGTAGAACCATCAATGCTATACTGACAAATTCTATCACAATTGTTGTCAAGCAATGTTATGAAGTATAATGATATATTGTACAACAATGCAAGCTGATTTATTTCACAATGTTCAGATGTTACCATACTTTGATATGTAAATGGTAATTGCTTATTGTCCTTGTTCTTATGTCACGCTAGACCACTTTTGACATATGTAATCAATAAAAAGAATTTTGAAATAAAGAAAGTAGGCCAGCTCTGTCCTAAGTTGTCCCCTTGATCCAGTGCAGGAGGTGGGTGACAGAAGAACTCTAGCAAAATGAACATCACTGTTAGACAATGTCTCCCATACCATGCACAAAGCTGTTGTGGAGCTGGAGAGCTCCTTCAGTGACAGACTGCTGCATCTTAGGTGCACGAAGGAACGTTATCGGAGGTCCTTTCTCCCAGCAGTGGTTAGGATTTATAACCGCCACTGTTCCCAAAAACCCAGTAGTGAATTTTTTAAGTAAATTCTGTGTTATGTCTTTCTTGTATCTTACTCTTTAATTTCTAATTACTCTTATTTTTGTTCCTGTTGTGAATGTGATTGCTGCTGTTATGCCAAAATTCCCCCACTGAGGGACAATAAAGGGATTTTCTTCATATTATAAAAAAATTAAATAAAAATAAAAGTTAATATACAGTATAAAAAGTCTAAGAAAAAGGAGATCTTTGTTTCCCAAAGTAACTAAACACAGCACAACTTTGCTTTTTCAAGAGCAGAATATAAAATGAAAGCTGTAATGGGTTGCTATGTTCAACAAAGAGTTTTCATATTGGATAGTTTCACTGTATGTTGCATTGCCACAGAAGGACTTTGGTTATAAAAGAAAACATAGGGAAACTGCAAAATGAGGAGGTTTTTACAATAGGAACAAATAGGTTGGTCATGGCCCCCTCAGTTGTCTTTGCTTCCCATTATTATACACACTGCATTATGGTTTCAGTGTACAAAAGAAAAAACTAAAGAAACAGCACGCCATTTTTTATTTATTTCACTGTTATATTGTTTATCAATGAACCAATTGGATTGGAGCCATTTTAATTTTAACCCCTTTCTGCCATAAACAATTGTCATGTTTTCTTCCAACCAATCCCCCCCCCCGCCCCCGCTTTCTGAGAGGTATTGCTTTTTTTTTTTTTTTCATCCACATAGCTGTATTATGGCTTGTATTCTGTGGGACATGTTATACTTTCTAATAAAACCATATCATATTGAATACAAATTACTAGGAAGCGGAAAAAAACTATGGAGAGAGACTATAGAATTCTCTGACAAAGTTGGTGGTGATGGTGAGTTCACTAAAAGAGTTCAGGAGGGGCCTGGATGTAATTCTGGAGTGTAATAATATTACAGGCTATAGCTACTAGAGAGGGGTCGTTAATCCAGGGAGTTATCTGATTGCCTTAATGTAGTTGGGAAGGAATTTTTTTCCCCTTAAGTGGGGAAAATTGGCTTCTACCTCACAGTTTTTTTTTTGCCTTCCTCTTGCAGGATAATAGGCCGAACTGAATGGACAAACGTCCTTTTTTGGCCTTACATACTATGTTAGGCCTCTTTCACACGACCGTGTGGCTTTTTAAGTGTTTTGCGGTCCGTTTTTCATGGATCCGTTGTTCCGTTTTTTTGTTTCCGTTGTGTTTCCGTTCCATTTTTCCGTATGGCATATACAGTAATTACATAGAAAAATTGGGCTGTGCATAAAATTTTCAATAGATGGTTCAGCAAAAACGGAACGGATACGGAAAAAATACGGATGCATTTCCGTATGTGTTCCGTTTTTTTGTGGACCCATTGACTTGAATGGAGCCACGGAACGTGATTTGCGGGCAATAATAGGACATGTTCTATCTTTCAATGGAACGGAAAAATGGAAATACGGAAACGGAATGCATACGGAGTACATTCAGTTTTTTTTGCGGAACCATTGAAATGAAAAAAAAAAACGGTCATGTGAAAGAGGCCTTACTATGTTACTATGAGTGGAATTGGAAATGGCAGTTGTTTTACAGGTTTTGTACTTAAAGCATTCACTTGGAGGTAAAAATGACGTTAGCTTTATTCTGCTGGTCAGTACGAGTACAGTGATACCAAATAGATATTGTCGTTTGTTATGTTTAATACTGTTAAAAAGAAAAAAAAATTTATGTGATGAGCTGTGGTTTTTTAATAATGCAATTATTGAGTTCATCATATGGAATAAATACATTTTTATATCATAATTTTATATTTAAATTTTTTTATGTAATACCAGAAAAGTATGGTTTTTTTCTTGCTTATTTTTAAAATGAGAAAGGGGTGTGACTTGAGTTTTACAATTCTTATAGTGGTGGTGGTGGGGGCGGTGAATTTAGTTTTCCGGATGCAGCCTCCTCCCTCCAAATGACTGCTCAGATGCAGTGGTCACAAATAACTATAGCAACTGAGGGGCTAACCTCTTCTACTTTTTACTTTAAGTGGGGTGATTTGAATTTTTATATTTTTTTATTTGTAAAAACCTTTTTTTAAACTTTTTTTTTAGTTCCCAAAGGGAATGTCACGGCTGTAAGGGAGCAACTAGAGCATACACAGAAAATAGAGCCACTGACCGGACCCAAACTAGGGAGGATAAAGGGTGACCCCTGTCAGACCCTCAAAGCTTTCCCTATGCTGCTAAGCACATACCCGGATCCTAATGGTGGAACGAGGCATGCCCGCGTACCTAATACTGATGACCACTGTAACCCCTACAATAGTGGAAGGGGCACGGCCACCGGTGCCCTGCTCAGTATATGGAGGGAACCGTGCTCGCCTCGGATCCGGTCAGAAAACAAACAGATACACTACAATGTCTGCACACTTAGCTGAAGGTGCTGCGGCAGCAGAGAAGACGGATCCAAAGACAGGTGGCAATATCTGGAGTACTTGCTGCAGCAGAACAAAGGTCCAGTGAAAAGATAGCATACAAGTGAAGATACTCAAGCAAGAGCTACAACTCAAATGAGAAATATAATCCACACTCTACAAAAGGAGGAGGGGTGATTTAAAGACAGAGAAATCAAACATAGGAGGAACAGCTGGAAGGAAGGAAACAGAAAGTAATGACCTCATCCCAGGGGCGGAGAAACAGAGCAATGAGAACTCCTCCAAGCTCTGGTAGTGACATCATCACAGGGGTGGAGAAACAGAGCTGTGAGAACGTCTCAAAGCTCTGGTAGTGACAGTACCCCCCCTCTACGGGTGGACTCCGGACACCCAGGACCCACCTTCTCAGGATGAGCCCTATGAAATGCCCTGATGAGGCGAGTGGCTTTAATGTCCGACACCGGAACCCACATCCTCTCCTCAGGACCATAACCCCTCCAATGAACGAGGTACTGAAGAGAACCGCGGACAATGCGAGAGTCCACAATTCTGGAAACCTCAAACTCCAGATTGCCATCAACCAAAATCGGAGGAGGAGGCAAAGAGGAGGGTACCGTGGGCTGGACATATGGTTTTAAGAGAGATCTGTGAAATACATTATGTATCTTCCAAACCCGTGGAAGATCAAGACGGAAGGCAACAGGATTGATGACTGACAAGATTTTATAAGGCCCAATAAACTTGGGACCCAATTTCCAGGAGGGAACCTTCAGTTTAATATTTCTTGTAGACAACCACACCAGATCACCCACATTCAGGTCCGGACCAGGCACACGTCTCTTATCAGCCACACGCTTATACTTCTCACTCATCTTTCTAAGATTACTCTGAATCTTTTGCCAAATGGTAGACAAAGACGAGGAAAATCTCTCCTCCTCAGGTAAACCAGAAGGAGCCCCTCCCGAGAATGTCCCAAACTGCGGTTGGAACCCATATGCACCAAAGAATGGTGACTTATCAGAAGATTCCTGACGACGGTTGTTCAGAGCAAACTCAGCAAGAGGGAGAAATGAACACCAATCCTCCTGATTCTCTGCCACAAAACAGCGCAAATATGTCTCCAGATTCTGATTGAGGCGCTCAGTCTGACCATTCGACTGCGGGTGAAAAGCAGAAGAGAAGGACAGCCAAACCCCCAGGCGAGAACAGAAAGCTTTCCAGAATCTGGACACAAACTGCGTGCCTCTATCGGAAACAATATCAGAGGGAATGCCATGCAACTTAACAATATGGTCGACAAAAGCTTGCGCCAACGTTTTAGCATTGGGTAAACCAGGGAAAGGTACGAAATGAGCCATCTTGCTAAAACGGTCCACCACCACCAGGATCACCGACTTCCCTGAGGAACGAGGAAGATCTGTGATAAAGTCCATGGACAGGTGTGTCCAAGGACGGCAAGGTATGGGTAACGGGAGAAGGGAACCTGAAGGCCGTGAACGAGGGACCTTAGCGTGAGCGCACGTCTCACAAGCAGCCACAAAACCCTCCACCGACTTACGAAGAGCCGGCCACCAAAATCTCAGAGCAATGAGATCTACCGTGGCTCTACTCCCGGGGTGACCAGCAAGAGCAGTATCATGATGCTCCTTGAAGAGTTTGTGACGTAGCTCAGGAGGCACAAACAACTTCCCAGAAGGACAACGGGCAGGTGCCTCAGTCTGGGCAGCCTGGACCTCGGCCTCCAAATCAGAATATAGAGCAGAAACAACTACCCCCTCCGCCAAAATGGGACCCGGGTCCTCGGAGTTTCCTCCTCCCGGAAAACAGCGAGAGAGAGCATCAGCCTTCACATTTTTGATCCCAGGGTGGAATGTAACGACAAAATTAAATCTGGAGAAGAACAGAGACCATCTGGCCTGTCTCGGATTCATACGCCTGGCCGACTCCAAGTATGCCAGATTCTTATGGTCGGTAAAAACGGTGATAGGGTGCCTGGCCCCCTCCAACCAATGGCTCCATTCCTAGAAAGCCAACTTGATGGCCAACAACTCCCTATCTCCCACATCTTAGTTTTTCTCTGCCGGGGAGAGTTTTTTTTTGAAAAAAAGGCACAGGGTCGCCATTTGGCAGGAGAAGGGCCCTGGGACAAAACCGCACCCACACCCACCTCGGAAGCATCCACCTCAACAATAAAAGGTAAGGAAACATCGGGATGCACCAAGACGGGAGCAGACGCAAAACTCTCTTTAATCTTAGAAAAAGCTGCAAGCGCCTCCTCCGACCAAGAGGAAAAATCCGCCCCCTTTTTTGTCATATCAGTGAGGGGTTTGACAACAGAGGAATAATTCAAAATGAACTTTCTGTAATAGTTCGCAAAACCCAGAAAGCGCATCAATGCCTTCTGATTCTCGGGAAGCTCCCACTCAAGTACAGCACGGACCTTCCCCGGATCCATGCGAAAACCAGAAGCAGAGAGGAGAAAACCCAGAAATTGAATCTCTGATACCATAAAAACACATTTCTCCAGCTTGGCGTACAATTTATTTTCCCGCAGAATCTGCAGAACCTGAAAAAGATGATCCTGATGGGTCTGAACATCAGGGGAAAAAATCAAAATATCATCAAGATACACCAATACAAATTTCCCCATTAAATGGTAGAAAATACTGTTAACAAAATGCTGAAAGACGGCCGGAGCATTCATCAGGCCGAAAGGCATAACGAGATTCTCGAAATGCCCGTTAGGGGTATTAAAGGCCGTTTTCCATTCATCCCCCTCTCTGACCCTGACAAGGTTGTACGCACCTCTCAAATCCAATTTGGAAAAAACCTTGGCCCCAACAATTTGGTTGAAGAGGTCCGGGATCAGAGGAAGGGGATAGGGATCGCGAATCGTGATACGGTTCAGCTCCCTAAAATCTAGGCAAGGTCTTTGAGAGCCATCTTTTTTTTTAACAAAAAAAAATCCAGCGGCAACAGGTGATTTTGAGGGACGAATATGCCCCTTATCGAGACTCTCGGAGATATAGGTTCGCATTGCGATTCTTTCCGGTTGTGAGAGATTGTAGAGGCGTGCTTTTGGCAGCTTGGCGCCGGGAATGAGGTTAATGGGACAGTCAAACTCCCGGTGAGGAGGTAGCTCCTGAACACCGCTCTCGGAAAACACGTCCGAGAAATCAGAGAGAAATGATGGCACAGTTTTAGTAGACACCTCTGCAAAAGTCGCTGTGAGACAATTCTCTCTACAAAAGTCACTCCACTCATTTATTTGCCTTCCTTGCCAATCAATAGTGGGGTTATGTCTAGTGAGCCAGGGTAACCCCAAAACTAGAGGAGAAGGCAATCCGTTAAGGACAAAACAAGATATATCCTCCACATGAGTGTCACCCACAGCCAACCGGATATTGTGAACAATGCCCTTCAGAGATCTCTGAGAGAGTGGAGCAGAGTCAATAGCAAAAACAGGTATATCCTTTTCTAATGTACAAACCTGAAAACCATGCATGGCTACAAATTGAGTGTCAATAAGATTGACGGCCGCTCCACTATCGACAAAAATCTCACAAGAAATGACTTTGCTCTCTAGCGCCACCCTGGCAGACAGGAGAAAACGGGAACTGCAGGTCAGAGGAAAAGCATCAATTCCTACATCAACTTTGCCCAAAGTAGCAGATGAAGCAGAGTTTGATGATTTACCTTTTGAGGTTTTTCTCTTATTATCGCTCTTAGTACAGTTCAAGAATCTCCTAGACGGACAAACATTTGCCAAATGACCTATGCCCCCACAACGAAAACACACCATACTCTGAGGACTAAATCCTCTTTTATCAGGGGCAAGTCGACCTAGCTGCATGGGCTCCTCCTCAGAGGGGACCGAGACAGGATGAGGCCCTTGAACACTGAATGAGTCCGCACCACTGCCCCTAGACTGACAATGGCTGGACAGAGAGGTCTCGTTTCTTTCTCTTAGACGCCTGTCAAGGCGTACCGCCAATGACATGGCAGACTCTAAGGACGTTGGTCTCTCATGGAAAGCAAACGCATCTTTCAATCTCTCTGAGAGACCATGACAGAACTGACTCCGGAGTGCAGCATCATTCCAACCTGAATCAGCTGCCCATCTCCGAAATTCAGAACAATAAAACTCTGCAGACAGTTTGTTCTGGCATAAAAAACGTAAGTTAGATTCGGCCAGCGCAACACGATCCGGGTCATCATATATCTGCCCCAGGGCCACAAAAAATCTTTCCACGGATCGAAGGGAGGGATCCCCTGATGGCAGCGAAAATGCCCAAGTCTGAGCATTACCCCTGAGCAGGGAGATGGCAATCCTCACCCTCTGCTCTTCATTACCAGAGGAATGGGGACACAAGCAAAAATGGAGTTTGCATGCCTCTCTGAAGCGAACAAAATTCTCACTGCCCCCGGAAAACGTTTCCGGAAGTGAGACCTTTGGCTCGCAACAGACTCCATGGGCCGGAGCAGAGCCCAATGCTTGAAGCTGAGTCATAGATTGACGGAGATCCGCTACCTCCAAAGAAAGACCCTGCATGCGGTCAACCAGGCCAGAAAGCGGATCCATGTCAAAAGAGACGGTTTTGGTGGATTATAGTGTCACGGCTGTAAGTGAGCAACTAGAGCATACACAGAAAATAGAGCCACTGACCGGACCCAAACTAGGGAGGATAAAGGGTGACCCCTGTCAGACCCTCAAAGCTTTCCCTATGCTGCTAAGCACATACCCGGATCCTAATGGTGGAACGAGGCATGCCCGCGTACCTAAGACTGATGACCACTGTAACCCCTACAATAGTGGAAGGGGCACGGCCACCGGTGCCCTGCTCAGTATATGGAGGGAACCGTGGTCGCCTCGGATCCGGTCAGAAAACAAACAGATACACTACAATGTCTGCACACTTAGCTGAAGGTGCTGCGGCAGCAGAGAAGACGGATCCAAAGACAGGTGGCAATATCCGGAGTACTTGCTGCAGCAGAACAAAGGTCCAGTGAAAAGATAGCATACAAGTGAAGATACTCAAGCAAGAGCTACAACTCAAATGAGAAATATAATCCACACTCTACAAAAGGAGGAGGGGTGATTTAAAGACAGAGAAATCAAACATAGGAGGAACAGCTGGAAGGAAGGAAACAGAAAGTAATGACCTCATCCCAGGGGCGGAGAAACAGAGCAGTGAGAACTTCTCCAAGCTCTGGTAGTGACATCATCACAGGGGTGGAGAAACAGAGCTGTGAGAACGTCTCAAAGCTCTGGTAGTGACAGGGAACTATAACAAGCATTCATTAAATTGCATTGGAGTCTATGATGATTATACGAGTTTCCTAGGCAGCCCTGTTACAGGCAGGGGCTCGATAGGAGCACTGTGCAGCCTCTTGTCATTCATTATGATCGCTGAGCAGGGGAGCAGGAGCATTACCGGAGGGCATTTAATGATTGTGTTTAACTCATTTTAGGCTACAATAATTTTTTTCAGTTGGTCGTTATAAAAAATGTTCAACAGTTTTTGTGCTATATAGTTATGTTTCAGCCTATCTGCAAAGTATCTTAGTTTCAGTTTTGAACTCAACCGTCTTGTTGTTCTGATGGCTAATGTGATATCCTTATCCCTAAACTCCTGACACCTCATAAACAACTCATTTTAGCCATAGTCAGTTTATTAAGAATTGAGGTATACTGAGTGTTTGTCAGCTTTCAGGATCTACATATTCAGCCATCAGAACAGCAACATGATTTGTGGTAAAACTGAGTGTAAAACTAAAATGAAGTTACTGTCACGGTCCCTCCTGTGTGAGAGGTAAGAAGATTGGATAGACTTGCTGCACGTGAGGCTATCTGACAGGTATCTCTGTTTTCCTCTATGTATGTTGTTGTTTGGCAGGATCTCACCTCTCCTCAGGTGTTGCTCGTTATCAGTGATGAGGCTCTATTTAGATCCGCCTCACACTGCTGACCATGCGGTTGATAGTTTCTGCTTGGTTGCTAGTGCTGGTTTGTCTTGGATCTCCTGCTTTTCCATACATCTCTAAGCTAAGTACTTGCTGCCTTTTCTGTTTCTTATTATTTGGTGTGTGTTGTTTCTAGGCCTCAGGGAGACGCAGGTTCCTTCATTCTGGAAGGAACCAGCTGTCTCATCCCCTGCTACCTATTCTAGGGCTCGTCAGTTTTAGCAGGGCTTTAGGTATACGGTGTAGATATCAGGATCTGCTCATACTGGAAGGAGTTACGGAAAGGCCTAGGGATTACTAGGAGGTCACCATCCCTCTTACTTTTGAGGCCTAGATTGTTATCTATTCATTGTGGTGTGTATTTGCTGTTTTCCCTTCCCCTTAACCTGTGACAGATACTCTGCAGGTAAGTCCAAACTTAACCCTCTGGCACAGAAAAGTTCTTAAAATTTTTTGTTAGACCATTTAAAAACAGTTTTACCACAGAATGAGTAAAAGGCAATTATAAAAAAAAAAACTACCACAAAGGTGTTCATAGACTTCAAGTCCCTGACATCCATCATACATGTAAAATAGATATTGAAAGCATTTTTCACCTGATAGTAGCAGCATTATGGTCCATCAATTTACTTAAGCTGTTCCACATACTGTTCGATTTCTTTGAGAACACATTTGGGGAGATGTATTAATACTGTCTAAAATAAAAAATAAAAAAAGCATATGTATAGAAGAAACAGGCAGAAACTGCCCCAAATGTATCTCAGTGGTGTGCAATGTCTGATAGATTTGGCACAACTTGATAGACATTTAGAAGTTTTTCTCTTACTTATGCTACCTCTTGGTTAGCTTACTTTAAATTAGTATTTTGCACTAAGATTGTGGTGCACAACATTAATTTTGTGCAATTTAGGAGTCCTCTAAACAAAGAAAGTGGGGCCCAACAAGTGTCTAAAGTGCACAATAATTCTGGCAGAAGGCATGTATACCAGTTTTTTGGGCACAAGTGACACAATAATATTGCTGTTATATTGAATTCTTCTGTTATGTTGAATATGGATGAAAATATAAGTTTATCTTTTGTTAAGGAATAGCAACATATTTCAGTTTCTTCCTAAAGCCATGGAACTGTTATTTTTCTTGTGGATTACAGTATTTTACTACTATTGTAATGACTGTCATGTCTTAATAGTCCCAAACAGCTTCTCCATGAAACTTGATGAATACACTGCCCAAGGCTTCCGAGTAATTGGACTAGCATATCGATCACTGCAAAAAGAAGGTCTACCAAAGTCTTTTAACATAGAGAGGTATGATATTTTGATATCTTTGGGCCACCTATTTATTGTATTGTATCGTATATATTAAGTTATTTTTATTATTATTAGAAGTTATTAATTTGGTTGATTGAAAATTATACAAAATGTGATTATTTTTGTGTGATGTATGTGTGATATTTTTTTAACTTGGTGGTTTATTTTATTTTTCTAGACCAAATTCATTTTATCCCTTTCTAATCATCTCAACATACATAATACTGACTGACTGGTGAGATTGTGGGAAGGGAGCTCATGCTTCTATACAGGAGCCAGTCGGGAAAGGTAGAGCTACAGAGGAAACATAGAGGAGGAGAAAGCAGCTGAAAGCAATAGCCTGATCCTGTAAAAAGACAGGAGTCAAATTTTATACTCTCATAAAACAATAGCGGTCAATTGTAAACTTGTGGTGGGCTTCTGATTATATACTGTAGAAAGTTGCAGTTTTTATAGAGTGTTGCAATATAGGTCATCAATATCAGATCAGTGAGTGTCCTGGCACCCCCTTTGATCACCTGATTAAAGAGAACACAGTGCTCATACTGCTGGAGTTGGACCCCGCCGTTCTGATATTGATGACTTATCCTGAGGACAGCTCCCCAGAAACTGGCCAACCCCTTTAATGAAATAGAGCTAACCAGCAAGACAATAAATGGCAGACAAGTGTTACTTAAATATAATGATTTATATACAGGTAGATAATGAACATTGTTTCACAACTTCATTAATGAAATGTTTTATATTTAAAGGGAAGTCGTGGAGGGTGACCTCACATTTCTTGGCTTGTTGCTCCTGGAAAATCAACTTAAACCAGAAACCACTTCAGTACTAGAGGAGCTCCGGGAAGCCAATATTAGGAGTGTAATGGTCACAGGTATTTTTTTTTAGCTTCATTTCTTTTATTTATTTGAGCTTTTTAACTAGCTTTTAAAACATAATTCATTTTTGTCCCCAATATTCTTTGTTTTGATCTCTGAATCCCTAGGTAAATTGGTAGCTAAGAGGTTTTGAGCATGGTCTGTTGTGTCGGTGTTGTGGATAATAGAATAATTTGTCTTTGCTTGTGTGATTGCTGACTCATTCATCCACTAGGGAATATTCCCCAATTGCAGAATCTAAAGGCTCGAGGATAAAGGTCCAAGCAAGGCTTGCTCAGTTTGGAGTTTATTACAGTAGGGTGAGACTGTACCTCTAGATTAATTTTACAACCAAATATATACTTAGTGGTCTTATATAACACCCATTGTTTAAATTAACCCCCGGATAATGCCCCCATAAATTATCTAAATAGCAGAATAGGTCATCAGTATCTGATTGGTGAAGGTCCGACACCCGGGACCCCACCGATCAGCTTTTTGAGATGGCATTGGCGCTCCTGAGAGCGCTGTGGCCTTCCGGCAGCTTACCAAGCACAGTACCATACATTTTACAGCTGCTGTGCTTGGTGTTGCGCTCAGCCCTATTCACTTTAACATATATCGGAGAGAGCCTGTGAGCAGCAATCAGTGTGGAGCACATATCCACAGTTCAGTATATAGAAGATGAGGAGCTATTTTTCTAATAGAAATTTACCATTTCAGTAATTAAAGTATATTACAAAAATGGTCTGTATCACTACTCCTACACATTACAAAAAAAGAATCAAGTTATTATATACAAATTACTAAAAGAATATGTTAAAGGATAACTTTCGTATATATATTTTTTGGAGTATTGGATTGTGGTGATTAATATCACCTTGGTGGCCCTATTTCAACTTTTCACTGTGTATTCAATTACCCCTTAATTCCACATTTTTGTTCCCTGTACTGCCTACTTTTACCTCTGCTTAAAATAGGGTTGCTAGGCATGGTCCGTCTATCTATTGATAGACGGAGCACACAGCGTGCAGGGTCACATTACTGACAGCCAGGGACTGTAAGTAAATGATTAAAGCCAGGTCCTCCCCAGCAGCTGATAACAGTGCCTGGGCTGTGTGCACTTCTCCCTGTCTCTGCGCTTGGCAGACGCTCCCTCACTCAGCAGAGCTGGAGAATGCAGAGTGGAAGCAGCACACAACAGGAAAGGGAGATCTGCCGTCTGCTCAGTGTATAAATGAAAGCAACATGTGGTAAGAGGACCCCTCTGTGCTGCAGGAGATTAACCGTTTAGGGGGGGAGGGCTCTGGTTACTGACACTTTTGGGGGCTATTGTTACTGGCTAGTGAGGGCAGGAGGAATTAGCCTCAGGGTGAGGGCAGTGGCGGCCATCTCAACTGAATAGTGAAATTGCAGTTTTATGCAGACTGGTTGCTAAGGGCTGAATCTTATTAAATATGGGGTAAGTTAGTCTAATAGTAACTGATTCTGGAATATCATGTTATTAGTAACTACATATATGAAAATTGAAATTAGGGTCTAAATGTTATCCTTTAAGCTATATAATAATTTTCATTGTTAGACTGTCCATAATGTCTTATTGTTTTAATAGGTGATAACCTTCAGACAGCTGTGACGGTTGGTAAAAAGTCAGGAATGATTCCTTTTAACAGTAACATAATTATGTTGGAAGCCTGTGATCCTGAGAAAGATTTTCCTGCTTCAGTTACTTGGAAATGTTCGACTGAAATTCAAGCAAATGGAAACCACAAGGATAAAGTATGCTATAATATTGCAGATATTAATCCTGTAATCCAGAAAATCCAGTAATAGGGCAGTTTACCTTTAGTATTTCATTGTATTCTATGGAATTGAACTCATTATAGAACACAGCACAGTATGTACCGCAATGTAATATGCCAAAAATATACTTATAAGGATTAGACAAAGTAGAATGACACAAACTACACTTTCTGAAACAGATAAAAATAGTATTTTGAGACTTAAAGTCAAAACATTTCTATCACATGCCTACAGCAATCACTATATGAGTCAGTTGAAGTACTAGTCAAATACCAATTGGGATGCATAAATACCAGATATTCTCCAGGTACTTGATATAGAGCAACCAGCCAAACCATGCAATGCAGTTCTGTCCCTCCATGATTGAAAATTTTTCTTCTGCATTTACACAAAACATGTCTGCAGAAGCTTTCATCTAGGGCAACACCTTTGGTTAAGCAGCTAAAAAAACAACAAGCTGATCACTATGGGTCTGGTTGGTTACTGAAACCAAGAAAAGCCATACATTTCATTTAAACTCTTTAATAATATAAAAACCTGAGCTGTATTATCTTAGAATAAGGTTCAGACAGAACAAGTTCGATGAGCCCCTGAGGAGCCGAAGCAGAAGATGGGAGTTGTAGTAGCTCTGTCAATGATGTGCCACAGTGTACTCTCTCAAGCCATCACTCCCTGGGGTCTCTGCAGTGAAATATGGGCACCCTCTGTTCCTTCGGGGCACTACTGTAGCTGTGGGTCTCCTTGACGGATGGTAGTTTGGGGGTGCCCTTGATGTTAAATGTGCGTGCAAGGCAGGGTTTAAAACAGTGAAATGTCCAGCATGTGGCATTAGGAGAGTTAGTAACCAGACTAGACTAACCAAACAAAAGTCCCTCTTTACTGTGTACAAAATAGGAGTTTCAGTACATCCAGCATATATCTGTACACAGTGCAAATTCTTCAAACATGAACTAAGCAAGTAGTTGTCAGCAATGACCCTCTGATTATTCTTTATCTTGCTAATTATTTGTGACTTTTGCACTTTCTCTGTGACTGGGATCTCTGGCTAGCAGTACCAGTCTGGCAACTGTGGCTGTAGTGTCCACTAATCTGAATTGTAGAGGCTGTCTTAACAGGTTACCCCTCTCCAGCAGCAGGGTCTGAAATGTTTTATGCTATGTTACTTTGCTGACCCTCATGGTGTACGGCAGCAGCCAGACGATACCCTAAGCTCCAGAGAGGGCTGGGCCAGGATGATTAATTTCGGCCATGACTGAATAGGTGTACAATATTTTACATTAGTATAGCAAACAGTGAAAAAATTTCAAACCAAATTGCAGATACCCCCTTACACTGGAGTATGGCACAAACAGTGATATAAAATAAAGAGAATATTAGTTTATTGTGTGTATATTTAGCAACACAAAATAACCAAATGTTTAAATCACTTCATTCCATATTCATAATCTACCTTTTCTTATTTTTCTTTCTTAAGTCACAAATTAATGTTGGGGAAAGATTGGAACATTTTCACTTTGCAATGAATGGAAAGTCCTATCAAGTTTTAACTCAACATTTTTCAAATTTGCTTCCAAAAGTAAGTGTAGAACTATCATTTTGTCTCAACATTTTGTATTTTGTGCCATATTAATGGTGGATGAAAGGCGCACTATTAGCAAAAAAAATAGCAGATATAGTTGTTCTGACAGAGGAGCAATGCGCTATTCTCTTCTAATAAACATTAGATTCTAGTTGGAAACATCTGAATTAACATCTTTACTACCTGGCATCCAGTTGTGCTTCCTTCTCCACATATATTACTTGTTATAACAGTCTTCTCTTGTAACAATTTTGCTTTTATAAATACCTAAAATCCCCATAAAATAATAAAACTTGAGAACAGTTTATTAGAATTCTGCATTAAAGGGGTTTTCCGGGATATTACTACTAATGACTAGTGATGGGCGAAGTTATCGAAAATTCAATTCAGCTGCTTCACCGAACTTCAACAAGAAATTTGATTTGTTACAAAGTACTTCATCACAAATCGCATTCCATTGTATGTAGTGGGAGCAATAACAGGGAATGGCGATGGCGCCACCCCCGTCATTGAACCTCACAGATTAGCATTCAACGCTGATTGTGGCATCTGAAAGTCACAGGGGTTAATCAGGGGTTTAAAAAAAATACACACCGTATTTTTCACTTTATAAGAAACACTTTTCCCCCCAAAAGTGGTGGGAAAATGGCTGTGTGTCTTATAAAGCGAATACTAGTGAATGCTTCCATTATGGAAGCACTCACTAGTACTGTATGCATTAGGTGCCAGGAGCAGGGAGTGAAGTGCTGCGAGTGCTTTTGGTACTCACTCTCCCTGGTCTTCCTTCCTGGGGCCGGAGCTGCACTGTCCTGACCCTGTCAGGTGACAGTGCAGCACAGACCATAGAAGACATGGGCCCATGACTGCTGCCGGAGAGGAGCCGCACGTAGGGGAGGTAACAAGAGTTTTTTTTATTTTATTCTTATCTGAGGTCTAATGTTCTGGCAAGGAACTATGGGAGGGTCTGACATTAAGGGCTGATCCGAGGTCTGATGGGGGAGTCTGATAATGAGGGCTGATCTGAGGTCAGATTGGGGTCTGAAATAATGGGCTTATCTGAGGTCTGATGGGGGCCTCAAATTGAGGGCTGATCTGAGGTCTGATGGGGGTCTGAAATAAAGGGATGATATAAGGTCTGATGTAGACTGATATTGAGGGCTGATAGAGTTCTGACATGGAGGACTGATGGGGTTCTGACATGGAGGGCTGATGGGGTTCTGACATGGAGGGCTGATGGGGTTCTGACATGGAGGGCTCATATGATGTCATTTATGGGGGTTAATCTGAGGATCTGATATGAGGTCTGATGAAAAATATTTGGCTGTGTCTTATAAAGCGAAAAATACGGTACTCACCATCTTCATTTGATTGCGGATTGTCACACGTCCACTGGATAGGTGATCTAAATATTTTTAAGTATGCATTATTTTTATGCCAATGTAACTCTGTACTCTTACGTAACTGAAAACAGTGAGTTATGCTTGGCACTATAATGGTACAGGCTCAGCAGGGACAGATTAAAGGCTAGATATGATACAAGAACCAAGAGTACAACATACATAAGGCAACGTAACTAAGATAACTACATAGATACAACACCAAAATCAAGACTGCTACATAGATACAATACCAGATCCAATATTACTACACAGTTGTGATACTAGAACCAAGATTACTACATAAATCTGTTACCAAAACCAAGATTACTACATAGATACAGTAACACAGTTCACTGTATAGATATGATATGATAATCATACCACACAATATATTGCTTAAATATTAACATTGCGACACTCTATATATATATATATATATGTCCGCCAAACAAACTTTTTCAGGTTTGCTCCTGAGGAATTGAGTAAAACGGCACCCAGCACCAGTTTACTGCATATGTTGGTGGGCAAAACTTTTCCTTCCTCCTAAGGGAGGAAGGAAAAGGATGCTCACATAACCCTGGGAGTTTTTGGATGCAGGACAGTATATGTCACAGAAACACACAGAATATGGACACTAGATTAGGCCCAGATTATTGGAATTTGCCCTAAAGAAACAGTTTTTAGATGCAGGACAGTATATGTCACAGAAACACACAGAATATGGACACTGGCCTGGGCCCAGATTTTTGGAATTTGCTCTAAAGAAACAGTTTTTGGATGTAGGACAGTTTTTGCATGCAGGACAGTATATGTCACAGAAACAAACAGAATATAGACACTAGATTAGGCCCAGATTTTTGTAATTTGCAATACATACTCAGTTTTTCAGATGCAGGACAGTATATGTCACAGAAACACACAGACTATGGAAACTGGATTGGGCCCAGATTATTGGAATTTGCCCTAAAGAAACAGTTTTTGATTGCAGGACAGTAAATGTCACATAAACACACAGACTATGGACAGTAGACTAGGCCCAGATTTTTGGAATTTGCTAAATAAACTCAGTTTCCGGATGCAGGACAGTATATGTCATAGAAACACACAGAATATGGACACTACATTAGTCCTAGATTATTGTAATTTGCACTAAAAAAACATTTTTTGGATGCAGGACAGTTTTTGGATGCTGGACAGTATATGTCACAGAAACACACAGAATATGGACACTAGATTAGGCACAGATTTTTGGAATTTGCCCTAAAGAAACAGTTTTTGGATGCAGGACAGTATATGTCACAGAAACACACAAAATATGGACACTAGATTAGGCTCAGATTTTTAATATTTGCAAAACAAACTCAGTTTTCGAATGCAGGACAGTATATGTCACAGAAGCACACAGAATATGGACACTAGATTAGGCCCAGATTATTGGAATTTGCAATACAAACTCAGTTTTTCAGATGCAGGACAGTATATGTCACAGAAACACACAGAATATGGATACTAGATTAGGCCCAGATTATTGGAATTTGCCCTAAAGAAACAGTTTTTGGATGCAGGACAGTATATGTCACAGAAACACACAGATTATGGACACTAGATTGGGCTCAGATTTTTAATATTTGCAAAACAAACTCAGTTTTCAGATGCAGGACAGTATATGTCACAGAAACACACAGAATATGGACACTAGATTAGGCCCAGATTATTGGAATTTTCAATACAAACTCAGTTTTTCAGATGCAGGACAGTATATGTCACAGAAACACACAGAATATGGACACTAGATTAGGCACAGATTTTTGGAATTTGCCCTAAAGAAACAGTTTTTGGATGCAGGACAGTATATGTCACAGAAACACACAAAATATGGACACTAAATTAGGCCCAGATTATTGGAATTTGCAATACAAACTCAGTTTTTCAGATGCAGGACAGTATATGTCACAGAAACACACAGAATATGGATACTAGATTAGGCCCAGATTATTGGAATTTGCCCTAAAGAAACAGTTTTTGGATGCAGGACAGTATATGTCACAGAAACACACAGATTATGGACACTAGATTAGGCTCAGATTTTTTATATTTGCAAAACAAACTCAGTTTTCAGATGCAGGACAGTATATGTCACAGAAAGACACATAATATGGACACTAGATTAGGCCCAAATTATTGGAATTTGCCATAAAGAAACAGTTTTTGGATGCAGAACAGTTTTTGGATGCAGGACAGTATATGTCACAGAAACACACACAATATGGACACTGGATTGGGCCCAGATTTTTGGAATTTGCAAAGCAAACTCAGTTTCCGGATGCAGGACAGTATACTGTATGTCACAGAAACACACACAATATGGACACTAGATTTGGCCCAAATTTTTGGAATTTGCAATAAAAACTCAGTTTTCAGATGCAGGACAGTATATGTCATGGAAATACACAGAATATGGACACTAGATTAGGCCCAGATTATTGGAATTTGCCCTAAAGAGACAGTTTTTGGATGCAGGACAGTATATGTCACAGAAACAAACAGAATATGGACACTAGATTAGGCCCAGACTTTAGGAATTTGCCCTAAAGAAACAGTTTTTGGATGCAGGACAGTATTTGTCACAGAAACACACAGAATATGGACACTAGATTAGGCTGAGATTTTTAATATTTGCAAAACAAACTCAGTTTTTCGGATGCAGGACAGTATATGTTACAGAAACACACCGAATATGGATACTAGATGAGGCCCAGATTATTGGAATTTGCCCTAAAGAAACAGTTTTTGGATGAAGGACAGTTTTTTTGATGCAGGACAGTATATGTCACAGAAACACACAGAATATGGACACTATGTTAGGCCCAGATTATTGGAATCTGCAGTACAGACACTGTTTTCTGATGTAGTTTATATTTATATTTTTCACTATATCTGGGCCTGACAAACACACAATGTATTGAAGCGCAGATCACACAATTCAAGGATTGCACCGTTGACAGCAAAAATGTGGATAGATTATGCGGAAAAAAATGGTGTTTTCTGTATTATTATTTTTTTCACTATATCTATGCCTTACAACCACACAATGTATTGAAGCGCAGATCACACAATTCACAGATTACACAGTTGACAGCAAAAATGTGGAGAGATTATGGGAGAAAAATTGTTTTCTGTATTCACATTTTTTCCCTATATCTGGGCCTGACAACCACACAATGTATTGAATGCTAGATCACACAATTCACGGATTACACCGTTGACAGCAAAAATGTGGATAGATTATGGGAGAACATTTTTTTTCTATATTTTCATTTTTTTCCCTATTGCTAGGCCTGACAACCACACAATGTACTGAAGCGTAGATCACACAATTCAGGGATTACATATATATATAGATACAATATTCTTCCTATCTCTGCCCCTGACACACAGAAGGCATTGCTGCACAGATGTCACAAGTCACTGCAGACACCTTCTATATAGCAAAATAATCGCTATTTCGAAAAGTATAAAAAATATATATATTTTGTACAACTTTGCACAATTAACCCCTTCAAGACCAAGCTAGTTTTTACCTTAAGGACCAGGCCATTTTTAGCAAATCTGACATGTGTCAATTTATGTGGTAATAACTTTAAAACGCTTTTACTTATCCAGGCCATTCTGAGATTGTTTTCTCGTCACATATTGTACTTCATGACACTGGTAAAATGGAGTAAAAAAATTTCATTTTTTTTTATAAAAAAATAACAATTTTACCAAAAAGTAAATTTTTTTTTTAAATTTCCAAATTTATATTTCTCTACTTTTATAATATACACTAATACCTCCAAAAATAGTTATTACTTTACATTTCCCATGTCTACTTCATGTTTGGATCATTTTGTGAATGCCATTTTATTTTTTGGGGACATTAGAAGGCTTAAAAGTTTAGAATCAAATCTTGACATTTTTCAGAAAATTTCCAAAACCCACTTTTTAAGGACCAGTTCAGGTCTGAAGTCACTTTGTGAGGCTTACATAATAGAAACCACCCAAAAATTACCCCATTTTAGAAACTACACCCCTCAAGGTATTCAAACTGATTTTGCAAACTTTGTTAACCCTTTAGGTGTTCCACAAGAATTAAAGGAAAATGGAGATGAAATTTCAGAATTTCACTTTTTTGGCAGATTTTCCATTTTAATAAATTTTTTCCAGTAACAAAGCAAGGGTAAACAGCCAAACAAAACTCAATATTTATTACCCTGATTCTGTAGATGACAGAAACACCCCATTTGTGATCGTAAACTGCTGTCCGGGCACATGGCAGGGCGCAGAAGGAAAGGAATGCCATATGGTTTTTGGAGGGCCATGTCACATTTGAAGACCCCCTGTTGCACCCCTAGAGTAGTAACAAAGTAGTAAAAAAATGACCCCATTTTGGAAATTACGGGATAGGGTGGCAGTTTTGTTGGTACTATTTTAGGGTACATATGATTTTTGGTTGCTCTATATTACACTTTTTGTGAGGCAAAGTAACAGAAAATAGCATTTGGCACCATTTTTATTTTTTGTTATTAACAATGTTCATCTGACAGGTTAGATCATGAGCTATTTTTATAGAGGAGGTTGTTACGGATGCGACAATACCAAATATGACTACTTGTTTTGGTTGTTTGTTTCCGTATTACATAATAAAGCACTTAAAAAAAAAAAAGATTTTTTAGTGTCTCCATATTCTGAAATCCATAATTTTTTATTATTATTCTTATGTAGGGTCTAATTTTTTTGGGGGATGAGATGAGGTTTTATTGGTACAATTTTGGAGTGTGTATGACTCTTTGATCGCTTGGTATTACACTTTATGATGTAAGGTGACAAAAAAATGGCTTTTTTACACAGTTTTTTTAATTTATTTTTTTACGGTGTTCACCTGAGGGGTTAATTTTTATATAGCAGGTCGTTACAGACGTAGCAATACCTAATATGTAAACTTTTTTTTTTTATTAAAGTTTTATACACAAATATTTTTGAAACAAAAAAGAAATTATGTTTTGGTGTCTTCATAGTCTGAGAGCCATAGTTTTTTTTAATTTTTTTGGCGATTGTTTTAGGTAGGGGCTCATTTTTTGTGGGATGAGGTGATGGTTAGATTGATACTATTTTTGTAGGGAAACGCCTTTTTGATCGCTTGGTGTTGCACTTTTAGTGATGTATAGGGACAAAAATATATATATATTTTTAATTTTACTTTTTTGACAGTGTTAACCTGATGGGTTAGATCATGTGATATTTTTATAGAGCCGGTCTATACAAACACAGCGAGTGCCAAGAGTGTGCAAAGCAGTAATCAAAGCAAAAGATGGCTACTTTGAAGAACCTACAGTAGAATATGACATATTTTCAGTTGTTTCACACTTGTTTGTTATGTATATAATTCCAAATGTGTTAATTCATAGTTTTGATGCCTTCATAGTCATGAAAATAAAGAAAACTCTTTGAATGAGAAGGTGTGTCCAAACTTTTGGTCTGTACTGTACGTCAGGATATGGGAAGGGGTTAAATTGTGGCCACCACACACAATAGTCCTTAAAAGGAATTTTGGCTCTTTGAAACGTTTTAAAATAGATTAAATTGCGATCACAAACTCCCTACACTATCTGTCCCTTCCTAAGCGCAGCTCTCCCTGATTCCCAATGAGCCGAACCCGCATCATCGGGTGCTATAGAGTACCCGATGAAAACGTTCCGGGCAGCAAATCACTGTAATGCCAGCATCCAACATGGCTACTGGCATGACAGTGATGGTAGAACTTACCTGCATGTTTATTGGCTGCTTAGCAGGCACAAAACATGCGTGGAGAAGACTCGAGCATGGCGCTCGAGCACATGTGGTACTCGGCCGAGTACTGCCATGTGCCGAGCATAGCGATGCTCGAGCCGAACAAGTATTCGGCCGAGCATGCTCGCTTATCAATACCAGCAAACAAACAGCCTTTAAAAAGGAATCCCTCTGCCCCAAATAGTAGTCTGTCACGCAGCCTCTGCTTTGCTGGGCTGGTATATGCCTTTGTTTTATTAAGTACGTATCAATAAAGCTACCTTTTAATTATTTACTTACAGGCTTGTATTTTTCTATATTGCAGTGGAAACACCAACACTATGGACCAGATTTATCATTACTCTGACAGCTCACTCCACTTTCACATATGGCTAAAGTCAGTTTTAGCAAAGTCAGATTTATGATCGGCCCTTTAAGACTGTAATAAATGTGGTTTGACGGTAGCAGTTTATCCGTCAATAAGCAGCTTTACAAAAGTTGCACGTCTTTTTTTACGAAAAAGTTGCATGTTCTATTAAAAAAGTCGCATAAGATAAGCATGGTCCTCACTGGAGTGAAATTGCGCATTTTTTTGTGACTTTTTAAAGTTGCAATAGTAAATCTGTCTAGAGATTCATTTACATAAGAAAACACGCCCACTTTCAGAAAACTGGCGA
The DNA here is from genome assembly GCF_905171765.1 of Bufo bufo. Taxonomy (NCBI): domain Eukaryota; kingdom Metazoa; phylum Chordata; class Amphibia; order Anura; family Bufonidae; genus Bufo; species Bufo bufo. Next base: position 228,347,384 of record NC_053392.1, read on the forward strand.
GCAAAGTGCAGAACAAATAAAAGTCGCAAATTTTTGCACAGTTTAAGCGATTGCGCAAAATTTTTCGACTTTTTCACTCCATTATTCTGACGTGAGCTAATGATAAATCTGGCCCTATGTCTTTTTTTTGATAATTGTACTGACCTGCAGAAAATAGTTATTATGTTATGTATAGAGCATGGTAAATACCATAAAACAAATTCCCCAAAATTATGGTGGAATCGCTGTGTTTTTTCTCATGCCAAAACCTCAAAATGTTTTTACAATATTTACAGTACATTAGATGTGCACCAAAATAATGACATTATAAATGCAACTCATTCTGCAAAAAAACCCTAAAAACTAAAACTTATACAGCTAAGCTGTATTAGTGCAGAAACAGTTAAAGCTTTTGAAAAAATACTGAGCCTTTAGTATCAAACTAGGCTGCATTCTTAAAGGGTTAATAAACTTAATGTATTTTTATTTTAGAATCCATAAATCTGTGTTGACCCACATTATATTAAAAATACAATATTTTTTTATTTTTCTGTAATAATAATAAGTAAATGTTATGTTGGATGTCACTAATAACAAAATAAAAGGCATGATACAAAATTATTCTGGTCATTTCAAACCAAAAACTACTGGATTGGTAAAGCATATCAATTTGTAACCATTGTAAACACAACTTTTAGATTATATACTTTTCATTTACTATAGTTTATTTGTTTTAAAGATCCTATTAAATGGAACAATTTTTGCAAGAATGACTCCAAAGCAAAAATCAAGTCTTATTGAAGAGCTGCAAAAATTAGAGTGAGTTAAAAACTGATTTATTCTCTTTTTCTAAAAGCCTGAATATAATTTTTTTCTTCTAATTCAAAAGATGCATTGTTTAATGTGCAAGTAAATAAATATACAATATTGTGCAAAGGTTTTAGGCAGGTGTGGGGAAAATGTTGCAAAGTAAGAATCTTCTGAAATTAGTAGTGTTAATGGTATATTTTTATCGATTAACAAAATGCTAAATAAATGAACACGAAAAATCTAAGGGGATCGTTTGTTAAGACCGACGTTCTAGATGCCAGTCTTAATATGGCCCTGCTCTGGCGGTGGATCCACCAAAGTTATGTAGAGGCGTATTTTTGTTAATAGATAACCCCCTAAATATTTTTTGTGACCACACTTTGCCATTCAGACAGCATCAATTCTTCTAGGTATACTTGCACACAGTTTTGAAGGAGCTCAGCAGAGAGGTTGTTCCAAACCTACTGGAAAACTAACCACAGATCTTCTGTGGATTTAGGCTTGCTCAACTTCTTCTGTCCCTTCATGTAATCTTTGACAGACTCGATGATGCTGAGATCAGGGCTCTGTGGGGCAATATCATAACTTCCAGGATTCCATTTCTGTCTGTTTCTGATAGTTGTCCCACTGCAGAATAAATTTAAACTATTAACACTTCTAGTTTTGAAAGCATTATTACTTTGCAGAATTTTTCCACATCTGCCTAACAATTTTGCACAGTAGTGTTTACTATAGGCAAACATCTAATAACCCTCGACTTCTTGTTTCAGCTACTTTGTCGGTATGTGTGGAGATGGTGCCAATGACTGTGGGGTAAGGACATGTTAACATGATAAAACATACTTTGATATATCACCATGTCAGTAATAATGGACATAATAACCTTATTATATTATATTATTATACTTATAAAGTTGCTATTTTATAGTCTACAGTGGACATTATGGAAATTTGCTAATTTAATGAATGCAGAGCTCTATATATTTCAGATTCAGGCACCTAATTCAATTAGGGTGACTTTCAGGAAGATTGATTTGACTTAAAGTGAGTGTCCGGCCTCAAAACCAATTTTTAATTATGGCCCTGAAAGTGTGTAAATGAAAAAAAAGATATAAAATCAATCACTCACCTATTCACCATCACTACATTCCAATGCCAAAGCTCCTGGTGTGTTCCAAAGCTGCACATGACCACCAAGACTCTGGAGACACATCACTGCAGAGACTGCTGAATAACTTCAGTAGTGTACATGATTACGGACAGAACATCACATCACTGGTCCATGAGGGACCAGAAGGATCAGGGACAGAAGTCTATGCACTGGAAAAAAGCAGTGGTGAGTATGTGAGTCTTTTTTTTCTTTCATTTGTACACTTTCAGGGCCTTTTTTAGTCAGACAACCCCATTAAGGCCTTTTTACATGGACGGAGGATCACGTGAATTACCAGGAATGAACATTCCTACGTGCGGTAGTGCGGTAGTAAAAGTGCGGTCAATCACCTGACAAATGACCAGACTTTTATCAGATGATGTGATTGTTTATGTGGCACATGAAATCATCATTTGTTGGCAGCATATCAACATAAGTGCCCATATGTGTTGTTGTTTTTTTTGCTGCTTTAGCCTGGCACTGTTTTTCTGTGCATGTGTTTAGCTGCCTCATGACAGCAAGGTATCTACTTTAAAGAGGACCTTTCACCAGAGGAAAGCCTCTAAATTAACTATACAGGAGTGTAGAGCGGCGCCAGGGATCCCGCTGCACTTACTGTTATCCCCGGGCGCCGCTCCGTTCGCCCGGTATAGCCTCCGGTATGTAAGAAGTTAGGCTCCACCCAGTTGAGCCTGCCGGCGTCTTCTTCTCCTATGCTGTAGCGCTGGCCATGAGCTGAGCGCTGCCATTAACCAGCGCTACAGCATAGGAGAAGAAGACGCCGGCAGGCTCAAGTGGGTGGAGCCTAACTTCTTACATACCGGAGGCTATACCGGGCGAACGGAGCGGCGCCCGGGGATAACAGTAAGTGCAGCGGGATCCCTGGGCGCCGCTCTACACTTCTGTATAGTCAGTTTAGAGGCTTTCCTCTGGTGAAAGGTCCTCTTTAAATGCTGAAATCGAAGAGACCTCAATATCATTCTCCTGCAGCTGAACAATCTGGCAATGACTGGGAATAAATGGTTCAGTCCTGATGATTGCCCTATTTCAGCACATATAAATTGACCCTTATTTTGCAGTTAGATTTACAAATACAGCGCTGTAAACAAATATTTGCCCCTCATTCAACTAATTCTAATTTAAGAAAATGTCAAGGGTAAATACAAAATGCAGCTTTTAAATTATCATTCCATTTACTGATGGTAAAGATTTATTGAAATCAAAACCAATACTTTGCCACATCACAATATCGTGGTACCAGGCTGTAATTCACCCTACATTAAATGAAATAACTAACAAAAATGGGGGCTTATTAAAACTCAACTTTTAATCAAAGTATCAGTAAAAAAAACTCTCAAATAGAAGATGCATAAAATATCCCTAACAAAAGGGGGACAGATAAGTCAGCACACAATTGGCAATCAAATCATTCCTAAGTGACCAGTAATGCTACTCTACAAACACACCTCACACATAAGTCCAGTTTTAAGAGTCATGGTTGCAGGATGGACATGAGTTATCTTAGGAATAAAAGAGAGGGTACCTTGACTGCCAAAATGTTTGTTCTGATTTCTCTCATAGCCTAGAGAATGTTCCAGTGTACCCTTCCATCTATATCATAGTGCTGCAGACCTTCTGATGCTTGGTTGTGGTTGTAGATGGTCACTTCTCCAGGTCAAGTCTGCTGTATACATATACTGGTAAATGTCCCTAATGTGACCATATCATTAAGGAAAACGAACTATCAACTCCTAAAGAAGTTTATATACAGTGCACCTGCCCTGATAAGGGAAAGCCCATCTGGAACCTCGCCCTAGTCTTGGACCTATACCTCGCTACAGCGCATGCGCCCGCCAGCCTTACATACTCGCGATTATGTAAGGCTGGCGGGCGCATGCGCTGTAGCGAGACTGAAGCCGGTTGAGTGTATGAGCCGGAGCCGGGATCGCGCTACAGCAGCCCTTTACTGCGCATGCGGGCTGAGAGTGCGGTCCCGGCACTGAGATGCGGCGTGTCAATTAAGGCGGCAGGAGGCGGGGAGAGCAGGATTGGAGACGCCAAGGCCGCTGCCCCCTTGACTTCAAGCCTGACTCGGAGACAGCGCCAACCGACATTAAAAGATCGTTTTTAACAAGTATGAAGAAACACAAAGAGGCAAGAAAAACATGATTAGCAACACACTGGGGGATACTGTAAGGTACTGTGGTCAGTTTAATATGCGTTTTCTGGTGACAGGTTCTCTTTAAGTCTCTTAACCTAATTGCGATTGAGTTTTAGGTCACAAACTGAACATTTTCCATGGTGCTTGGTGCCATCAATTATGACAAGTCATCCAGGTCTTGTAGAAGTAATGTAGACCCAGACCATTATGTGTGAGATGAGCCCATTTGTTCTTTTTGGTCAGCAGTGGTTTGTGTTTTGCAACTCTCCCTTGGATGCCGCTTTTGCCCATTATTTTTCTTATAGTGGAATCATGTACGTTGACCTTAACTGAGGCAAGTTAGGCCTGCAGATCTTTAGATGTTTTTTTTTTTTTTTTTTTTTGTGACCTCTTGGATGAGCAGGCAGATAGTAGGCAGACAATGTCATAGAGCAGCAGCAAATGCTAGCAGAATGATTGGGTGTATAGGGAGGGAGAGGCATTACCAGTAGAAAGAGGGAGGTGCTTATGCCGCTCTACAGAGCACTAGTGAGACCTCATTTGGAGTATTGTGCGCAGTACTGGAGACCATATCTCCAAAAGGATATTGATACTTTGGAGAGAGTTCAGAGAAGAGCTACTAAACTAGTACATGGATTGCAGGATAAAACTTACCAGGAAAGATTAAAGGACCTTAACATGTATAGCTTGGAAGAAAGACGAGACAGAGGGGATATGATAGAAACTTCTAAATACATAAAGGGAATCAACAAGGTAAAAGAGGAGAGAAAATTTAAAAGAAGAAAAACTGCTACAAGAGGACATAGTTTTAAATTAGAGGGGCAAAGGTTTAAAAGTAATATCAGGAAGTATTACTTTACTGAGAGAGTAGTGGATGCATGGAATAGCCTTCCTGCAGAAGTGGTAGCTGCAAATACAGTGAAGGAGTTTAAGCATGCATGGGATAGGCATAAGGCCTTCCTTCATATAAGATAGGGCCAGGGGCTATCCATAGTACTCAGTATATTGGGCAGACTAGATGGGCCAAATGGTTCTTATCTGCCGACACATTCTATGTTTCTATTTTTCTATGTTTCTATGAGTCGCTGATGCAAACTTGGTGATTTTGTAGATGACAGGCCAAAAAAGGTCATTACTATTTCAAGTTTTGTAGATAACGGCTTTCATTGTGGTTCACTGGAGTCCCAGAGCCTTAGGCCTCTTGCACACGGCCGTATGGCTTTTTCAGTATTTGGTGGCCCTCAAAAAATATGGATGACGTCCATGTGCATGTGCATGACGTCCAATGAACGGAACAGCAGGGCCCTGATAGAACAGTACTATCCTTGTCCGTTATGTGGACAATAATAGGACATGTTCTATCTTTGAACGGAAGGGAAAAACGGAATTACGGAAACGGAAGGCATATGGAGTACCTTCCATTTTTTTTGCGGATCCTTCGAAATTAATGGTTCTGTATACGGTCTGTATACGGAACGCAAAAAACGGAACGTAATGACTTTCAATCAGTATTTCGATCTCTTTAGAGCATGGCATAAAGTGCTGCTCTTTGAGACCTTCTAGCCTGATTCATATCCCAGGGCAGGTTATATGTAAGTGATGTTTGTATTCAACAGGTGTAATGGAAACCGTGATGTGCCTAGTACATTTGGTTAACTGGTTGATTTAAATTTGCCAGCAAAAGACACTTACTTTTTCACATGCAGCAAGGTACGGTTGAACAGCTTTTTTCTTCAAAAAACACATCACAAATTACCAAACAACACAACACTTTGCCTAATATTAAAAGTACCGTAGTTTGATCATCTGAAACATTCAAGTTTGACAGATATGTAAAAAAAGAAGTTGGGAAGGGGCAAATATTTTTCCACGGCTATCTATATAAAAGTTAAGTAAACTTTCAGAACTTTTGTTGTGCTCATCCTGAGTTACTGCTTGTATTAATGTAAATTTTCACACTTAACTGGGCCTATGAACTCACATCTTCCAGCTTTAAAGGGGTTGTCTGGTTTTGTGAGGAAACCGGACATTTGTGGCATGAGTGCAATAAAGATTAGATCATTACTTACCTAACAGATTCCGCACAGCTGCTCTGGTTTTACCAGCTGGGCTCTGTTCAACCAGCTGCAGTGGTGCACTGCTTGAGGCTAATGATTGGCTACAGCGGTTACATGTTGTCAATGTCATATCACTGCTGCAGCCGGGTCAACAAAGCCTGGCTGGGAGAACTGGAGTGGCTGTGTGAGATCTGCTATGTGACAGGTTCGTACAACATGTTTATCCTATATTTTCTATACTATCTAAATCCAAATGTGTTAAGTGAAAAGCACCAGCAGAATAACTTGGGCAATTAGGAGATTCTCTAGTTAAATTACATGATAAAAAAAAAATATAACTGGGATTGATCTTCAGTATGCAAACTAATAATTCATATATGCATCACTCACAGGCACTTAAAATGGCTCATGCTGGAATTTCATTGTCTGAATTAGAAGCGTCTGTTGCATCTCCATTTACTTCTAAAATTCCAAATATTGAATGTGTTCCATTGCTCATCAAGTAAGTTGTGTATTAATCTGTAAGGTAGATAGGGGTATTATACTAATAGATTTATTTATTTTAAACAGCAATTATTTTATTTTCTCCAAACAACTTCTAAATTAACTTTCCCAAATACTTTCTACATTATCATGGGCAAGAGTATGGTTTATAAAAAGAGATTTAGAGAAAAAAAAAATAGGAAGCACTTACTTAAAATATTGTAACTGTTATCCACAATTGTGTATAGGATTGTTTTTTTTACAGTAAATTGCACATTTATTTTGCTATATAAAGGTTGTTTTGACCTAAACATTCATCATATATTACTGGGATATGGATCAATGTATGATCATTTCAGACGATCACCAATTTCATCCATAGGTTTTGTTTGACACTGATATTGCATTTTAGCCGCATTCATATTGGCAAATTAGTTCTTTAAAAAGAAAAAGAAAACAATGAAAAAAAAATGTCAACAGGAAGGTACCTCCTATATGTCAATATTAAAACTTTTAAACAGGCCTTGAAAAATAATTTAGGATTATACCCAAGGTCCTAAATTATATATTATTGACCTATAGGACAGATATTTTTTAAGCTAATTTGCATACCTTTCTCCCAGAGTCACATTCAGAGTAATGCATATTGACATCATTGTGCACACTCTAACTTTATTTTAACTTTAGCTGGGTAGGTACAGTATATATATTTTTCATTGTGTTTTTCCCATGACATTTGCTAACTACAAACTATTTTTTTTTTGTTATCCAAACATTACATATAGAAACTAATGAGAATAATTTCTCATTCTAAATAACAAAAATGTTGTGTTCTTCTGCAGGGAAGGTCGTAATACTCTTGTTACATCATTCTCCATCTTCAAATTCTTGACCATGTTTCAATTCATTGCAATCATTTGCGTATTATTCCTTTTTTGGGTATGTTTTCTGCTTTTCTTTATTTTACCTATATTCAGCACGGGTGTCATGTAAAGTAAATATTTGTCTGACAACAAAAACAGCAGCATTTTTCATTATTAGGTATAATGTTGTTATATACAGGGAAATAAAGAGCATCTCACCACCATGCTGGATCCTCAAGATTAGCTTGTCTCATACACAGATGTTATGTAGCACCATGAGGTTCAAAAAAGCTGAAATAGAGCTTAGAACTGACTGATGATTAAAATAGTGTTTGTATTCAGGAAAGGTAAAAAAAAATCCAACATGAAAAATTATTTATGTGTGTTAGGAAAATGCCTTTATTCAAAGCATAAAACATGTTGGTTCTACACTCACAATTTGGTATAAGAAATCTACAAGATCATATCATATGGAATTGTTTTACAGGTAGTTTAAAGGAGAGATTATTGAAACTGTTTATCAAGATTGATAAATGAAGTTATTCATAACCTCTCAGAGTCTTACAATAACAAAATAGAAACAAATAATTGCATAATCAATAGAGTTGAGCGAACCCGAACTGCAAAGTACAGGGTTCGTACCGAACTTTGCGAGTTCGGGTACCCGGAACCGAACCCGGACTTTTTCACTGAAGTTCGGGTTCGGTGTTCGGGTGATTTTATTTATAATGGAAAATAATAGCATTCTTAAAACAGAATGCTGAATAAAATGTCTACTGAGGGGTTAAAAAACTCACCTCATCCACTTGATCGCACAGCCGGTGAGTGCTGTGACATCACCGCGGGTCCTTCTATCTTCATTCAGCAGGATCTGCGGTGACATCACCGCGCTCACCATATGGTGAGCGCAGTGACATCACCGCAGGTCCTTTTGCAGGTCCTGAAGAAAAGAGGATAGTGGCTGCGCGATCAAGTGCATGAGATGAGTTTTTTTGTTTTTTTTTAACCCCTCAGTGGACATTTTATTTAGCATTCTGTTAAATTATAACCATGTTATAACAGAAAATAATGAAGTGAAGTTTGGGTTCCCATTGACTTAAATGGGGTCCGAGTGCGGGGTGAATTTCGGGTCAAGTTCCGGTCCTGAACCAGAAGTTTGACCTGAAATTTGGGCGAACCCGAACTTCCATGGGTTCGCTCAACCCTAATAAACAATAAATGCTAAGTTCCCATATGGCTGATGGCCATAGCATTATGAATCAAATTGGTTTGAGGGAAGAGATTCCATAGTGCCATACACTGGTGGTGGTGCTATCACTAGGAAACCACTAAAACCTGTTCGGGTTGCGGGATAATGAATAGTTTCAAAGAAAAACTAACATAATTCAAACTAGTTGATGTTAGCCCTTTCAAAAAAATAAATCATTCCTGTACATGTTTCTTCAGAAACAAACACTACTTGGAAACTATCTGTATCTCATGCAAGACTTGGCTATCAACGTAACAGTTACTCTGACTAGTAAGTATATTTTTTATTCTGGATACACACTAGTAGCATTTTTTTTGTTAGTTTTTCTTTGTTTACTAATTATTATTTTTTCTTCAATAGTGAGTTTAAACAATCCAGCCTCAAAGCTGGCTCCTTACAGACCCTCGGGACAGCTACTATCTCCTCCTTTATTACTCTCCATTTTCATGCATATTAGCTTTACTGTGATTGTCCAAACCACAGCCTTCTTCCTGCTTCAAGAGCAGCCATGGTTTAATGAAACTGATGTTTTCAGGTAAACTTTTTCACTGGAGCCACCATAGCTGGTTAATCAATGTACACTGGTCAACCATAATATTAAGGAGAAGTGAATAAAATAAAGTATTTTAGCACATATCAAAGGGTGGAATATATTAGACAACAAATGAACAGTTATCTCTTGAGGTCGATGTATTGGAAGCAGGAAAACTGGGAGAGCATAAAGATCTGAGTGACTTTGACAAGGGCCAAATAGTGGAGAATAGACAACAGCAGATCTTGTGGAGTATTCGCAATATGCAAAAGCTAGTACTTTCACAAATTGGCCCAAGGAAGGACAATCTGTTAACCAGCATCACAAAGGCTAGGCTGTGTGTGCTTATCTCACAGAAGAGGTTCTGTACTAATTTACAGAAAAAATTTATGTTAACTATGACAGATAGGTGTATGAATAAATAATGTGTCGCAGCTTACTGTTTACAGGATTGCATAGCTGACTGGTCAATTGCTCCTGCTAACTTTGCCCACTTCCGTAAGCAATTATGATGGTTATGTGAGTGTCAGAACCAGATCATGAAGCAATAGAAGAAGGTGGCCTAGTCCGATGAATCACTTTTTTTAAATTAAATCAGGTGGACAGCCATGTGTGTCTCTTATCTGGGGTGCACTAAGGGAAGATGAGAAGATGGCAAGCTGGTAAATGAAGTATGGTTCTCTGGGCAAACTTTTGCTGGGAAATCTTACAGTATTTCTAATACAGCCTTTACTCTCTATTCATGATCTACACCTGGTTTTGTCTTGAAAAACTGCATCAGAAAACCTGAAAGTGGAAAAAAGCCTAAGGGCTCATGACACGACCGTATGAATTTTGCGGTCCGCAAAAAACGGATTCACAAAAAATACAGATGACGTCTGTGTGCATTCCGTATTTTGCGGAACGGAAGAGCTGGCCCTTAATAGAACAGTACTATCCTTGTCCGTGATGCGGACAATGATAGGACATGTTCTATTTTTTGCGGAACGGAAATACGGACATACGGAAACGGAATGCACATGGAGTAATTTTCGTTTTTTTTGCTGACCCATTGATTCTGCATACGGTCCGCAAAAAAACAGAACAGACACAGAAAGAAAATATGTTGCTGTTGCCACACGTTCCTTTTTTTTAATGCAGTTTTTGAAGCCAAAATCAGGTGTGGATCAAAAAAGGAGAGAAAATATAAAATAGAGATACTACTCCTGATCTTGGCTTCAAAAACTGCATAAAAAAACCTGAATGTGTCAGCACCATCATGTTGGGTTCTGCAAAAAACCTCATAAAAAACACATGCAGTTTTTGCAAGAATATACAGTATCAGCGTTTATGTTGCGCTTTCTTTCAGCAAAGGGAAAACACACAAAAAACTTAAATTACATTAATATTACTCTATTTTGTAATTATATGTCACTAGCAGAAGGACCCGGCTTCGCACAGGTATATTTCATCTAATTCATTTAATGTTTGTGTGTATCGTTAAAAGATATCAACAGTATCCCCCATAACAGTGACCTCTACAGCACCCCGCCCATTTAACAGGGAACTACACAGTCCCCCACCCGATAACACTGACCCCCCCACAGTGCCCTACTACTTTAAAATGGGACCTCCACAGCAGCCCATCCCCTTTAACAGTAAGTTTCACGGCACCCCACTCCCTTGACAGTGACCTCCTCAGGGGCCTGCCCCCTTAACAGTGACCTCCACAGTACCCCGCTGCCTTAACAGTGACCTCCACAGCAGCTGCCCCTTTAATGCTAGGGCTACATGACGACATGTGTCGCGCAACATTTTGTCTCAACAATTTTTATAATGATCGGCTATGGTGTTGCACTGCGACATGTGACATGCTGCGACTGCGATGGGATGGATTTTTCTGTAACTATTTTGTCGCAGTCACAGCATGTCAAATGTCGAAGTGCAACACCATAGACTATCATTATAAAAATTGTTGCCGACATTAGTGCAACATCAATGTCATGCGACACATGTAGCAGTGTAGTTGTACCCTATGTTTCGTGCGACTTATTGTCACGCAACACATGTCGTCGTGTAGCCCTAGCCTAAAGCTGACCTACAGCAGTGAAGAAAAATGGCTGGGTTGTTATGGAAACCTGGAGTAAAACTGTGTGTATGTGGAGACTAAGGGCCTGCGAGCTTCTATTGGCTGATAAGGGACATGTGACCGTGTGTATGGCAGTTGGAATATGAAGAGAAAGACTTGCAGGCTTGTATTGGCTAATGCAGATCATTTTTTAGGACTATCTCAGGAACAGTACGTCCTAGAGAGCTGTGATCCACACAACATTTCTTTCCAGGTAGCAAGGGATGCGTATACCAAGTTTCTTTGAAATCGATGGTTGCGTTTTTGAGTGATCGCCAAACTTACATACATACATCCTTCTTTATATATATAGATTCAGTTTAACTGAGTGACTTTTTTTCCCTTTTGCTAGAAGAAAACAGCATAATGCAGGTTTGTTATTGTATGATTTATGTGTTGTTTTTTTTGCTGCACCCAAAATGCAGTGGCGCTGCGATGTGCGGGAGAACCCTTATTCAACAGACTGCTCTGACCTTTCTCAATGAAATCCATCAGAGTTGCTTTGATGACTTTTTTTTTCCAGCCCTTATCTCTTCATTTTTGAGGACTTAAACACACCTATAAGCTGAATTTGTATTCATTAGATTCAGCTTAAATGAATGTTTATAAGCTGTCATGAGAGAAGAGATGGGGACCAGAGAATGAGCAGCTTTCCAACATGAGAAGGCGACAGAACAGTCTATAGAGTTAGTGAAAGCCTGTTGTAGAGAATAAACAGTTGATCATTTCTTAATAAAGTCCAATGTTTTTTTTTTTTTTTACCCAAAATAAGTATGATGCAGTGATAAAACGGCATTCAACGATGTCCATAGCCTTTTAAGATCTTTTTTAACTATGGGAAGTGGGGGAAAGTGTGTGCTGAATATATAGATGCATTTACAATAGTTATTTATCAATGGGAAGGAGTGACCTTCAGTATGCATTTCAGCCAAAGTAAGGAACTTACTAATAGCCCAAGTAGTGTCTGACACAAGGGAATCCATAGGCCTCCATTCATCCAACAGAGGATCCCCTTTGGCTTTTGTTAAGCAGATATACAGTACAGACCAAAAGTTTGGACACACCTTCTCATTCAAAGAGTTTTCTTTATTTTCATGACTATGAAGGCATCAAAACTATGAATTAACACATGTTGAATTATATACATAACAAACAAGTGTGAAACAACTGAAAATATGTCATATTCTAGGTTCTTCAAAGTAGCCACCGTTTGCTTTGATTACTGCTTTGCACACTCTTGGCATTTTCTTGATGAGCTTCAAGAGGTAGTCCCCTGAAATGGTCTTCCAACAGTCTTGAAGGAGTTCCCAGAGATGCTTAGCACTTGTTGGCCCTTTTGCCTTCACTCTGCGGTCCAGCTCACCCCAAACCATCTCGATTGGGTTCAGGTCCGGTGACTGTGGAGGCCAGGTCATCTGGCGCAGCACCCCATCACTCTCCTTCATGGTCAAATAGCCCTTACTTTCAACGTTTTCCCAATTTTTTGGCTTACTGACTGACCTTCATTTCTTAAAGTAATGATGGTCACTCGTTTTTCTTTACTTAGCTGCTTTTTTCTTGCCATAATACAAATTCTAACAGTCTATTCAGTAGGACTATCAGCTGTGTATCCACCTGACTTCTTCTCAACGCAACTGATGGTCCCAACCCCATTTATAAGGCAAGAAATCCCACTTATTAAACCTGACAGGGCACACCTGTGAAGTGAAAGCCATTTCAGGGGACTACCTCTTGAAGCTCATCAAGAGAATGCCAAGAGTGTGCAAAGCAGTAATCAAAGCAAAAGGTGGCTACTTTGAAGAACCTAGAATATGACATATTTTCAGTTGTTTCACACTTGTTTGTTATGTATATAATTCAACATGTGTTAATTCATAGTTTTGATGCCTTCAGTGTGAATCTACAATTTTCATAGTCATGAAAATAAAGAAAACTCTTTGAATGAGAAGGTGTGTCCAAACTTTTGGTCTGTACTGTAAGTCAGGTCTTTTTTTGCTGCATGGAATAGAACACAGACTGCACTATTCCATGATGAGGCATCCTGTAAAATAAAATAACGTATCAAAATACTATGTTTTTTTATTATATAGTGAAAGCCTATGGACAATTACTCCCTCTGTATTCCAATACAATGGCATCCACTAGAGGTATTGGTTAGGAGATCCTTTTTGGATAAGGGTTACAATTTCTAAAATTCAATACATTATCAGAACATGCTAGGCTGTAGTGCACAATACAACCACTGGGTGTCCACACATTGACACATGAAAGGACAGACATAGCAACACACCGTACCACAAAATCATGTTTTCTTTAACCACTTTCTGACTGCCCATAAACTATAAAGGTCAGAGTGGTCAGGACATAACTCTGCACTTATGTTTTAAAACATTACTTTAGAAATCACAGCTACACGCTGTTATTAGCAGGTCTTCCCATAGAAAAAACAGATACAGTTTTTCACTTTCTCTGTCTTCCCTATCACTCTATAAGCAGTACTCTACGAGCGCGGTCCAGAGAGTTTAGGAAGCGCAAGGTTGCTTCCTGGATCCGGTACCAGTGGTGTTGTGACTAAAGGGGGCCAGGAGTCCATGCGAGATGCTGGGTTTTAGCAGACAAAGATCAGCTGTGCAGTGAGGTTGTACAACTGTCAGCCTAAAGTAAAATGGCCCCCAAAGGACTTTTATGAACTTAAAGGAGGAAAAACGTGTAAAATAAAATAAAGAAAAAATAGCTTAAAAAAGTGTTTTATAAAAATAAAAAATAAGAAGCTTCAAGTATAAAAACCCTTTCCCCTCAAGCCACTTATTATTGTAAAAAATATATTAAAGAAAACATTAAAATAAAAATATTACATGATCTACCGTCAAGTGAACGCTGTAAAAAATAAATAACTATGCCAGGACAGCCATTTTTTGGTCACATTACCTCCCAAAAATCATAATATCAAGTGATTTAAAAATTGCATGTACCACAAAATACACCAATGAAAATGTCACCTCATCCTGCAAAAAAAATGAGTCATTACATAAGACCATGACCAGAAGAATAAAAATATATATGCCACTAAAAATATGAATTAAAAAGAAAAATGCTTGAGTAAAAGTAATTAAATTTATATATATATATATATATATATATATATATATATATATATATAATTGGTATCTCTTTTATCATACTGACCAGCACAATACATTTAGCATGTTGTTTTTCCCACATTGTGAATGCTGTACCCAAGAAGCAATGGCAGAATTACTGAATTTATTTTTAATCCTGATTCCCAAAAGGTGATCAAAAAGTTGTATAATCCTCAAAATAGAACCAATGTTAATGGAAACCTATTCCACAAAAAATAAGTCCCCACACAGCAACATCTAGAGAAAAATAATAAATGTATAGTTGTCAAAAAATAAAAGTACTGCTACTCCAGAAGCTGATCAATAGCAACATGGTGCCAGTAAACCAATCCTTCGAAATCCAAGATGCAAAAACAAAAAGTTGGTCTTTCCCTTCTGAAAACTGCAATGTACCCAAACAACAGTTTATGTCTACGTTTATGGCATTTCTGTACCTAGTAGAACCCGCCTAACAATTTGAGGGGCGTGGTGTGTCTCAAATAGTACAATCTGGGAATAGCATATTGGGAAATTGAAATGCCATATCTGTGGAAAACTTGCAATTTTCATTTTGTACGATTCCCTGCTCATTAATTTCTGCAAAATACCTGTGGGGCTAAAGTGCTCAATCTAGACCTTGATAAATAACTTGAAGGGTGTAGGGTCACTTATTGAGGGTTTCCACTGTACAGGTACCTCTGGGTCTCTGCAAATTTGGTTTAGCCTCCGATAGCCATTACAACAAAATACGCGCTCCAAAAGCCAAATGACTCTCCTTCCCTTCTGACTCCTGCCATGTTTGCATACAGCAGCTAAAACCCATATCCAATAGATACCACCTATTAATTCAAGAACTGTGGTGTAAGTCTCAGATGTAATGAGCTGGGCACAACATATTGAGCACTGAAATGCCATATCTGTGGAAAAATTTTCATTTTGCACGGTCCAATGCACATTAATTTCTGCAAAATATGTGTGGCATCAAAATAAATGCTCATTCCACCAATTAATACCTTGAGGGGCAGAGTTTCCAAAATAGGTTGGATTTCTCAGTTGTTCCATTTATTATTTCACCCCACGGCCTCTACAGTTTTTAGCACAAAATATGTAAATCACCACGTTTAGCCTCAAAATGTGCATGGTGCTCTTTTACTCCTGAGCCCTCTCATAGGTGCAGGCAAAGATTAGAGTGACAGATAGGGTGTTCCTTAAACCAGGAAGCTCTGTATAATAATGAAGGCTTACTTTTCACACTGGCACATGGTGAACACAACATACTGGGCACTGAATTTGCATAATAATAAAATAAAATAATAGCGGGCAGGCACTCCAATTATGGGTTCATGAGAATAAGTGGGAATATTTTATTCAATTAAAAAAACAGTTCATATAACATTAATAACAATAGCAATAAAATAGAGCAGCAATTGAGGGCAGTATAAAATATATTATATAAATAGTAGTATGTTATAGCAGAAGATAGTCCAGTAATAGCAGCATAAACACCCCAATAGTCGGACAGTTTTTAACTTAGCAATAGTTCATCATAGAAGACAATGCCAATGTCTCAATAGATTATGTCAATATTCAACAGCGGCAGAGTTAAAGAGGACCTTTCACCGATTTTTACACTATGAACTATCTATACAGACATGTAGAGCGGCGCCTGGGGATCTCACTGCACTTACTATTATCCCCGGGTGCCGCTCCGTTCTCCTGCTATGCCCTCCGGTATCTCTGCTCACTAAGTTATAGTAGGCGGAGATTCCAGTCACTAAGTTATGGTAGGCGGAGTCTGCCCTTGTTCTGCTCTAGCGCTGGCCAATCGCAAGGCAGAGCTCACAGCCTGGGAGGTTCTTTTCTCCCAGGCTGTGAGCTCTGCAATGCGATTGGCCAGCGCTACAGAAGAACAAGGGCAGACTCCGCCTACCATAACTTAGGGAAGGGAGATACCAGAGGGCATAGCAGGAGAATAGAGCGGCGCCTGGGGATAATAGTAAGTGCAGTGAGATCCCCGGGCGCCGCTCTACATGTCTGTATAGTTAGTTCATAGTGTAATAATCGGTGAAAGGTCCTCTTTAAAGTGCAATGTGCTAATAACAATGTTGCAACAACGTTGATACTGTTGGTTAAGATAACAGCAACAACGATGTTGATAGCAATGGCTGTAAATGATGATGGCTTGATGTTTCCAAATACAATGTAAATCGGACTTCACTTCTTATATAGTGCAGATGATCGCACCTTTTAATATAGTCACACCTTTTCAGTGCAAGCAATTCCTCCGTTACATGTAGTAAGAGGTAGATGTCTTTACTCACGGTTCGGCTGTCTCTTAGTGCGGCGTCCCATACAGTTTCTGAGAGCAGGCTGACCTTTATCCTGTTCTTTTTGGAAACTCCGATCGCAGCTGTCCTCCAGATTTGGCATCCCTTGTGTTATGGAGGCGTCTCTGTGTAGTTCAGATTCGCCCCTCAGATATTTGGTTCGCCTTTTTATTTTGCTGTCGGTGTTCCACTTATATGGGAATAGGTCAGTTTACCATGAGTCTTTACTTTTCTTCTTTTTGGAGCACTCCAGCAATGTTGTTTTCTGTGTTAGTATGCTTGTTCACCCAAACATGTTTCGGAGCGTAAACTCGCTCCTTCCTCAGTGGTCAAGCATACTTCACATCACACGATCTTTTTATTGTGTCCAGGTCAATCAGAAAAACCGGAATAAAATCTGGAATAGTCTCTCTACATTTTTATGGAATTTTTTTCTTTTTTATGTTATTTATTAATTCTCTTCATCTGTCAAAGCCACAAAAGATATTTGTCGCATTCAAGTTCTCTGTATAGGGATTTCAAAACATCCCAAGGATTTAAATTATTTCATCCTTATGCTGCTTCCAAGCCTCCTATATAACCACATATTCCCTAGAGGTTTCTACATTTCTATATTTTTTATTTAATTATTTTTAATATTCCTCTGGAGAATATTGATATATCCTTTATATATTTTATATACTGTATACACTTTTAAACATCCTATATGTATTTTTATATTATATTTTTATATGATATCTTATAGTGAAATGCAATTGTATACATTATTTCTTGGAAGCAGCATAAGGATGAAATACAAGTTGGGACACTAAACAAATTGTGAATAAAAACTGAATGCAATGATGTGGAGATGGCAAATGTCAATATTTTATTTGTAATAGAAAGTAGATGACAGATCAAACGTTTAATCCGAGTAAATGTATCATTTTAAAGGAAAAATACATTGATTCAAAATTTCACGGTGTCAACAAATCCATAAGTTTAAGTAACAATAAGAGGCTGGAAAAAGTTAATTTGAGCATAATGAAGAGCTGGAAGACCAATTAACACTAATTAGGTCAATTGGCAACATGATTGGGTATAAAAAGAGCTTCTCAGAGTGGCAGTGTCTCTCAGAAACCAAAATGGGTAGAGGATCACAAATTCCCACAATGTTGCACAGAAAGATAGTGGAGCAATATCAGAAAGGTGTTTCCCAGCAAAAAATTGCAAAGACTTTGCATCTATCATCATCAACTGTGCATAACATCATCCGAAGATTCAGAGAATCTGGAACAATCTCTGTGCGTAAGGGTCAAGGCCGTAAAACCATACTGGATGCCCGTGATCTCCGGGCCCTTAAACGACACTGCACCACAAACAGGAGTGCTACTGTAAAGGAAATCACAGAATGGGCTCAGGAATACTTCCAGAAACCATTGTCAGTGAACACAATCCACCATGCCATCCACCGTTGCCAGCTGAAACTCTACAGTGCAAAGAAGAAGCCATTTCTAAGCAAGATCCACAAGCTCAGGCGTTTTCACTGGGCCAGGGATCATTTAAAATGGAGTGTGGCAAAATGGAAGACTGTTCTGTGGTCAGACGAGTCACGATTCGAAGTTCTTTTTGGAAATCTGGGAAGCCATGTCATCCGGACCAAAGAGGACAAGGACAACCCAAGTTGTTAACAACGCTCAGTTCAGAAGCCTGCATCTCTGATGGTATGGGGTTGCATGAGTGCGTGTCGCATGGGCAGCTTTCATGTCTGGAAAGGCACCATCAATGCAGAAAAATATATTCAGGTTCTAGAACAACATATGCTCCCATCCAGACGTCATCTCTTTCAGGGAAGACCCTGCATTTTTCAACAAGATAATGCCAGACCACATTCGGCATCAATCACAACATCATGGCTGCGTAGGCGAAGGATCCGGGTACTGAAATGGCCAGTCTGCAGTCCAGATCTTTCACCTATAGAGAACATTTGGCACATCATAAAGAGGAAGGTGCAACAAAGAAGGCCCAAGACGATTGAACAGTTAGAGGCCTGTATTAGACAAGAATGGGAGAGCATTCCTATTTCTAAACTTGAGAAACTGGTCTCCTCGGTCCCCAGACGTCTGTTGAGTGTTGTAAGAAGAAGGGGAGATGCCACACAGTGGTGAAAATGGCCTTGTCCCAACTTTTTGGGGATTTGTTGACACCATGAAATTCTGATTCAACATTTTTTTCCCTTAAAATGGTACATTTTCTCAGTTTAAACTTTTGTTCCGTGATTTATGTTCTATTCTGAATAAAATATTAGAAGTTGGCACCTCAGTTTTTATTCACGATTTGTATAGTGTCCCAACTTTTTTGGAATCCGGTTTGTAATTTAAATCCTTGGGATGTTTTGAAATCCCTATACAGAGAACTTGAATGCGACAAATATCTTTTGTGGCTTTGACAGATGAAGAGAATAAATAAATAACATAAAAAAGAAAAAAATTCCATAAAAATGTAGAGAGACTATTCCGGATTTTATTCCGGTTTTTCTGATTGACCTGGACACAATAAAAAGATCGCGTGATGTGAAGTATGCTTGACCACTGAGGAAGGAGCGAGTTTACGCTCCGAAACATGTTTGGGTGAACAAGCATACTAACACAGAAAACAACATTGCTGGAGCGCTCCAAAAAGAAGAAAAGTAAAGACTCATGGTAAACTGACCTATTCCCATATAAGTGGAACACCGGCAGCAAAATAAAAGGCGAACCAAATATCTGAGGGGCGAATCTGAACTATCGGAGTTTCCAAAAAGAACAGGATAAAGGTCAGCCTGCTCTCAGAAACTGTGTTGGACGCCGCACTAAGAGACAGCCGAACCGTGAGTAAAGACATCTACCTCTTACTACATGAAACTGAGGAATTGCTTGCACTGAAAAGGTGTGACTATATTAAAAGGTGCGATCATCTGCACTATATAAGAAGTGAAGTCCGATTTACATTGTATTTGGAAACATCAAGCCATCATCATTTACAGCCATTGCTATCAACATCGTTGTTGCTGTTATCTTAACCAACAGTATCAACGTTGTTTCAACATTGTTTTTAGCACATTGCACTTTAACTCTGCCGCTGTTGAATATTGACATAATCTATTGAGACATTGGCATTGTCTTCTATGATGAACTATTGCTAAGTTAAAAACCGGCCAACTATTGGGGTGTTTATCCTGCTATTACTGGACTATCTTCTGCTATAACGTACTGCCATTTATATATTATATTTTATACTGCCATCTATTGCTGATATATTTTATTACTATTGATATTTATTGCTATTGTTATTAATGTTATATGAACTGTATTTTTAATTGAATAAAATATTCCCACTTATTCTCATGAACCCATAATTGGAGTGCCTGCCCGTTATTATTTTATTTTATTATTAACCAAACGCAACTGACAAGGGTGAGTCATTTTGGGCAAGAGCACCTATTTCCAGAAAACCAGTGGAGAGACGCCTTTTTTGTCATATCTTCACAGAATTTGGAAAAATTGTAGTTTACACTTTCTACCATGGTGTACAGGAGCATAGTAATATGTGAATTGCTCATTGAGCAGATGGCAAGCCAACATAAGAATTGCAGCTCTAATACGCTGGGTCTCTTCAGAGATGCACCTGGAAGTGCACGTGCGGCTTTTTCAAGGTGTAGATGCCTTGATCACACTTGATCACGGCATCTAAAGGCTTTAATGACCATGCTCAGAACAATTACCAGACTCAGTCATTAGCACGGGTCTCTGCTGTTTGAAACGCGCGAGTGGGCACCATGTTTACCCATTACTCCAGCGTCGTATATGTATGGTGTTGGTAGTGAAAGGGTTAAAGTAAAGATAGCTGGAGCTGTTCATAACTTCATTTTTTGCACTACACGAAGTTCATTTAAAGAGACAGCACTCTTTTTTCTGTGCCTAAGCAAGTCCTTTTTTTTTCTAAAACCTATTGCAAAGCTTTCACAGTTAAAACTGTTGCAATTTTCACATATATATTTTGCTTTTGTATATACTGTAATTGTGCAATTTAGAGCATTTTATTTAATCAAAACCAGTGTATCGTGAGTTCATAGCAGGGACGTTTTATTGGGTCTGTATTTATTACCCCCCCCCCCCCAGAAAAAAAAAATGTTGGAATTTTTTGCAACCTTTTCTAAGCATACAACTAAGTGGTTTTTTTTCCAATATCACTGACATCCAAGTGCGCTTTTTTTTTTTAACAAAATTATTATTTAGCACAGACTAGTGTACCTAACCTGTCGTATTGGTCTGCTGGTGAAGGCTGAAAAACTGTGGTAGACCTAAGGTGAGCTTGGGTGGTGGGAATGGTAATGTGGTCCCATTTGGTCATTTGTCTCCAGAGTGCTGACCATTGTTTTACTGGACTCTGTCCAAGGACAAATGTTTTTCTAAAAAGTACTTTAAATGAAAATTCTCTTCCAGAAACTCCATCTATCAAAATCATATACCTGACCTGAACATATACAGGGAGTGCAGAATTATTAGGCAAGTTGTATTTTTGAGGATTAATTTTATTATTGAACAACAACCATGTTCTCAATGAACCCAAAAAACTCATTAATATCAAAGCTGAATATTTTTGGAAGTAGTTTTTAGTTTGTTTTTAGTTTTAGCTATTTTAGGGGGATATCTGTGTGTGCAGGTGACTATTACTGTGCATAATTATTAGGCAACTTAACAAAAAACAAATATATACCCATTTCAATTATTTATTTTTACCAGTGAAACCGATATAACATCTCAACATTCACAAATATACATTTCTGACATTCAAAAACAAAACAAAAACAAATCAGTGACCAATATAGCCACCTTTCTTTGCAAGGACACTCAAAAGCCTGCCATCCATGGATTCTGTCAGTGTTTTGATCTGTTCACCATTAACATTGCGTGCAGCAGCAACCACAGCCTCCCAGACACTGTTCAGAGAGGTGTACTGTTTTCCCTCCTTGTAAATCTCACATTTGATGATGGACCACAGGTTCTCAATGGGGTTCAGATCAGGTGAACAAGGAGGCCATGTCATTAGATTTTCTTCTTTTATACCCTTTCTTGCCAGCCACGCTGTGGAGTACTTGGACGCGTGTGATGGAGCATTGTCCTGCATGAAAATCATGTTTTTCTTGAAGGATGCAGACTTCTTCCTGTACCACTGCTTGAAGAAGGTGTCTTCCAGAAACTGGCAGCAGGACTGGGAGTTGAGCTTGACTCCATCCTCAACCCGAAAAGGCCCCACAAGCTCATCTTTGATGATACCAGCCCAAACCAGTACTCCACCTCCACCTTGCTGGCGTCTGAGTCGGACTGGAGCTCTCTGCCCTTTACCAATCCAGCCACGGGCCCATCCATCTGGCCCATCAAGACTCACTCTCATTTCATTAGTCCATAAAACCTTAGAAAAATCAGTCTTGAGATATTTCTTGGCCCAGTCTTGACGTTTCAGCTTGTGTGTCTTGTTCAGTGGTGGTCATCTTTCAGCCTTTCTTACCTTGGCCATGTCTCTGAGTATTGCACACCTTGTGCTTTTGGGCACTCCAGTGATGTTGCAGCTCTGAAATATGGCCAAACTGGTGGCAAGTGGCATCTTGGCAGCTGCACGCTTGACTTTTCTCAGTTCATGGGCAGTTATTTTGCGCCTTGGTTTTTCCACACGCTTCTTGCGACCCTGTTGACTATTTTGAATGAAACGCTTGATTGTTCGATGATCACGCTTCAGAAGCTTTGCAATTTTAAGAGTGCTGCATCCCTCTGCAAGATATCTCACTATTTTTGACTTTTCTGAGCCTGTCAAGTCCTTCTTTTGACCTATTTTGCCAAAGGAAAGGAAGTTGCCTAATAATTATGCACACCTAATATAGGGTGTTGATGTCATTAGACCACACCCCTTCTCATTACAGAGATGCATATCACCTAATATGCTTAATTGGTAGTAGGCTTTCGAGCCTATACAGCTTGGAGTAAGACAACATGCATAAAGAGGATGATGTGGTCAAAATACTCATTTGCCTAATAATTCTGCACGCAGTGTATATTGTTTTGGACTCTATCAAAGTGCCAAAATATTAATGAAAATTCTCCTCCAAAAACTCCATGTATTAGAGTTATGTAGCTAACCTGTTAAGTGGACTTTGTCTAATTGAGATTTTCTTTCTAAAAAAAAATATTGAAAATTGAACATTGCCTTGCTTGCCTGACCTAACAAACATTGGGCCAGATTTACTAATGTGACTGCAGCACGCCCAAAAATCTGTCTAAAAAATTGTGCAAATTGGTGCTATTTGCCACAGTTTGGTGCAGCTGGGTTTCTAGTTTCAAATTTTTTTTCTGACACGCTCAAAGGAATTGGGCCTAAAGTGTGCCATTATTGTCAAAATTATACCATAACTCTGGCATAAAATTCTGTCAGCAGTGGGTGCAGAGTCAGAAAAAAAAATGTCTATCCCTGCACTAGGTTTATAATCCTGCCTGACCACTGTGATAAATCTACTGCAGGTCTAGAAAGCCTGCCTAAGCTTATGCCATCTTTACAATTGGTAAATATGATCTATGGTATATTAGAATTTTGTCCAGGTGCAATTAATTTTTTTGCCCCTCAAAAATTTATGAAAATTGTCTTCCAGTTCCACACCTTCACAAAAATTGCTAAAAGATTGTCTTGCTTCAAATAATTGATGATAATTATATTTTATGGGCAGTGGGTGTGGATCCACTGTACTTAGGGTTTATCCCAGAAGTCCTCCGGTTTTCACCCTTAAACCCTGATACAGGAATCTGGATATTGCTGTGGAGGAGCCACCACGCTGCTACCTTTTGAGATTTTCCCAGTGTGGTTGGCAGCTGACCGATGGGGTCAGAGACACCGGTGCAAAGCACCAAGGGTTCAGGCAATATGTGTAGTCTGAAGAACGGTAAAGGTCAGGCCAGGCAGTCTACAAACATCTATGAGACAAGTCCAAGGTCAGGGCAGGTGGCATTAGGGTAATCCAAGAAAAAAGGCTAAGGTCAAGGCAGGTGGCTAGAAGTCAGAATCAGTAGTCAGGCTGGAGTACGGTACCCAGGTAGTCAGACAGAGAATACATCTTTGCTAGTTACTAGAGACTAGGAAAGCTAAAGCTCAGGGAATCTCCTGCTCGGGAGGGTGCCATAAATACCCAGAGACAGACAGCCATTGGCTGGGGAAATATTTGGATGTTCGCACGCTGGTCCTTTAAGAAGCAGAGACCAAGTTCACCCTACAATACTGGCAAAGAGACCTACAGAAGATACTCAGGTTGCAGCCTTCAAACACCATCAAAGATGGTAGTGGCTGTTCTGCTCTCCTGCCAGCAGCGGGCAGACTGCATCCATGCAAGATAAAGAACTGGTGAATTGAAGGGGTAAATGGAAATTAATATCATTAGTATATGGTAAAATAAATGAATGTTTTAATAAAGATGCCATTTTTAAGAGTAGAATTATTTGGGAAAGGAATATGAGCCAGTCAGATCATCTGTAGAATGTTCATGTTCTGTGCTTCACGTAGATATTACATTTTCGTGCTGGGCTGGAGATGCCCAGAAATATAGCCATTCTGAAAAAGTCTAACTGAAATTATAGGTGCTGCTTGTAAACAATAATTCCAATGTTTAGTCTTTACTTTTTTGGTGGCATGTCTGACATTTCTGGAGTAATAGTTAATAGTGAAATTATTTACAAATTGTTATCTCTCATCCATATGACTGCCACTAGTAAATGAATGAGTTTATGTGCACCAGAGGTGGATGACTTATTCCACTATGTTAATAAATTGAGAACATTGAAAAAATAGTGGTAGGTTAAAAATTATAATCTTTGATTGCAGGAAAAAAGAATTGGCAGCCTTGGAAGTACCTAATGAATCAGATTTAGGATATATTTAGAATAGTTATTTTTTTCTCTCTCTTCTCTAATGTCAGCACTCACAGGAGGGTTGGGAGGGGGGGTTGCAAATATGGGATAAGAGAGTTCATTTTAAAAAATTGTTATGTACAATGTATTTCTCAATAAAAAAAAAAAAGTTTATGTGGGTCATTTACTATGCTGAAATATGCCTAAATTTGGCGTATTTCAGGCCCAGATGGCGGCACAATGGTTAATTGTGCAGCTATCTGCGACTTTTCCCCACTCACACCAGGCCTAAAACTGTGGGCGTGGCATGGGCGGGAAGGGGATGGGATGGCAGGCCCGTCTCATTCACCATTTTCTATGCCTGTTTTAGGAGTGAAAAAGTGAAAAATGTAAGGCAGCTCAGAAACCGTCTTACATTTAGAAATGCAGGATGCGCCAAAGTTATGCAGAGGCATGCGCCTCTTCATAACTCAGGCGGATCCACTGCCAGCTTAGGGTTTTTGTCTAAAACGCCAGTCTTAATAAATGCGCCTCCTATATTCTTTTATGCATCTTTCTCTCTCTCTCTCTCTCTCTATATATATATATATATATATACATATATATATATATATACAGTACAGACCAAAAGTTTGGACACACCTTCTCATTCAAAGAGTTTTCTTTATTTTCATGACTATGAAGGCATCAAAACTATGAATTAACACATGTGGAATTATATACATAACAAACAAGTGTGAAACAACTGAAAATATGTCATATTCTAGGTTCTTCAAAGTAGCCACCTTTTGCTTTGATTACTGCTTTGCACACTCTTGGCATTCTCTTGATGAGCTTCAAGAGGTAGTCCCCTGAAATGGTCTTCCAACAGTCTTGAAGGAGTTCCCAGAGATGCTTAGCACTTGTTGGCCCTTTTGCCTTCACTCTGCTGTCCAGCTCATCCCAAACCATCTCAATTGGGTTCAGGTCCGGTGACTG
Source organism: Bufo bufo (assembly GCF_905171765.1). NCBI lineage: Eukaryota > Metazoa > Chordata > Amphibia > Anura > Bufonidae > Bufo > Bufo bufo. The sequence continues at coordinate 228,373,106 of NC_053392.1, forward strand.
TGGAGGCCAGGTCATCTGGCGCAGCACCCCATCACTCTCCTTCATGGTCAAATAGCCCTTACTTTCAAAGTTTTCCCAATTTTTCGGCTGACTGACAGACCTTCATTTCTTAAAGTAATGATGGCCACTCGTTTTTCTTTACTTAGCTGCTTTTTTCTTGCCATAATACAAATTCTAACAGTCTATTCAATAGGACTATCAGCTGTGTATCCACCTGACTTCTCCTCAACACAACTGATGGTCCCAACCCCATTTCTAAGGCAAGAAATCCCACTTATTAAACCTGACAGGGCACACCTGTGAAGTGAAAACCATTTCAGGGGACTACCTCTTGAAGCTTATCAAGAGAATGCCAAGAGTGCGCAAAGCAGTAATCAAAGCAAAAGGTGGCTACTTTGAAGAACCTAGAATATGACATATTTTCAGTTGTTTCACACTTGTTTGTTATGTATATAATTCCATATGTGTTAATTCATAGTTTTGATGCCTTCAGTGTGTGAATCTACAATTTTCATAGTCATGAAAATAAAGAAAACTCTTTGAATGAGAAGGTGTGTCCAAACTTTTGGTCTGTACTGTATATATATATATCCTATACTGGATTCAAATGGCTGATATACAGTATATTGATACAAACTGTGATGCAAAAAACAACCTTCAAAGGATTATTGTTAAAATGAGACAAGTATTATAATTGGTGTTTTCTTCTCCCACAGTGCATGCCTTCCATTAAACTACAGCACAGGAAATATTACAGTCATACATCATAGATATGCCGAGAACTTTTTAACAACAACCATGTTTCCTATAACTGGTTTCCATCTGATTATTGTAGAAATTGTGTTCGCCAAAGGAAAGCCATTCCGACAGCCTTTATATACTAACTGTAAGTAGAAATTAAACCAAATATGTATTTTTAATTTCAGAAATCAGCAGCTACTCAGATACCTTCTAGCCTTTTTCCTGCGTGAGGTGACATGTAAAATAGCCCTCATTCCTTTTCCAAGTTGATGATAGGAACATGAAAAAAAGACATATGTTGTGTAAGTTCAACCAGGAAATGGGAAGGAATGTAAATGAAGTGGAGTGGAACACCAGAATGTGCAGTAAGCCCCTGAGGAGCCAGTGCAGAGTATGGGAGTGGTAGTAGCCCTAATGAGTGCATGTCTTTACTTGTTATCCCCTTACCTGCACTGGAGTCTGTATAGCTATAGTGCTGATCATTTTGCTGTCTGTAAATGCTGTAGCTTGCAGAACTTCTGGGACCTGCAGTCTCCCTGGAGTAGTGGTCCTCATAGTTGAGCTGTATCTCTAGTCCCAAGGCCCTTGGAGCGGAGCAGATGGACGTGCTCCCTCACGCCATGCATGCCAAGCTAACTCTGGAACTCTTTAGAAATGGGCCAACCCACTCCCACCAAGAGGAAAAGAATGGAATGGTAAGTTCCATTCCTAATGCTAACTATACCTTATCATTCCTGAAGCATACGGCAGATACATAACATAACATGACATTAATGCTAAATATTACAAGCAATTGCAGATACCTCAGGTCTGGGGTACTGCAAATGCTATACATTTACTTAAGTGTTGTTATTCTCTTCTTCTAACTTTTTTTTTAAGTCATCCACAGGTTCGCAACTCCTATAAGGCATTATCTGTAAATAATAAATCAAGGCATCTGGACTTACTGTAGATTTCTTGAAAATGTTTCACTCGTTCTTCCAACGAGCTTTCTCAATTCTGAGTGACTGTACAAGAATTCTCTGGGAATTCCCAGAGAATTCTTGTACAGTCACTCAGAATTGAGAAAGCTCGTTGGAAGAACGAGTAAAACGTTTTCAAGAAATCTACAGTAAGTCCAGTTGCCTTGATTTATTCTTTACAGATATACCATGACCTGGATAAATGAGAACCTTCACAGACCTATAAGGCATTGTTCCCCTGGGGACTGAACTTTTTCTATTCCAGGTCTAGGCAGTACCCTCTTGTCTTTTGAGGGTATCCATTCTGTTGCCATAACTGAACTGCATATTCTAGATCAGGCCACAATAATGATTTGTAAATTCAACAAGAATATCCTCTTTGCCCATTAGACCTGTAATTGCTGGACCTGAGTCTTTGTGGAATGGTCAGGGGAGTGGGTGAGTCTTTACTAAATATAGATGAGAGAAGTTTTGGAAAATTTGATTTGGCTACTTCGCAGAATTTTACAAAGAAATTAGATTTATGGTGAATTAGTTTGTCACAAAGCACATTTCTTTGTATGTAGCAGGCACAATGATGAGGAACGGCAATTGTCTCGCCTCCCGTCATTAAACCCCTCAGATACCGCTTCATCGCTGATCGCAGCATCTGAGATTTAAAAAGGACTTTCAGGGGCAAATCCAGTTAAAAAAAATACATGCTCACCTTATCTATTTGATTGCAGGGAGAGGCCGTCATGGACACTTTGATTAAAGACACCGCACAAAATCTCGTGCTGTGATGAGAGTTTGCACGGTTTCAAGAAAAATTGATTCATTACCACGAAGCACAAGGAAATTGGGCTTCGTGGCTAATTACAGTTTCCTGAAATTCGGATAAAAGTTCACTTAGGATACTTTGATTTGCTCTACATTACTTATAAACTTTAGTAAAGCAGATTCCAAGTTATCTTGTGAAACACAAAACATGTAGTGGGCATAATGGACAAAGTTGTTTGGGAAAAAGATTTTGTGGTAATGTGTACAGTATAGTGCTGAAAGGCGTATATACCCCACCCAGATACCTCAGCTGGGTGAGATAACTGAAATCCAGGAAGCTGCAGTGGTTTCAGTAAAGTGTAGTTTGCTTAGACAGTTTTGTCTAGATTTTGTTCTGGGCTGAATTTTATTTGGACTGGTGAATAGGTTTGATAGTGTGATCTGCCAGTCCACACCCTTCCAGTACATGTAGTGCCTTTAGCTGAGGAGATCACAGGTGAGGCCTGCTGTTGTAATTACAGAGGGATAAAACAACCCTCTTTGTATGACATGACGGAGAGAGAGAATTTGGAAAAGGAAGCCTGCAGAGGCTCTTTGTGGTCTCAGCCAGGAGGGCTGAGGGGCCATGAGACTGTGTGAAAGCCTGAAGTTTGGAGGACCCAGCGATGCCTGCGGAAAGAGGGTCGCACAGTCAGAGTCGGGAGGACTTCTGGACCATAATCCCTCAAATGTACTGGTGTGGTCACAGCCTGGAGGCTCCTGGACCATTTGACTAAGTAAAGCCGGATCTAATTCCGTGTGTGAACTGTGCTCTATAGGTGAGGTAGAGACAACCTATATATTAGGTAAAGCCAAGACGGGCAGGTGTTTATTTTTGCAATGTTTATGTTTGTGCTTGTGCTGAAGTGCCAAAATAAAGCACCATTTGGACGTTAACCCCGTTGTCAGAGGAGAAGTCTGTGACTGCAACCCTCTGCGAAAGACTGATCCCTTACAATTTCTAATGTGCTATCTGTGCTGGAACTGCTTTGCCTGAATCCCTTGATCTTGAGTGTATACAAAATCATCGTGACACATTCATGGTCAAATTTATCATAGAACGGTGGTGTAAGCTAGTCTGTGATAACACTGCTTATATTCAGTCATCAGTTCAAAAATATTAGAAGCATTAATTTGAATTACATCCCACTTCTATATCAGGACAACATTTAAGTGCAGGGATCAGTAACTTTCAGCACTCCAGCTGTGGTGAAACTACAACTCCCAGCATGCACACTTCCTTGGCTGTTCACAGAACTCCCATAAAAGAGAATGGAGCATGCTGGGAGTTGTAATTTCACAACAGCTGGATTGCCAGAGGTTGCTGACCCCTGTTCTAGAGTGATTGCCACTGGGTTCTTTTTTACATCTACCGTAGCTCAGGGGTCAGCAACCTTTGGCACTCCAGCTGTTGTGAAACTACAATTCCCAGCATGCTCCATTCATTTCCATGAGAGTCCTGAGAAGAGCAGAGGAAGTATGCATGCTGGGAGTTGTAGTTTCACAACAGCTGGAGTGCCGGTGGTTGCCTACTGCTGACCTAGCTCATTTACTGAGAATAAAATAAAAACAATTTAATTGATTTACACATTTTCCTTCAAATTTTTCCTTACTGATCATGTGATTTCTCTTTTCTAACTTTCTCGTGCATGAGCCCTTAGTCATGCTGACAAAACACTTAAGCCAATTTTGCATTGTTCCATGATGATTTTTTTTTTGACTTTTATCTACTTCATTCTGTGCTGGACTTTTCTACATATGTTACCTGAGTTCCAGGTATTTCCTCTGTACAAGCTGAGCTGTTTGCATGAGTAGTGAGATGGTCATCTGTTTTTGCTATATTACATCCATATCGTTCAGATCCATGCCTCTTTTAATACTGGAAGAGGATGAGACCTGCACGCCCTTCAGTGGTGGGTGATCATAGAGGACAAGCGTCATTCAATTCCAATAGAGAAATCTATGGCACACCAAAGATTCTTTTCAAGTGATGCTTTAATACATAATGTGCAGTTGTTCATCATTTTGTGTTTAATTTCACCCAAAGTGTATATCATTGTAACAGGCCATGAAAGTAGTCCCAACGTTTCGGTCGGATAACGACCTTTATCAAGGGATCTAGGAAAGATATAAAACAATTTCTATAGGGTATATTGGTTTATAAAAATGATCATAAATATGTAGAGTAAATTGTAGGAAGGAACAAGGAGCCATCGTTGATGGTCGGTACGTGTCACCGAGGTTCCTGGCCTCAGTGAGGTATAAGCCATTTTTTTTCCTGAAGTGTCAGTATTGAAGATTGCAGTCTGACACTTCAGCTGGTTAGTATGGCTGTAAAGCTGATCCGGGACGGCTCTTACTGGGAGTAGCCAAAGTGCTGGGTGGGTGGCTACTCCCGACATTCCAAGCCGGGTCTTGGGAGGCTTATAAAAAGCAGTCAGCACTGTCAGATGTGGTGGATTATCCTTCATCTCACAGTGAAGCTGTGGAGTCTATGTGGCTTGGGATCTGAAGATGTGTGCAGTGCAAAAGGGCTGAGAGATGTATGCTGGAAAACAGGCCCCTAAAGCCTGCTGGGCAGCACTCATGAAAAACTGCTAACAAGGTGAATGTTTGTTTGTGTTCAGTGGACTTTCCATGGTGTGAACGAACACCAATAGTGCGAACTGTTATTTTGTTTTGCCTTCTGTGTGAATAAACACTGAACTATTTAAGTTAAAGACTTTGTGCTTGCCTCTATACTGCGTCCGCTAACCTGCCTACCAAAGCGAATCCCCACAAAATGTACAGATAAACAAAATATTACGATTATGGAAAATTATGGAAAATATACATAAATATGCATGCTGACTTAATTTACATATATTGCTCTGGGTCCAAATAGTAATGAGGAATGCAGGATAAAACATATTGTTCACAGTTGATGTAAAGTCAGTTTCAGGTAAGTAAATATGAATATAATGGAGAGTAATTATGTTAATCCATAAGTCTGTCCAGTAATTAGTCGCTATGAAAAGAGGGGGGGGGGGGGGGTTAAGTATAGACCTGTGTAGTTAAAATGCCAGAGAAAAGTGTTTTGGATAGGGAGAAGTTGTTACCTGTGGCCTCCGATAGATGAGCTGTGCTCTGGATGTGAACGTGCTTCGGCGTGCTCCTTTACTTAGAGGGTAGAGTGTAGCGTCTCCCGGGAGGTGACGCACAGGACGATTGACATCACAAAGTGCACGCATGCACGTAGTGTATTATAAAGCTGGGAGGGCAAGCGCTATGCCCAAATTATGTGGGGAGCATTGTAGTAATTTTAAAGTAGTTAATAAATGATGGGGGAGGTTCAAATGTATATATATATGAATGACTGATGTCTTATGAGAAAAGAGAGGCACCTAATGGTTATTGTGTAGGTATGTAGATATTAATTATGAATTAGGACAGGTAGAGGAGAGTAAGAAGAAGTGATAAAAATGAAGATATAACAATGAAAATTAAAAAAAAAAGAAAATTGTGTATTGGAATAAAGATTAGGTTGGTCAGTCACAGAATTAAAGCAATATACAAGATATAACTGTATCATGGTGAGGTGGGTTGGAGGATGAAAAAAAGGGGGGAGGGTGATAGGTGGTTTTGGGAAAAGGGAAGGAGAAGGAAGGGGGATCTCACCCATGGGATCTAGATGATGTCAGGACAAAGTCTGGATTATCAAATCTTTCAGATATATCCATACTGTAGAAAAATTATAAAGACAATTAATGTTACAAGAGAAATCACATTCTTAGTTAAGTCCATTAAATGTTACAGAAAAAATCACATTCTCTATTAAGACCTTTGGGAGACAATGTGTCCAGGTGGTTGTGACGGTGGGGAGTAGGGGAAACTCCCCACCATATAAAGTGAGGTCAACAAGACAGCATCTAAGCCTGGACACAGGGAAATGGGAGCAGGTCACCTCCTACAGCCACCCTAAACCTGGCCCTGACTCCTAACCATAGGAGTGGACCCAGTTAAAGTAATATGTATACTTTATTGTATTTATTTAAGTTTTATACACTAATATCATTTTTGAAACAAAAAAAATATCATGTTTTAGTGTCTCTATAATATATTTTAAGAAAAGCTCAACCAGCAAGCTACTGGAGCCCAGCCTGTCAGTGACCAACTGAAAAAGAGCAAATATAATAATAATATAGGCTGGCTCACAGTATTTTCGCATATACTGTATATTTATTAATACACTTTGTAGCGGATCCGCTTTCGTTAATGGACGCTTCCTAGCTTGCGCCGAGGACCACAAGCACCGCACTGGACACCACAACCACCGCAGACTCCACAACCGCCGTAGCTTAACTGGAGCCGCGCCGTCTTCCTTCCACCCTGAATGAACCTCCAGCATTCAGGACCGTGTGGGAAAGATCTCTTCTCCAGGGAATATGCAGAGCATAGCAATCCCCAGCGTGACACAGCAATTCCCTCCAATAACGAGACAAGGCTGCGTTTTGAAGGGTTAGAAAAAAAGGAACTGAGCTGAACTTCACGTACAGCCTCTTTTATTCACAAACCAAAAACATAGTACTGCCCACAGGGGTTTGAAATACAACCAATCAATATATTACAACACATCCCCAAAAAATCCTCCCCTCTGTCCGTGATAGAATTACCTCACACTGGGTTGATGCAATCACCACAGACAGACGAATACACAATATCCTCTGTCCTGGAGACAACCAAGAAGTAATTAAATTATCTCTCAGGACAAAGGACATCGCCAATACACACAGAGAGACAACAGGACAGGAATCCCCACCCAAACACACAAAATCCTCCCTTTCTGTCTGTGATATAATTATGGATTAACATAACTATCACAGACAGTAAACATACAGTTTTTAAACATACACTGTAACTTTAAAACCATACATTCAATCTCCATAAAAATTACATATTTAAACTCTGCATACATCAAACATAAACACTCCCAAAAATCACACAAATCCCTCCAGCGGATCAAAAGTTAAGTTAAGTCCTTTATGACCGACCGCAAGCACAATTTCCTGCCCAAAACAGTTCCATAGATTTGGGCTGTGCGGTCGGTCAATTTCATGCAGAAAAACGACTAAGTCCCATCTTCGAACGGGACTTAGTCTCTGGAGCTTGAAAGTTCAGTATGGAAAAAGGTAATATGTCCCGGGGCCATAGTCGTAGGGCAGGAGGCTAGCCATAAGTCCTCTACAATGCCCAGTGGCAAATAGCACTTTGTCACACACTTAATAAAACAAAAACCAACTTAGTGTCGACATATCAGCATAGATACATTAGATAGGTATATGAAGTGCGGAGCTCACGCACAAAACCTAAACAGCTGGAGTACTCCAAAAAGATGAGACCTTATGGCTAAAGTGTAACTGCAAGAGTCATTCAATTATACCGCTTAAATATCTGTAAAATTGTATGCCGGTTTACCAGTTTGTTGGAACCGGAGAGGTTCAAAAGGTGTCCCTAGTGTCTCTATAGTCTGAGAGCCATAGTTTTATTATTTTTTGGGCGATTTTATTAGGTAGGGTAGACTTTTTGTGGGATTAGATGATGGTTTGATTGGTACAAATTTGGGGTGCATATGACTTTTTGATCGCTTGCTATTACACTTTTAGTGATGTAAGGTGCCGAAAAAATGGCTTTTTTGACACTTTATTTTTATATTTTTACGGTGTTTACCTGAGGGGTTAGGTCATGTGGTATTTTTATACAGCAGGTTGTTACGAATGCGGCGACACCTAGTATGTATACTTTTTATATTTTTTTTTACATTTAACACAATAAAAGCATTTTTGAAACAAAATAAAATCATGCTTTAGTGTCTCCATAGTTTGAAAGCCATATTTTTTTTATATTTTTTATTCGATTCTCTTTGGTAGGGTATTATTTTTGCAGGAAGAGATGACGGTTTGATTGGTACAATTTTGGGGTGTATATGACTTTTTGATCACTTGCTATTACACTTTTTGTGATTCAAGGTGACAAAATTGCTTTTTGACACGTGTGTTTTTTTTTTTTTTTTTTTTACAGTGTTCACCTAAGGGGTTAGGTCATGTGGTATTTTTATAGAGAAGGTTGTTACGGACGTGGTGATACCTAACATGTATACTTTTTTTTTTTTTTTTAACACAATAAAAGCATTTTTGAAACAAAAAAAATCATGTTTTAGTGTCTCCATAGTCTGAGAGGCATCGTTTTTGAATTTTTTAGGCGATTTTTCTATGTAGGGGCTAATATTTTGCAGGATGAGGTGACGGTTAGATTGGTACTATTTGGGGCATACGCCTTTTTGATCGCTTGGTGTTGCACTTTTAGTGATGTAAGGTGACAAAAATTGCTTTTTTGACACAGTTTTAATTTTTTATGGCGGGGCAGATCATGTGATATATTTATAGAGCCGTTCGTTACAGATGCGGCGATACCTTATATGAGGACACAGTTTTAAATTAGAGGGGCATAGGTTTAAAAGTAATATAAGGAAGTATTACTTTACTGAGAGAGTAGTGGATGCATGGAATAGCCTTCCTGCAGAAGTGGTAGCTGCAAATACAGTGAAGGGGTTTAAGCATGCATGGGATAGGCATAAGGCTATCCTTCATATAAGATAGGGCCAGGGACTATTAATAGGATTCAGATATATTGGGCAGACTAGATGGGCCAAATGGTTCTTATCTGCCGACACATTCTATGTTTCTATGTTTCTATGTTTTTCTTTCTATTTTTTATTATAAAATCAGGGAAATGTCTTTATTTTTTTTAACTTGAATCTTTTTTTTTTTTAAAAACACATTTTTTTTACTTTTTTTTAAACTTTATTTCTGTCCCACTCTGAGACTTCAACTTTTGGGGGTCTGATCCCCTCTGTAATGCATTACAATACATCTGTATTGTAAAGCATTGCCTGTTAGGCCCCTTTCACACGGGCGAGTATTCTGTGCGGATGCGATGCGTGAGATGAACGCATTGCACCCGCACTGAATCCTGACCCATTCGTTTCTATGGGGCTGTGCACACGAGCGGTGATTTTCACGCATCACTTGTGCGTTGCGTGAAAATCGCAGCATGCTCCATAGAAACGCAGGCCCCATAGAAATGAATGGGGTTGCGTGAAAATCGCAAGCATCCGCAAGCAAGTGCGGATGCGGTGCGATTTTCACGCACGGTTGCTATGTGACGATCGGGATGGGGACCCGATCATTACTATTTCCCCTTATAACATGGTTATAAGGGAAAATAATAGCATTCTGAATACAGAATGCATAGTACAATAGCGCTGGAGGAGTTAAAAAAAATATAAATAATTTAACTCACCTTAATCCACTTGTTCGCGCAGCCGGCATCTCTTCTGTCTTCATCTGTGAGCAATAGGACCTTTGATGACGTCACTACGCTCATCACATGATCCATCACCATGGTGATGGATCATGTGATGGACCATGTGATGAACGCAGTGACGTCATCAAAGGTCCTATTGCTCACAGATGAAGACAGAAGAGAAGCCGGGCTGCGCAAACAAGTGGATTAAGGTGAGTTAAATTATTTATATTTTTTTTAACTCCTCCAGCGCTATTGTACTATGCATTCTGTATTCAGAATGCTATTATTTTCCCTTATAACCATGTTATAAGGGGAAATAATACAATCTACACTACAACTAACCCAAACCTGAACTTCTGTAAAGAAGTTCGGGTCTGGGTACCACAGTCGGTTTTTTTTATCACACACGTGCAAAACACATTGCACCCGCGCGATAAAAACCGAACATCGGAACGCAATCGCAGTCCGGACATGCCCGTGTGAAAGAGGCCTTGGTCAGCACGGATCGCGGCATAGAAGGGATTAATCCACCGGCATCGGCTTTTACAGCGATGCCGGCAGATACAGCAGGGGCCCGGCTACCAGGGACTGCCGGACCTCTGCAGTGATCCTGCACGCACCACTCCGGTGCCTGCCCGATCAGCCCGCCGTGCATGTATGGCGGAATGCATTCTGGCAATACATCCCCCCCGTACATGCACGGCATTTTGCATTAAGGGGTTAATAATAATGTCCGGTTTCCGCCCCTCCGTGGGGTTAGTACTTGTTCCAAGACTTGGAATCGTAAGGTTGCATTCCTTAAAGTGAGCGTGGATTGGTAACAGTAGTTGATTGGTTCTAATTGTAGAACTATATTCATATTTACTTACCTGTAACTATATTTGCTTACCTGAAACTGACTTTACATCAACTGTGAACAATATGTTTTATCCTGCATTCCTCATTACTATTTAGACCCAGAGTAATATATGTAAATTAAGTCAGCATGCATATGTATGTATATGTTCCATAATCGGTCAAGTAAAAAAAAATTTTTTATCTGTACATTTACTCTACATTTTTATGATCATTTTTGTAAACCAATATACCCTATAGAAATTATTTATATTTTTCCTAGATCCATTGATAATGGTCGTTATCCGACTGAAACGTTGGGACTACTTTCATGGCCTGTTACACTGGCATACACTCTGGATGAAATAAAACACAAAATTATGTAAAACTGCACATTATGTATTAAAGCATCACTTGAAAAGAATCTTTGGTGTGCCATACATGCCTCTTTTAATGCATGACAAGTACACCTAGATCCTTTTCAGTCCTCCCAGTTTAACTCCTTCAAACAGTGGTGTAATGACTATTGGAGCAAGGGGTGCAACCTCAGTCAGGCCCAGAGGGATTGGGGGTCCACTAGTCATTTTATAATTTTAAAATTAATCCATGAGGATTTTTACAGACCTCTGGCTGATGTTAATGAATACATCTGCTATTGCTCACTGTAGGGACTGGTTAGTTATCACTGGCCCAATGATGCTACTGCCACTGTCTACCTGCCCATCAGTTCCATACTGCACTGCTGCGGATATCCCCTGCCCCTGCTGCTGCTAACCCTACAAAGCAGCACATCTACTGCCTTGTTCATCATGTTCCATACTGTACTGCTGCTGATACCCCAGCTGCTGCTATTGCTAGTTTTGCAAAGCAGCACATATTTTGCCTTGCCCATTATGTTCTATATTGTACTGCTGCTATGTTCTATATTGTACTGCTGCTATGTTCTATATTGTACTGCTGCTATGTTCTATATTGTACTGCTGCTATGTTCTATATTGTACTGCTGCTATGTTCTATATTGTACTGCTGCTGCTGCTGCTGCTGCTGCTGGAAACCTTATGCTACACAGTTGGAAACCTGAAATGGCTTCTTCACAACAATATAACTTTTCTTTAAAACAAAAAAAAACATGTTACTAATCCACAAAAATGGAATATTTTTATACTGTTCGTTAAAAACAAGCCATAGCTTTTTCCGAAACCATGTGTGTATAAACACTGGCAGGAATCTGCCCCCAAAAAGGATAATTTTTGGACTGGATTTTTTTTTTGCTTTTAAAAATTAATCTGACAGTTTAGTGTGTATGTAGACAGGTTGTTTGTTACTACAGGTGCAAAGGCCCCTTCCCCCCAGGGCCCTCTCTATCGTACGTGCCAGGTGTAGGAAATGCCGAGTGGTGTAGTGCGGCCTAAATGTCTCTTTATGTATGACACGGTGCTCCTACCTGGATACCGCAGGACCCCAGGCTTTGGCTTTAGTCAGACTTATCTTCAGCCAAGGAATAGGTTAGAATCCTGGCGGCTCCAACATGGAGTCTCAACCAGAACAAGCCAGAACTGCTCCACCTCCTTCTAGTAGCAAGCAGGACTGGACCACTTCTGCCCAAAGGGGGGAGAATGGAATGGTAAATTTCATTCTCTCTAAGGATAGCTCTGCCATTTTTCGATGCCACCTGCTAGTGAACCAGGCACATTACATGTAATAAACAGTTACATAACAAGATTATGAATGCACAGTGTGGTGGACCTGAAACATAAATACATAAGATGACATTATATTAGCCCATTAGAGATAGTAGCAGGGTGCAGTAGTGGTAACATCACTCTGGGGTGTTACACAGGCAATCTTCACATTATAGAGCTTGAAAGGTGTCAGTACAGTACAAGGAGAGCCCAGAGTGTCATAGACAACTTTTCAGTGCAATTGAGGCATTTTCAATTTGGGTCATATTTACGTGGACAGAATCAAATCTGACAGATGGCTCAATAGAACAGAAAATAAAACCAATTTCAGGAAATTTGCTCATCTTTAATTGATGTTATGTTGGCATCTATCAGTGATTGCTTGTAAAACATTGTTTCCCCAATTGTTCATACACATATGATTATGTTTTAGTTTTTTTGTTTTTCAGATCTGCTGTCAGTTCTGATCCTAATGCAAGTGGTGGCCTATTTGTTTATCCTTTTTGCTGATATTGACACTTTATACACTACTATGGAGGTAAGGCATTTTCAAATAAGTTATTAATTTAGTGTTTGCAAAACATTCAACATGATTATTTTACACAAATGTTTATATAGACCAACAAAACTCAGATATGTGTATGTGTGTGTGTGTATATATATATATATATATATATATATATATACTGTATATATATATTTAGAAAAATAACCCAGCACTGCCCGAATGAATTGTTATTCTGTTTGTGTGTTTATTGGATTTGTTCTAAGGGTGCCCAATATCCATGCCCTTATTATTTATGGGGAAATCGCTAGTAGCCCTATATACCCTGGCAGTTACACACTGTTTATTTTATTAACAGTCCCCTATAATAGTGACCTCCACAGCGCCCCACCCCTTTTAGATGTGACTACCACAGCACCCCGTCTTTTAACAGTGACCTCCCCCCTTAGCAGTGACCTCCACAGCATCATACCCCCTTAATCATGAAATCCACAGCACTTTGCCTCTGAACACTGACCCCCAAAGTACCCTGTCCCCTTAACTGTGACCTCCACAGTGCCCCAACCCATTTACAGTAACCTACACAGCACCTCACTCTAACAGTGACCTCCACAGCTTCTCACCCACTTAACAACAACCTACAGTTGCAAGAAAAAGTATGTGAACCCTTTGGAATTATATGGATTTCTGGACAAATTGGTCATAAAATGTGATCTGATCTTCATCTAAGTCACAACAATAGACAATCACAGTCTGCTTAAACTAATAACACACAAAGAATTAAATGTTACCATGTTTTTATTGAACACACCATGTAAACATTCACAGTGCAGGTGGAAAATGTATGTGAACCCCTAGACTAATGACATCTCCAAGAGCTAATTGGAGTGAGGTGTAAGCCAACTAGAGTTCAATCAATGAGATGAGATTGGAGGTGTTGGTTACAGCTGCCCTGCTCTATAAAAAACACACACCAGTTCTGGGTTTGCTTTTCACAAGAAGCATTGCCTGATGTGAATGATGCCTCACACAAAAGAGATCTCAGAAGACCTACGGTTAAGAATTGTTGACTTGCATAAAGCTGGAAAGGGTTATAAAAGTATCTCCAAAAGACTTGCTGTTCATCAGTCCATGATAAGACAAATTGTCTATAAATGGAGAAAGTTCAGCACTGCTGCTACTCTCCCTAGGAGTTCAGGCAGGATCACATTAATACTGGGTAGCATCTTCCTTTGCTGCAATACAGGTTTCCACTATGGCATGGTAATGGTCATACAGAGGCTGAATATCATCTTGTGGTATTATTAGGTATTCATGCAGCCAAAGATTGCTATGCTGGAGAGTGGTTGCTATGCTGACTAGCCAAGTCTCCGCTAGTCAACTTGTCAGAGTGATTGGTAACATAGTAACATAGTTTATAAGGCTGAAAAAAGATATCTGTCCATCCAGTTCAGCCTGGTATCCTGCAAGTTGACCCAGAGGAAGGCAAAATACCCCTGTGAAGCCAATTTTCCTCACTTTAGAGGAAAAAATTCCTTCCCGACTCCAATCAGGCAATCAGAATAACTCCTGGATCAACGACCCCTCTCTAGTAGCTATAGACTATAATATTATTACACTCCAGAAATTCATCCAGGCCCCTCTTGGACTCTTTTAGTGAATTCACCATCACCACCTCCTCAGGCAGAGAGTTCCATAGTCTCACTGCTCTTACCGTAAAGAATCCTCTTCTATGTTTGTGTACAAACCTTCTTTCCTCCAGACGCAGAGGATGTCCCCTCGTCACAGTCACAGTCCTGGGAATAAATAGATGATAGGATAGATCTCTGTACTGACCCCTGATATGTTTATACATAGTAATTAGATCTCCCCTCAGTCGTCTTTTTTCTAAAGTAAATAACCCTAATGTTGATAATCTTTCAGGGTACTGTTGTCCGCCCATTCCAGTTATTACCTTAGTTGCCCTCCTCTGAACCCTCTCCAGCTCTGTTATGTCTGCCTTGTTCACAAGAGCCCAAAACTGTACACAGTACTTCATGTGTGGTCTGACCAGTGATTTGTAAAGTGACAGGACTATGTTCTTATCACGGGCAGCTATGCCCCTTTTGATGCAACCCATTATCTTATTGGCCTTGGCAGCAGCTACCTAACACTGTTTTTTACAGCTTAGTTTGCTGTTTACTAAAATTCCTAGGTCCTTTTCAATGTCAGTGTTAGGGCTCATGCACACGAACAGATTTTATTTCCGCTTCTGTTCCGTTTTTTTTGTGGACTGTATGCGGAACCATTCACTTCAATGGGGCTGTAGAAAATACAGAAGTTACTCCGTGTGCATTCCGTTTCCATTTGTCCGCATGGCCGTTCCGCAAAAAAGTAGTGCATATCTTATTATTGTCCGCAAATCATGGTCCGAGGCCCCATTCAAGTTAATGGGTCCGCAAAAAATATGGAACGCACACGGAACACAACTGTAAGTCATCCGTATTTTGCGGATCCATACTGTAGAAATGCTATGCCCAGACCATATTGCTCGCGTGTTTGGTGATTAATAAGTTACTGTTTCTGCATATGATCCGCAAAAAACGAATCAAATATGGAAACCATACGGATATGTTTTGTGCAATAACAGAACAGAAAAGGACTTAAATCAGAGAAAAAAAACATCAGATACGGATCGGATCTGTGAATAACGGACCGCAAAACAACAACGGTCATGTGCATGAGCCCTCTACCCAGTGTGTTACCATTTAGTATGTACGGGTGACTTGCATTATTCCTTCCCATGTGCATAACCTTACATTGTCAGTGTTAAACCTAATCTGCCACTTCTCTGCCCAAGCCTCCAATCTATCCAAATCCATCTGTAGCAGTATACTGTCCTCTTCAGTGTTAATTACTTTACACAGTTTAGTGTCATCTGCAAAATATGATATTTTACTGTGCAGACCCTCTACAAGATCATTAATAAATATATTGAAGAGAATAGAGCCCAATACTGACCTTTGTGGTACCTCACTGGTGACCAATAGTGAATCAACATATACATGATCAAGTGAGTATCATTAGGTCTCCACGGATTCATGACTAATTATTCAAGAAAAGGGTGAGGAGGGGAAGACTCCTATAATGAAAAAAACTATTCTTCATTATACATGTTAACTTCAAAAATGATGTCTATCACTGCTCACCATACATTACAATACACTCATGATAAAATATCCTACTAATTTAAATTAATTTAATAATTATAAATTACATCCTGTCTTTTATTTAGACCATTTGGGACTCTAGTTTCTAACATGAAAATCCAATACGTTTCCCTGGCCAAAAGCTTTCTCCATCTCTACCACTAAAGGGTCTAGACACCCTTTCAATACCAATAAAAGTAAAGGAGGATAAATCTCCCTTATGGATATCAGTAAAGTGTTTAGACACAGCAGAAATATTCAATGCCTTCTCATTATTGACATCAGAAAGATGCTTGCGTATCCTTGTCTTCAGGGTATTTGTAGTGAAACCTACGTACTGCAGTTTACACAAACTGCAGTTCACAAGGTACACCACAAATTTGGTATTACAATAAATATACAAAGTGCTATTGGTATTGAAAGAAGAAAAGGTTTTAGAAATTTTCGCAAAGTCAGAGCAACGGCATATGTTATGGCCGCATTTAAACCTTTTAGATCTAACCATGTATAGCGAGGTTTGTCAGAAAAAAAAAACTTGGCGAAAGTAACGAACCAATAGCAAGACCCTTGTAAATGTTTTGTCCTAATGTAATATTGGAATATATCTATTAATGACACCTGCTATCTGTCTGTATTCAAGGCTGTATGTTGTGGAGCGTGTAATATTTTTGTTTTCTTTATTATTATCTATTTTATTATTTCTTTGGTGTTGGTCTGATTCTGACCTAGCAGGGTTAGGGATTAATATAACTTAATAACTCATTTCTCTCTTTGTCAGAGGCATATTTCACTCCCCATTCCAGAGTCCAATTGGGATACTCCCTAGCCCTAAAACAGCTAGAGACCTGTTCACATTCCCTATTGAAAGTTGCATCATCTGAGCAGTTTCTCCTACACATAAATTCTCCTTTAAGGATATTTTTAATGACATGTATTGGATGACAGAATTTAGCAAGTAGCAGTGAATTGCCCGCAATAGGCTTGACATAAGTAGACGTGGCAATTTCTCCATTCTGTATACCGAGTGTCAAGTCTAAAAAATTTAATTATGATGCAGCAAGTGTCAATGTAATTTGCAAATTACATTCATTTATTATTTAGGTATGTTCCAAAAGGAAGGACATCCCGGTGACCTCCACATATAATGAGGAGGTCGTCAATGAAGCTTCCATACCAAATAATGGAAGTTGAATAAGGATTGTTTTCAGAAATAACAAAAAATTCTTCCCACCATGCAACAAAAAGATTCACCAGGGAGGGCGAGAATTTAGCCCCCATCGATGCCCCACGTACTTGGAAGTAAAAATCTTTATCAAAACTAAAATAATTATGTTTGAGTAGAAAATGTGAATTGTTTAACTGTATCACTGTAGGTACTATAACTGCTCAGATGATCGACAGTTCTTGTTGTAACACTAAATTGTGTGGTATACTGGAATATAGGGAAGTAACATCACAAGTAATCCAGGTGTAATCAGATTGCCATTGTAGGCCCTGTGGCTGTAAAATTTGATCAACTCATTGCCCTAATCTTTCACTCAATGAACCAATGCCAGCAACTATTGGGCGTATAGATGAGGGAAATATCCCCTTGTGGACCTTGGGCAGTGAGTGAAAAATCGGAACAATTGGGTGCGAAACATGTAAAAAATCCCTCATGTTATCATCAAAAACCCCTAAGTATACACCTTCTGTCAATAACTCCACAAATAAGGTCTTAAATTGAGAAGTAGGATCACACGATAGTTTGCAATAGGTGTAATCATCACTCAAAAGTTGTAAATTGAGTATTCTATAGAGTCCCGAGACCATAATTACAGTCATGCCTCCCTTGTCGGCAGCGCGTACTACCACGCTATCATTATTTTTTATATCATATAATTAGAGATAAGCGAATTGAATCCCACGAAGTGGAATTCGATCCGAATTTCAGGATAAATTCGATTCGCCTCGAAGCCAAATTTACTTGTGCTTCGTGTCAGCGAATCAATTTAACCTGAAATAGTGTAAAAAACAAAAAAAAATTATACTTACCTCCTGCATTTGCTGGCAATGGGCCGCCTGCCTCCATCTTGATTGAAGATCTTGGCGGAAATCCCGTGGGTGGTGATGTATGACGTCACCACGCCAGCTGGTGTGATGACGTAATCTTGTGCTGCGTGAGATTTAACTCCAGATCTTCAAGCAAGATGGCAGCGGCCGACCCGTCACAAGCAAATGGAGGCAGTAAGTTTGATTAATTAATTATTTTTTTAATGTTAATTTCACACAGTTTTTACACTCAGATGCCGCGATTATGTATGAATGCGGCATCTGAGGGGTGCAATGACTGGGTGCGGCGCTATCACTGCTCCCTGTCATTGCACCTGCTACTTACAAAAAATATGCGCTTCATGACAGTTATTCGTCACAAAGCAAATTTTTTGTAAAATTCGGCGAATCAGCCGAATCAAACTTTTCATAAATTCCTTCATCTCTACATATAATGCAATTTTTTCATTTCTAGTTAAGTTAGAGACTGAATTATTCCCCCACACATTCTTGTGTAAACTGACTAATTCTGCCTCAACCAAATCCTGAAAACTATCTATAACAGAGGTCCTAGATTGCATTGGATAGAAGTCAGGATTTGATATCTTCATTAATGGAGGGGGTGCATGATTTCGGACTGACTGCACCATCGTGTTAGCTACTTCATCACTATAATGCAAATTAGAATGTGAAGCAATATTCAAATCAATACATTGCTCATTCATTATCGATTCATTACGCTGTTGCTAATCTACCATATCCATCAACAAAATATGTCTTTTTACAGTAAGCAAGCGTGAAAAGCAATTAGCATCTACAATAGTAGCAAATAAATCAAAATGACAGTTTGGAGAAAAGCCTAAACCTATGAATAACATAGACAAGTGATCACTGCTCAAAATTTGAGCAGAGCTATTCAGTACATTATTCACTTGTGTTTCCTTGTGGGATAACGCCTTCTCTCCCCACCGCCGCTGTTTGCGTCCGGCTCTGCGAATGCGCTTTTTGCCTGCATTGTCCTAATGGGGGTGGCGGTGTTGACAGAATAACCCACAAGTGGAGACTGAGAATTGTCTGTAGTATCCCCAAAGTCCAGGTCAGAAGACTCTATATCTGAAAAGGAGACTTTTGTATGTCTATTTTTTTATTGTTGTCTCCTTTTATTCTTAGATTTATTCCTTAGTAGGGTTCTCATGTTTCTGATATTCCTTGATTTCTCCTCCAGTTATATACCGTATTGTTCTCATAGTTCAAAATAACTCTGTTGTGTTTGTTCTTTTTAATATTGACAATATTATCTTCCAGTTTAGAGATATTAATTTTAAGCTTGTCATCCATTTCTTTTAAGGTCTGAATGTTTTTATGTGGCTCTAAAGATTGTTGGATATCTTTAATGTCAGCATGTAGAACTTGCAACATTGTTTCCTTTTGTTTTATAATAAGTAATATCAATTTAAGAGAGCAATCAAATAAGATATCATTCCACATTTTTTGAAATTCGTCCCCATACATAGTTGTTGGCACTTTTTTGATGCAGAGTCCTTTGTGGATCATGCATTTTTCATCGTAGGTTTTCAAACTTGTAAAATCCCACCAGATCCTTGTTTTTTTTATCAAAAGATCTTCCAAACGTAACATCAAGTCCTTTAAACCTGAACAACCTTGATTATCTTGCTTATCCCCAACTAAAATCAATGCAAAATTTGGACAGCCTGTCTGAACAGTCCTCTATACTTCTGAGGCTCAGACTGGCTGGGAGAGGGTTGTTGGGGTTTTGGATTTTTGTCAGAGCTCTATACTATGTAATATTCTATTGACTCTCCTGGTCAACTGTCTTCTAGCTTGTTTCTAGATTAACCCTTAGGCTGCTGTTCCTCCTTATATTGACTCTCCTGGTGAACTGACTACTAGCTTGATTCTGAACTAACCGTATGGCTGCTGTTCCTGCATATATTGACTCTCCTGGTAATTGCTATTGGAATGTCTCTGACTGCATTAACGGTGTCTGTCTCTCCTGGTTTTTACCCTAATTGTTGAAGTTTTGTTTTACCTCCCTGGTTATTCTGGAAAACCTGTCTCTTGTGTGCTCATGCCAGTTTTCTGTTACCAACTTCACAGACATAACCTGGGTTCCTAGCAGTAAAGCCCATCTGGCCTCCCAGCAGAACCCACAGGGGTTTTGGAAGACTGATTGTAGTTTTGGGGTTCACTGGCTGTAGTCCAGACAGTGACCCTAGTACTTCCTAACAGTGATCAAGCAGGCCAGGGGAGCTTCTGCATAGTGGGAAGTGTGTGGGCAGATGTTATCTTGTTGGAACACTACTTCTACTGAGTCAAAAAATTACTGGTTAATAACAGATGGGAATGCCATAGTAGCTAATGGTGCCTCACACCATGACACCATGACACCCGGAGTCTGTGATGTGTGTCTTTGCACTATGTATGATGGCTAGAGATGAGCGAAGCTTTTACAAATTTAAATCCAAAATTATTTGTAATTATTTGCAAAATAAGTTAAAAATCAGCTATTTCCTGGCTGCAGAGAGCCTGTATATTGGTGTATAACACTGTGCATTGCAGAAACAGGCATAGCTAGTCCAGTTTGGGAGAGAAACAGTTACTGTGCATCAGTATGACAGGCAGCTGACATGCGTCACTCTTAGAATCAGTTCACACTTCACTTACTGTATATGCTCAGTTACAGGGCCAAAACTGATCAAATAACTCAAGTGTGAACTCTGCCTTACAGGTCAATGTTCACGCCAGGTATAAAGAATCGTGCAGTGGCCCAAGATTCTACTATAGAGTGAAAGAGTGCACTCCTTTTACCCCATTAGCTGACTCCAGATAGATTTCTACAGAACCTGTTCTGTTGCAAGCTGATACAAGTAGTGGCCTCAGGACACAGTGGAAAGGGTGTTAGCAGTAAGTTTGTGTTGACGTCACTGTTTATTTTTACCTTCTTCTGATCTGTCACAAGAACAACCCCAAAAAAAACTGATCCTGTCTTTTAAGCATCCACCTTCACATGGTCAGCATTTGGTCAGTAATCCATCAAGTATTGCTAGAAAAAACAGGAGTGGATCCAAAACAGAGATGACACATGAATGGAATATTGGCATATCAGAAGAAGGGTAAAATAAATGGTGATGTCAACAATGCCAAACAGGGACACTAGTGCCCAGTCACAGAGAGGGAGAGTCCACATATGCTACGACCTGCTGGTTCAGGTTCTGCTGCTGGTGGGTGGTTATTTCAGTAGGCGGGCGAGGAAAAGTGCTCATTAGAGACTCCAGACTTAAGTTGCTGCTGATAGACTCCAGAATAGACTTTATGTTTCTTCCCTTCTGCCATTTTCCACTGCTGATGATGTACAAACCTTCCAAATTGAGTGCCAACGCTTTTTTTTTGGAGCACCTTTAAAATTTAATAAAGAAAGAAATATTTGGCATTATATTGTAGTTCCATGTGAACTACCCAACAACAAATTAAGCCACTATTTTGGTGTTGTTTCACATTAGCAGCCACTAAATGGTGATGGGGAAGAACTTAAAAAAGTAGGACAAGGCAGACTTAAATATATTTGCTCTATACAGTGATCCGTCAAGATACAATGGCCTCAGGATACAATATTTTCAAGATACAGTGGTCTTTTCTGACCCATCATAAGTTTAAACTAGACTCAACATACAATGTCTCAGACTCAGATCCAACCAATCAAGGCCCCCTCTCTGTTAAAATAGCTGTATTAATTACTAGTTAGCAGCCATTTCTGACTGTTATATTTAACCCCTTAAGGACTTGGCCATTTCACCTTAAGGACTTTTTTTTGCAAATCTGACCAGTGTCACTTTAAGTGCTGATAACTTTAAAACGCTTTGACTTATCCAGGCCATTCTGAGATTGTTTTATCGTCACATATTGTACTTCATGACACATGGTAAAATGAAGTTTAAAAAAATCATTTTTATTTATAAAAAAATACCAAATTTACCAAACTTTTTTATAAAATACCAAATTTCCAAGTTTCTATTTCTCTACTTCTATAGTACATAGTAATACCTCCAAAAATAGTTATTACTTTACATTCCCCATATGTCTACTTCATGTTTGGATCATTTTGGGAATGATATTTTATTTTTTGGGGATGTTACAAGGCTTAGAAGTTTAGAAGCAAATCTTGAAATTTTTCAGAAATTTTCAAAAACCCAATTTTTAGGGACTAGTTCAGGTCTGAAGTCACTTTGCAAGGCTTACATAATAGAAACCACCCGAAAATTACCTCATTCTATAAACTACACCCCTCTAGGTATTCAAAACTGATTTTACAAACTTTGTTAACCCTTTAGTTATTCCACAAGAATTAAAATTTCACTTTTTTGGCAGATTTTCCATTTTAATAATTTTTTTCCAGTTACAAAGCAAAGGTTAACAGCCAAACCAAACTCAATATTTATGGCCCTGATTCTGTAGTTTACAGAAACACCCCATATGTGGTCGTAAACCGCTGTACAGGCACACGGCAGGGCACAGAAGGAAAGGAATGCCATACGGTTTTTGGAAGGCAGGTTTTGCTGGACTGTTTTTTTTGACACCATGTCCCATTTAAAGCCCCCCTGATGCACCCCTAGAGTAGAAACTCCATAAAAGTGACCCCATCTAAGAAACTACACCCCTCAAGGTATTCAAAACAGATTTTACAAATGTTGTTAACCCTTTAGGTGTTCCACAAGAGGTATTGGCAAATGGAGATGAAATTTCAGAATTTAAATTTTTTGGCATATTTTCCATTTTAATCCATTTTTCCCAGGAACAAAGCAAGGGTTAACAGCCAAACAAAACTCAATATTTATGGCCCTGATTCTGTAGTTTACAGAAACACCCCATATGTGGTCGCAAACTGCTGTACGGGCACACGGCAGGGCGCAGAAGGAAAGGAATGCCATACGGTTTTTGGAAGGCAGATTTTGCTGGACTGTTTTTTTTGACACCATGTCCCATTTGAAGCCCCCCTGATGCACCCCTAGAGTAGAAACTTCAAGAAAGTGACCCCATTTTAGAAACTACGCGATAGGTTGGCAGTATTGTTGGTACTAGTTTAGGGTACATATGATTTTTGGTTGCTCTATATCACAATTTTTGTGAGGCAAGGTAACAAGAAATAGCTGTTTTGGCCTCGTTTTTTATTTTTTGTTATTTACAACATTCATCTGAAAAATTAGATCATGTGATATTTTTATAGACCAGGTTGTCACAGATGCAGCGATACCTAATATGTATACTTTTTTTTATTTATGTAAGTTTTACACAAAGATTTCTTTTTTTAAACAAAAAAAATCATGTTTTAGTGTTTCCATAGTCTAAGAGCCATAGTTTTTTCAGTTTTTGGGCGATTACCTTGGGTAGGGTATGATTTTTGCGGGATGAGATGATGGTTTTATTGGCACTATTTTGGGGTGCGTGTGACTTTTTGATCGCTTGCTATGACACTTTTTGTGATGTAAGGTGACAAAATTTTAATTTTTTTTACGGTATTCACCTGAGGGGTTAGGTCATGTGATATTTTTATAGAGCCAGTCGATACGGACGCGGCGTTACCTAATATGTATACTTTTTTTTATTTATGTAAGTTTTACACAATAATATCATTTTTAAACAAAAAAATAAATCATGTTTTAGTGCCTCCATATTCTGAGAGCCATAGTTTTTTCAGTTTTTGGGCGACTATCTTAGTTAGGGTCTCATTTTTTGCGGGATGAGATGACGGTTTGATTGGCACTATTTTGGGGTGCATATGACTTTTTGATCACTTGCTATTACACTTTTTGTGATGTAAGGTGACAAAAAATTGTTTATTTAGTTTTACACAATAACAGCTTTTTTAAAACAACAAAAATGATGTTTTAGTGTCTCCATATTCTGAGCCATAGTTTTTTTATTTTTTGGGCGATTGTCTCAGGTAGGGGCTAATTTTTTGCAGGATGAGGTGATGGTTATATTGGTACTATTTTGGTGGAAAGAAAAGAGGGTGGTCCCAGGAGAGAGAAGATCACTTTTGGTCCGGTCCAATCAGGCCCATAGGTGGGAGCCAAAGTGGAGGTGACCAAAATACATATACAGTATTGAAAGGCCCTGGGTGGTGTACCCAAGGTCTACTAGTATGCCAATAGGCAGAAAAAACAGGGTGGGTCTTACCGGTAAGGATGCCCAGGTCGTATGGTCCACTGCTCAAAACAGGTGTCTTTGAACCTGGTTGCGACCGTCAGTCGGTTAGGTCTTGATGGCTGAGGGCAACAGGGAAAAATCTAACCCTGTTACTGCCCTACTTGGCCTGTTGTACCCTAACCACCTAACACGAGGTCCTGGCCCCGCAAGGGGTGGCCCCGTCCGGAACCTGACCCTGAAGCATGCACCCTAGATGGCCCTGTGAAAGAAGGGAAGAGGCCAAAGAGGGGCTGTAACTATAAAGATGGTGCGGTGTGTAAAGGGAAAGGAGTCCTGAATGACTAATGTAAAGATGTATTTATAGTCCAAAGGACAGATCTGGGGATATATACATGGTCCCAACGCGTTTCCTTAATGAATATATAACACCTTATGATAAATACAGTTCATCTACTTCTACACGACCCCCTAATTCATCAGGGGACAGGGGTCATGGAGATAGGACAAGTGCCCCACTCCTGTGTCGGCTGTATGATGTTAGCGGACAGAGGGCAGGGTAAAGGAACAGAGATTATACCAGCTTTAATGGACCTAAACAGTCCAAATCAGCACAAGTACTGTTTCTCCCATGGAATGCGTATGGCCTATACCGAGGAGGATTGCAGGGCAGCTGGATACACTGCCTGTCTGCCGGCGTCTGTTTTACACAATAACAGCTTTTTTAAAACAACAAAAATGATGTTTTAGTGTCTCCATATTCTGAGCCATAGTTTTTTTATTTTTTGGGCGATTGTCTCAGGTAGGGGCTAATTTTTTGCAGGATGAGGTGATGGTTATATTGGTACTATTTTGGTGGGCAAACGCCTTTTTGATCGCTTGCTGTTGTACTTTTTGTGATGTAAGATGACAAAAAAAATGGTTTATTTAGCACAGTTTTTATTTTTTATTTTTTACAGTGTTCATATGAGAGGTTAGTTCATGTAATATGTTTATAGAGCCGGTCGATACGGACGCGGCGATACCTGATATGTATACTTTTTTTTTTTTCCCAATTTTTTACCAATTTTTTTTTGGGGGGGGAAATTACGTTTTTGTTTATTTTTGTAATTGAAACTTTTAGTTTTTTTGGGGGGAAGTGAATTTTTTAAACTTTTTTTATTCACTTTATTTTTTGTCCCACTTTGGGACTTGAACTTTTGGGGGTCTAATCCTTTACAATGCATTCCAATACTTCTGTATAGGAATGCATTGGCTGTATGAGTAATACTGTGTGTATTACTCATACAGCTTCCGGCCTGTGAGATCCAGGGGGCTGGATCTCACAGGCTAGTCACCGGAAGGCAGCGCGATGCCTTCCTTAGGCATCGCGCTGCCTTCCATGCCATCGGGTCTCCCCTACAGCCGCATGGGGACCCGATGACACCGCCACATGCCGCCGCAAACCGCAGGTAAAGCCGCAAACCGCAGGTCTAAATTGACCTGCGGTTTGCAGCGATCGCCGACACGGGGGGGTCACGGGACCCCCCCGCGCATTTAGCCAAGGTGCCTGCTCAATAATTTGAGCAGGCACCGTGTTCCGATTACCGCCCGCCGGGCGGCGGTGATCGGAACTATACATGACGTACCGGTACGTCATGGGTCCTTAAGGACTCGGGAACCATGCCATACCGGTACGTCATGGGTCCTTAAAGGGTTAAGGACTTGTTTTATCTGTCTTAGTTATCTGCTTAGTTTTGTTAAATCTTCATTTTCTCTTATCTTGGATGATATTTTGAGGCTTGGGAATCAATTACTCAAGTTACAATGGTTTCAACATACAATGGTCGACCTGGAACCAATTAATATTGTAACTTGAGGGACCACTGTATGTGCAGCACAGAGACCTTGTATGCATACCTCCAAACCGTCCCAGATCTGGCAGAACAGTCCATGATTTTAGTGGCTGTCCCACTACCCAGGAATGGCTGAGGTATGTTCCACTCTCAGCTGTCTCTGCATTCATAGGGTACATAGACAGACTGTAACAGTGAAGTAGGGAGCTGTCCGCTCCACTGTTCAGCGTAGTTGCTCTCTCAGCTTAGTGATGCAGTCAAACATCCCACTGCTGGGCTGTGCAGGAGACACAGACCAACAGCGTAATGTGTGACAGTATCCTGCTGCTGGGGAGCGCAGATCATCAAAGGAACTAGGTGAGTATTTACTTTTTTTTTTTTTTTTTTATTTAATTCCTGTGAAGGGGGCATGTGTGAGAATTACTACTGTGAAGAGGGCACATATCTGGGAATTACGGCGGTAAAGGGGTCCACAAATGTCTTTGGGTGCAGCATTATGAGTTCTCTCTCCCTTATTAATATTACTAAGTTAGTGAGGAGCGCTTCCTGAGGAGCAGCCCAGACGGCCCACACGGGCACCAGTCTTAGTAATAGACACTTCCCACCACTACCACACCTTACCAGTCACATCCTCCATAGAACTCCTACTCCCTTCTGACTCGTCCTCACCTTCTCCGATGTGCTCTGATGCCTGGCTGGGGATCCAGATGAGGTCTGTACAGACAGGTGTGGGGAGATGTCTTGCGGCCCAGGCGTGTCCCTTCTTCTTGAAATGAGTGCAAGCTCCGCCTCCGGTCACTGCGCGGGCCGCAAGACACAGCTGTAGGTTGGGCCTCACTGGGCTACATCATTATCCACTACTGTCTGAACATCACTGATGTCACCCTGACCAGTCTCAGGGCCGCATGCCTGACTGCTCGCAACACCTACTCACAAGTGACTTTCATCATCGCTTCTTGCCCGCTGATGCAGCAGATCTCTCCTTCACATCTTGGCTGGGCAGTAGCTGCTGACTCTCCTCAATAAGCTAATCCTCACTAAAAAGCGGAGACGAGCTCACAGCACACAATACTTCCCGAACAGAAAATTACCAGGGCCACATCTGCTGTGTAACGTGTGCGCTTCAATTTTTTTAATATATTTTAAAAACTACTATAAGCAAAGAGTATACTTTTATTTATTGATTGGTTTTAATTAAGCATACACCATTGCTATATGATGTATAACGGGAAGGGTAATGTCAATCAACCAAACCCAAACACGCCCCGATCCCTACCCCCCCACCCCCCTCTTGGCCTGCGTGCCAAAAATTCAAATTTTTTATAGGATTTAAATGTGCTGTAATTCCCCTCAGTGTATACAGTCCTGAAGAAGAGGGCAATCCAGCCCTCAAAACGCATTGACTACCCTGCAAATAAAAGTTAACCTCTTATTTGTCCGATGACTTGGGTCTGAATCTTTCCAAGCAAGCGCCAAGCGGTCAAAATACGGTTTTTACCAGTTTTCATTTTGTCACATCTTGGCTGGGCAGTAGCTGCTGACTCTCCTCAATAAGCTCATCCTCACTAAAAAGTGGAGACAAGCTAACAGCATACAATACTTCCCAAACAGAAAATTACCAGGGCCACATCTGCT
Source organism: Bufo bufo (assembly GCF_905171765.1). Lineage (NCBI taxonomy): Eukaryota > Metazoa > Chordata > Amphibia > Anura > Bufonidae > Bufo > Bufo bufo. The sequence goes on from NC_053392.1 coordinate 228,400,823, forward strand.
GTGTAACGTGTGCGCTTCAAAAAAAATTCTGTGACATAAAATTTAATTTTTCCATTGACAGTCTCTGCTTCTGATAGTGACCTTACCAGGGCCACATCTGCAGTGTAACGTCTGCGCTTCCAAAAAATTTCTGTGCCATACAATTTAATTTTTCTGTAGATGGTGTCCTCTTCTGACAGTGACCTTACCAGGGCCAGATCTGCTGTGTAACGTGTGCGCTTCAAAAAATGTTCTGTGACATACAATATAATTTATCCCTAGACGGTGTCCTCTTCTGACAGTGACCTTACCAGGGCCACATCTGCTATGTAACGTGTGCGCTTCAAAAATGTTTCTGTGACATGACTGTAATTTGTCAGCTTTGCAACCATACTCCCCCCGGAACACAAAGACTTTGGTTTCCAGGAAGCATCTCGACGGGTTATGGGAATAACGCCGCCAGATCGCCGGTCGTCATCGTTTATGGTCGGAACTACGACGGTATGTGATCGTCTTCGAACCTCCGACTTTCGTTTTTGATTAATGAAAATATTTTTGGCAAATGCTTTCGCTTTGGTTCGTCTTGCGCCGGTCCAAGAATGTAACCTTTAGCAGCGCAATAGGGATGCCCCCCCCGCTGTACTTCCTAATCATGGCCCCAGTTCCGAAAACCAACAAAATAGAAACGGAGTCCTATTCCATTATTCCTAGCTAAAGTATTCAGGCAACTCGCATATAATTTTTTACAGGGCCTGCTCACCAGCAGGCCTTCACCTACAATCTTTTACAGGGTCAGCTCACCAGAAGGCCCTCGCATATAATTTTTTAGAGGGTCAGCTCACCAGCATGCCTTCACCTACAATCTTTTACAGGGTCAGCTCACCTTAAGGCCCTCACATATAATGTTTTAGAGGGTCAGCTCATCAGCATGCCTTCACCTACAATCTTTTACAGGGTCAGCTCACCTAAAGGCCCTCGCATATAATGTTTTAGAGGGTCAGCTCACCAGCAGGCCCGCACCTAGAATATTTTACAGGATGAGTTGACCAGCAGGCTTGCACCTCAAATCTTTTACAGCGTCAGCTCACCTAAAGGCCCTCGCATATAATGTTTTAAATGGTCAGCTCACCAGCAGGCCCTCGCATATAATTTTTTACAGGGTCAGCTCACCAGCAGGCCTTCACCTACAGTCTTTTACAGGGTCAGCTCACCAGCAGGCCCACACCTAAAATGTTTAAACTAGAGACTGTGGGAGGGAAATTACATTATTGGAGGGGAAGATAGTGCAGATGGAGACCGGAGGCAAGGTAGTGGGACTGGGGGAGGAATGAAAGGAGGGACTAGAACAGTTGGGAATAACGGAAACATGACTGGATTATAGCTATGACTGGGCAGTTAATGTACAAGGTTACAGTCTGTTTAGAACGGATCGTCAAAACCGGAGAGGGGGGGTATGCCTTTATGTAAAGTCCTGTCTAAAGCCCACACTCCGGGAATATATAAGTGAGGGACATGAACATGTGGAGTCACTGTGGATAGAGATACATTGAGCTAAAAACAATAATAAATTCCTAATAGGAGTTTAACATAAACCACCTAATATACCAGAGTCCACAGAAAATATACTACTAAACGAGATAGACAAGGCGGCAAATCATAATAAGGTGGTTATTATGGGGGACTTCAACTACCCAGATATAGACTGGGAAACTGAAACTTGTATATCTTATAAAGGAAACAGGTTCTTGGCAATAACCAAAGACAATTACCTCTCCCAACTGGTTCAGGACCCGACTAGAGGGATGGCCATACTGGACTTAGTATTAACCAATAGGCCTGACAGAACAACAGACGTGCAGGTTGGGGACACCTTGGAAATAGTGACCATAAAGTAATAACCTTCCAATTATCATTCAAAAGAGTGTTTCTACAAGGAGGAACAAAAATACCAAACTTCAAAAAAGCTCAATTTAGCCAACTAAGAGAGGCCATAGGCCTAACTAACTGGGACAAAGTCCTCAAATATAAAAATACAGCCACAAAATGGGATATCTTTAAAAGCATCCTAAAATCTCATTGTGAGAGGTGCATACCGTATGGGAATAAAAGGTTAAGGAACAAAAAGAAACCAATGTGGATAAATAGAACTGTAAAGAAAACAATAAATGACAAAAATAAAGCATATAAATCACTAAAACAGGAGGGTGGCACGGAAGCACTGAAAAAGCAAAGGAAAAAATAGAAAATGTAAAAAACAAATAAAAGTGGCCAAAGAGAGTAAAACTAACCCTAAAATGTTCTTCAATTATATAAATGTCGAAAAGTATAAATCTGAAGGTGTCGGCCCTTTAAAGAGTAATGAGGGGGGAGTCGCAGAGAGTGACGAGGAGAAAGCAAAGCTGTTAAATATTTTTTTCTCCAATGTATTCACTGAGGAAAATAAACTGTAAGATGAAATGCTGCATGTAAAAATAAATTCCCCATTAAAGTGTCCTGTCTGACCGAGGAAGAAGTACAACAGCGACTTAAAAAGATTAAAATAGACAAATCGCCAGGACCGGATGATATACCCCCCAGTATCCTAAGGGAATTAAGTAATGTCATAGCCAGACCCTTATTTCTGATATTTGCAGACTCTATACTGACAGGGAATGTCCCACAGGATTGGCGCATAGCAAATGTGGTGCCAATATTCAAAAAGGGTCCAAAAACAGAGCCTGGAAACTATAGGCCGGTAAGTTTAACATCTGTTGTGGGTAAACTGTTTGAAGGTTTTTTTTAAGAGATGCTATCTTAGAGCATATCAACGGAAATGAGCAAATAACACCATATCAGCATGGCTTCATGAGGGATCGCTCATGCCAAACAAATTTCATCAGTTTCTATGAGGAGGTAAGTTCTAGACTTGACAGCGGTGAATCAATGGATGTCGTATATCTGGATTTCTCCAAACCATTTAACACTGTACCACATAAAAGGTTAGTATATAAAATGAGAATGCTCGGACTGGGAGAAAATGTCTGTATGTGGGTAAGTAACTGTCTGAGTGATAGAAAAAAGAGGGTGGCTATTAACGGTACACACTCAGATTGGGTCACTGTCACTAGTGGGGTACCTCAGGGGTCAGTATTGGGCCCAATTCTCTTCAATATATTTATTAATGATCTTGTAGAAGGCTTGCATAGTAAAATATCAATTTTCGCAGATGACACTAAACTGTGTAAAGTAATTAACACTGAAGAGGACAGTATACTACTACAGAGGGATCTGGATAGATTGGAGGCTTGTGCAGATAAGTGACAGATGAGGTTTAACACTGACAAATGTAAAGTTATGCACTTGGATAGGAATAATGCAAGTCACCCGCACATACTAAATGGTAAAACACTCGGTAACACTGACATGGAAAAGGATCTCCGAATTTTAATAAACAGCAATCTAAGCTGCAAAAAACAGTGTCAGGCAGCTACTGCCAAGGCCAATAAGATAATGGGTTGCATCAAAAGGGGCATAGATGCCCGTGATAAGAACATAGTCCTACCACTTTACAAATCGCTAGTCAGACCACATATGGAGTACTGTGTACAGTTCTGGGCTCCTGTGAACAAGACAGACATAGCAGAGCTGGAGAGGGTCCAGAGGAGAGCAACTAAAGTAATAACTGGAATGGGGCAACTACAGTACCCTGAAAGATTATCAAAATTAGGGTTATTCACTTTAGAAAAAAGACGACTGAGGGGAGATCTAATTACTATGTATAAATATATCAGGGGTCAGTACAGAGATCTATCCCATCATCTATTTGTCCCCAGGACTGTGACTGTGACGAGGGGAAATCCTCTGCGTCTAGAGGAAAGAAGGTTTGTACACAAACATAGAACAGGATTCTTTATGGTAAGAGCAGTGAGACTATGGAACTCTCTGCCTGAGGAGGAGGTGATGGTGAGTACAATAAAGGAATTCAAGAGGGGCCTGGATGTATTTCTGGAGTGTAGTAATATTACAGGCTATAGCTACTAGAGAGGGGTCGTTGATCCAGGGAGTTATTCTGATTACATGAAATGAGTCGGGAAGGAATTTGGGGAAAATGGGCTTTTACCTCACAGTTTTTTTTTTGCCTTCCTCTGGATCAACTTGCAGGATGACAGGCCGAACTGGATGGACAAATGTCTTTTTTCGGCATTATGTACTATGTTACTTGCTGCACGTGAGTCTATCTGATTCTAGGTGTTCTAGGTGTTACCTTTCAGTTTGTTCTAGGTGTTTCCTTTCAGTTTGTTGTTGTGGGCGGGATCCCACCACTCCACATGTTCGGCTTGTTTGCTGGTTAGAGGCTTTATTTTAGTCTGCCTCTGTCTTCTCACCATGCGCCTGATATTTCCTTCTAGAGTTCCTACTCGTTGTTTGTGGATCCCTTGTTCCTCACTCTTCCCAAGCTAAGTTCCGCCTTTGCTCTGTGTTCTTTGTGTCAATCTAGGTCTCAGAGACGCTGGCCCCTTCACTGTGGAAGATACCGGCAATCTTATTCCCCGTTCCCTTCCTTCATGTGTAACAAAGGGTGTATTGGAGTGCCAGTTCCTTGTAATTTTTGGCAGCATTTGCACTTTATATACAAGTAAATATACAGGAAAGAATGTTTCCTAACAATTTTTCCTCTAAAATCGATTGTATCTTCGGTTTGGTGCGTATTATTGTTTATCTGTAAAAGTGGCGTACTAATCGGACAACATCGTTCCCAGCAGCAACCTGGGAGTCCAAGATGCATCCAGACATCCTCACCATGCTGTTCCCGAGCCATTTCGGTGGTGTTTCCATCAATTTCTGACCTTTTATTATGAACCAGGCACCCTCCCCTCTTCAGAGCAGGGGGTGCCTGGTTTGATGCTCGGGTTCTCCCGATGTGTTTGGCCCGAGCACATGACCACTATGGTGTTCGATCAACACTAGTTAACACCCCAAAATTTGTAGTATCAAAGAGAAATTTCGCCCCAATTACACAATTAAGGAGGATTGAATTATGTATAAAACAATTTAACATCTTAAAATCTGTAGTATCAGGCCGCAGTTTTACCTCGATAACAGAATCAAGGTTTAATGTAATTACTTATGTATAAAATAATAAAAACAACCTGAAATCAGTATTATTAGAAGTAGAACACTTTTTAACCCCAATTAGTGCAGCAAGGCTTAATAAAATAGAGCTTATTAGCCAAGCTTTACACTGTTTAAATGGTCCCTGCTCTCTCCCTATATATTGTGGATAATGCCTCCCTATTATATCCCTACACTATCACTTAGCTGTCCCTGGACTGCTCAATAGTAATTTTTTGTGAATATAGTGAAGTATTTAGAGATGAGCGAATTGAAGTTGACGAAGTGGAACTCGATCCGAATTTCCAGAAAAATTTGATTTGCACCGAATATGAATTTCCTCACGCTTCGTGGTAACTAATCAAATTTTTTCCTAATATGGCTGCTGCATGGGTGAGGACATGGAGCAATGAACTCTGGGAAGGCAAAATCACCCATAATGCCATGCATGCAGCCAATCAGCAGCCAGCCCTGTGATGTCACAGCCCTATAAATAGCCTCAGCCATCTTGGATTCTGCCATTTCCCAGTGTACTTAGTGCAGGGAGAGACATCAGCAGGCTCTAGGGACAGTGCTAGGAAAAACTTCATTGTGCTAAAAAAACGATTTACAAGTGCAGGGAAAGATTATTTAAGGTGTAGGGAAAGGATAGGGACGAATAATTCCACAGCATTTATGTAGAACAGGGTTCAGTTGGGGAGGTTACAGCCTGGGTAATAGGAACAATCCTATTACTTCTTGCTGCACTGACTGGGGATCCAAATTGCCATTATACAGCTCTATAATTCCAGCAAACCGTTCTTGTTATTGGGGTGCAAGTGCTGTTTGATACAGCCATTAACAGGGTTTATTACAAGGAAATATTTCTACATCTTATTTCTCTTGTGTTGTGCAGTTATATGTTCTAAAGCATTTTTTGGCTTGTATAAGGCTACTTTCACACTTGCGGCAGTGTGAGCCGGTGGGCAGTTCCGTCGTCGGAACTGCCCGCCGGATCCGCCGATCTGGCTGTGACTGAAAGCATTTGTGAGACGGATCCGGATGCGGATCCGTCTCACAAATGCATTGCAAGAACGGATCCGTCTCTCCGTTTGTCATGCGGACAGACGGATCCGTCTTGTATCTTTTTTTTAACATTTTTACCGGTCTGCGCATGAGCAGGTCGGAAGGACGGATCCGGCATTCCGGTATTTTGAATGCACCAATACATTCCTATGGGGAAAAATGCCGGATCTGACATTCAGGCAAGTCTTAATTTTTTTTCGCTGGAGATAAAACTGTAGCATGCTGAACTGAAGACATACTGATGCATCCTGAACGGATTGCTCTCCATTCAGAATGCATGGGGATATGCCTGATCAGTTCTTTTCCGGTATAGAGCCCCTGTGGAGGAACTCTATGCCGGAGTTGTGAATGTACCCTTAGTGAGGAAAAAGGGCTTATTAGCCGTTGTGTGGTGAAGTGCGTAAAATATATTTGCCGTTCAGCGGTGCAGTTATATGTTCTAAAGCCCTTTTTGTTGTGTATTAGTGGCAAAAGAAAAATATATTTGCCGTTCAGCGGTGCAGTTATCTGTTGTAAAGCCCTTTTTGTTGTGTATTAGTGGCAAAAGTAAAATATATTTGCAGTTCAGCGGTTCAGTTATATGTTCTAAAGCCCTTTTTGGCGTGTATTAGTGGCAAAAGTAAAATATATTTGCCGTTCAGCAGTGCAGTTATATGTTCTAAAGCCCTTTTTTCGTGTATTAGTGGCAAAAGTAAAATATATTTGCCATTCAGTGGTGCAGTTATATGTTCTAAAGCCTTCTGTGGCGTGTATAAGTGGAAAAAAATAAGGTCCTATTTGCCGTTCAGTGGTGCATTTATATGTTCGAAAGCCCTTTTTGGCGTGTATTAGTGGCAAAAAATATACAGTGGGATGCGAAAGTTTGGGCAACCTTGTTAATCGTCATGATTTTCCTGTATAAATCGTTGGTTGTTACGATAAAAAATTTCAGTTAAATATATCATATAGGAGACACACACAGTGATATTTGAGAAGTGAAATTAAGTTTATTGGATTTACAGAAAGTGTGCTATAATTGTTTAAACACAATTAGGCAGGTGCATAAATTTGGGCACTGTTGTCATTTTATTGATTCCAAAACCTTTAGAACTAAATATTGGAACTCAAATTGGCTTGGTAAGCTCAGTGACCCCTGACCTACATACACAGGTGAATCCACTTATGAGAAAGAGTATTTAAGGGGGTCAATTGTAAGTTTCCCTCCTCTTTTAATTTTCTCTGAAGAGTAGCAACATGGGGGTCTCAAAACAACTCTCAAATGACCTGAAGACAAAGATTGTTCACCATCATGGTTTAGGGGAAGGATACAGAAAGCTGTCTCAGAGATTTCAGCTGTCTGTTTCCACAGTTAGGAACATATTGAGGAAATGGAAGACCACAGGCTCAGTTCAAGTTAAGGCTCGAAGTGGCAGACCAAGAAAAATCTCGGATAGACAGAAGCGACGAATGGTGAGAACAGTCAGAGTCAACCCACAGACCAGCACCAAAGACCTACAACATCATCTTGCTGCAGATGGAGTCACTGTGCATCGTTCAACCATTCGGCGCACTTTACACAAGGATATTCTGTATGCGAGAGTGATGCAGAGGAAGCCTTTTCTCCGCCCACAGCACAAAAAGTGCCGTTTGAGGTGGGCTAAAGCACATTTGGACAAGCCAGCTTCATTTTGGAATAAGATGCTGTGGACTGATGAAACTAAAATTGAGTTATTTGGCCATAACAAGGGGCATTATGCATGGAGGAAAAAGAACACAGCATTCCAAGAAAAACACCTGCTACCTACAGTAAAATATGGTGGTGGTTCCATCATGCTGTGGGGCTGTGTGGCCAGTGCAGGGACTGGGAATCTTGTCAAAGGGACGCATGGATTCCACTCAGTATCAGCAGATTCTGGAGACCAATGTCCAGGAATCAGTGACAAAGCTGAAGCTGCGCCGGGGCTGGATCTTTCAACAAGACAACGACCCTAAACACTGCTCAAAATCCACTAAGGCATTTATGCAGAGGAACAAATACAACGTTCTGGAATGGCCATCTCAGTCCCCAGACCTGAATATAATTGAAAATCTGTGGTGTGTCTTAAAGAGAGCTGTCCATGCTCGGAAGCCATCAAACCTGAATGAACTAAAGATGTTTTGTAAAGAGGAATGGTCCAAAATACCTTCAACCAGAATCCAGACTCTCATTGGAACCTACAGGAAGCGTTTAGAGGCTGTAATTTCTGCAAAAGGAGGATCTACTAAATATTTATTTCATTTCTTTTTTGTGGTGCCCAAATTTATGCACCTGCCTAATTTTGTTTAAACAATTATAGCACACTTTCTGTAAATCCAATAAACTTCATTTCACTTCTCAAATATCACTGTGTGTGTCTCCTATATGATATATTTAACTGACATTTTTTTATCGTAACAATCAACGATTTATACAGGAAAATCATGGCGATTAACAAGGTTGCCCAAACTTTCGCATCCCACTGTATATATTTGACATTCAGCGGTGCAGTTATATGTTCTAAAGCCTTCTGTGGCGTGTATCATACAAGAGAGAGTTATGTTCCTTCTGATTTTCGGGATGTACTGCTGAAAAAAATTCAGGGCCTATTTGCCGTTCAGCGGTGTAAAAGGAGTGCGCTTCTTCTTGGCGCTAACATCGACCTGTAAGGCTGAGTTCATATTTGAGATATTTGGTCAGTTTTGGCCCCGTGACTGCCCAAATAAGTGAACTCTGCAGTGATTCTAAGAGCGACGCCTGTCATCTGCATGTCATACTGACTCACAGTATTATTTCACTACCACAGCAGACTCCCTATGCGTGTTACTGCAAGGCACAGTGTCCTACACCACTATAAAGGCTCTCGTAGACCAGGAAATAGCAGTTTTAACGCGATTTGAGTTGTGTTCGAACCAATTTTTTTTTTTAAATTCGGAGTACCAGCCGAATCAAATTTTTTAAAAATTTGCTCATCTCTAAAAGTATTTCCTAATTACTGTCCCTAGTGCCTGTAACATCTCTACCTGCAGTAAGTTCACTGGAAAATGGCAGAGACCAGGCAGGAGGAGACTTTTTATTGGGCTGTGACATCACAGAGGCTGGCTATCTGCTGATTGGCTTTCTGCATGACATTATGGGTGATCCCTAGTTCCCTGGCTTCTTACTTCCTCTTTCTAACATAGGAGTATATGGGAGGATTGCGCTGCAGGAGAGAAATCTTATTTGTGTGAATAAATGTTCCTTTTATCAGTCTTCAACTAATGTGGTCACAGGCCAACCTCACAATCCGACACTGGTATGGAGACCTGTGGTGTAATAAAAAGCGCACTATGGTGTAGCAAAGTAGAAAATTCTACTCACAGAACTTCACTGGTAAAGTGCATGGAAAATTCTCTGCGGAGTCTTCACAGACAGCTGGGCAAATAGAACAGGCACGAATCAGGACGCTTAGTGCACTACAGAGATTTTTAATATATGTTTTATAGCTGTAATTTTTCGGCTTTTATTAAATAACTTTTATCTGACCCTTTGGTGCGTATCCGTCCTACCTGCCAGTCCTTCTTGGAAGCTGTGGTTTATTGCCATCTAGGTGCAGAAGCTTTTCACCTACCGGATTGTTTTTAGGATTTCTTATGCCTAAGCGTCCTGATTCGTGCCTGTTCTATTTGCCCAGCTGTCTGTGAAGACTCCGCAGAGAATTTTCCATGCACTTTACCAGTGAAGTTCTGTGAGTAGAATTTTGTTGCAGGCGCATTAAGTGTCACTACATACTACGCTATAGTTCTCTTCTTTTAGCAGAGTCCAATTGAAGATACCATCCAGTTTTCTACACGCATTCACCCACTGGAAATCCTGTGAGTATAATCTATTCACACGGTGCGTTAAGTGCTTGGAATTTGCTACACCATAGTGCGCTTTTTATTACACCACAGGTCTCCATACCAGTGTCGGATTGTGAGGTTGGCCTGTGACCACATTAGTTGAAGACTGATAAAAGGAACATTTATTCACACAAATAAGATTTCTCTCCTGCAGCGCAATCCTCCCATATACTCCTATACAACAGACTTTTCCCACATTGTCTTTGGATTTGCAGCGCTAGAGAGGACGAGTATTTTCCACAGAGACTTCATTTTATTTTATTTTCTCTTTCTAACATGTGTTGCAGCCATTTTAGAAAAAATCTGAGGAAATTCAACTTCATGACAAATCAAATTTTTCCTGAAATTCTAATGAAATTCCACTTCGTCAATTTCAATTCACTCATCTCTAATGATGGCAGTAGGCTCTCTCCATCCCTTTTCCAAACTCTGATACGGTCATTATTAGTACCAAAGCAGAACCTGCCTTTATCATTAAACACTATTGTTGACGTCCCCTTCTGAATTCACAGGAGGGCTAGAGGGTGGCATCATACATAGTCCTGGTGATGCAGATACAGTTGAAAGCAATGGTGAAGCAGGGAGCTGTAAGCCTTTTGCTCCATTTCCCAGCCTGTGCTCTCCCAAGGAGGTAGGCATGATGCAGTACTGTTATTGCGCCTGTTAAGCTGGACAAGAGTGAGCATAAGCAGAGGGATGATGATCATGATGCGCTCCATTCCAGGGGAAAATGGGGATATGTGAGAATTACTTTTTTATTGTATTAAAACTACAAGGATTTACTATTGTTAAGGCCTCATGAACACGGCCGTTGTTTTGGTCCGTATCCGAGCCGCAGTTTTGGCGGCTCAGATGCGGACCCATTCACTTCAATGGGACCGCAAAAAATGCGGACAGCACTCCGTGTGCTGTCCGCATCCGTTGCTATGTTCCGTGGTCCGCAAAAAAAATATAACCTGTCCTATTCTTGTCCGCGCTTTGCGGACCGCAAAAAACCCACAACGGTCGTGTGCATGTAGCCTAAGTCTATCTATTGTAAAGGGTGCACTATGGTGGCACTATTATTGTGAGGGTAGCACTAAGGAGTTATTACTGTGAAATAACTCAAAAATACCATAAAAAGTGAGGAGATGAAAGAAAAAAGGCTCAAACAAGTCATTCAGGGTTAAAGGCCGCCAAAGTATAATGCTGATTACCACAGGTTTTCAGAAAAGTTATGCTTTTTTTTTTTTTTTTGAAAAATATATAGAACATACAAATGAAGTACATGTTATACTGAATACAGGTTAGGATGATGACAGGTTAAATGACATTTTAAGTACAATAGAATTGTAAGCCATGGAAGGTAGTAAAAGGCAGTAAGCCCTGCAATAATTACTATCTTAGTCGTCAATTATATCCGTTCACAGGAAATTTATGGTATATCCCAGAGGGAAAATAGAATTGCCCCATATCTCAATACACAGAAGTTGTCAAAGAGAGGTCTGTCCGTACGTGGTTTCTAGCTGAAGTTCCTGTATTTGGTCCAGGCTCTCCAGCCAGATTTAAAGGATGAGAACTTTCTGTCTTCCCAAGCTGCTATCTCCTCAAATCTGTAGATCTGATCTACTTTCTCTATCCACTGAGACATGGAGGGAACTTCATTTGCCAACCAAAATTTCGGAACAAGTAGACGTGCTGCACTTAACATACAATAAAAGAGTTTGGTGGGTTTCCCTTTATATGAGGAAGGACAAGAACCTAGAAGAGTCAATTGTGGGGATATTGTTGGCTAAATTAAAGATTTCAGTCCACCATCTCTGTATTAGTGGGCAAGACCACCAGATATGATAGAATGACCCTCTATGTTCTCTACACCGCCAACATGTGTCCGACCCCGTCAAACTATATCTACAAGTGATGTCTGGAGTCCTATACCAACGAGTTAAGACTTTATAGCTGTTTTCTTGGGTACGGACACATCTGGACGTCTTATGTGGTATTAATAACAATTGAAAGATCTCTGCCTGAGAGAATCCAACACCTAGATCCCTTTCCCAATGCCCTATGAAAGCTGGTTTAGCCATATTAATAGGTGAGTTGAGCTTTTTATAAAGTTGGGATATTAGTTTACTATGTCTTGAATGGTCGACCAGCAAACTTTCAAACCACATTAGAGGTCGTAAGAGAGATTCTAAAGGTACATTTTTAGTGATGAATGATCGGAGAAAGGATATTAGTTGTGGAAAGGGTTTGCATTCTGGGAACATATGTAAGATCTCTTTGTTATTCATTACCCTTCCCTCATCCCCAAATAGGGAAAGAATTTTGATAGTGGAATTCCTAATTGATATAGGTAAACAGTCTCTTAAGTCTGAAGAAGCATGAGCTATGATGTCTCTTATCTGAAGTAGAGGTGAAGGGAGGGGAATCATGTACTGTGTATTCTGGAGCCAATTCCATGTCGACAACGTCGCCCTTACAATTGGATTAAGTGATTTATTTTGGGCAGGGAATTTTTCCATTCCCACCAAAAGGCCTGAGATACTCGATCCAAATTCACACTGTTCCATGAAGACCCAGGGCTTTTCTATAGGGCCTGTCAGCCAGTCCACTACTCTCGATAATGACACAGCTTTCCCATAAAGCTCAGGATCCGGGAGTCCAATCCCTCCTTTATCTTTGGGTCTACAGAGAACAGAGCAAGCTAGTCGAGCCCTCTTCCCATCCCAAACAAACTTGCTAATTTCTCTTTTAAGTCTGACATAGTATGTTTTGAGGACTGGAATAGGCAAGACCTGTTGTAAGTAGGTCAGTCTAGGTAACACCAGTGAAGTGACTACATTTTTCCTACCAAACCATGAAAGCGGGGGGATTCTTTAAAATCAACAGCTGGTCGCTAATCGATTTCATGAGGGCGGAATAGTTCAAATGGAACAATGTGGTGGGATCTGGGCCAATCTTAACTCCCAGGTAGGAAATGTAGGGGGTATCCCAATTAAAAGGGGAACTATCCTTTAAGACCTTCCTAAGTGAGGGAGGGAGGTCAATGCTTAAAATATGTGACTTGCTCATATTGATTTTAAAATCAGAATGAAGACTAAACTGTTCCAGGATGCTATATATTAGAGGGAGGGCTTTTGTTGGATTGGTATTCAGTATCAGGAGGTCATCTGCGAACGCAGCCACCTTATGTTCATGTTGGTCCATTTTGATGCCTTCTATCCCTTTCTCATTTCTAAGCGACTGTAGTAGTGTTTCCATGATCAACACAAAGATCAGTGGAGAGAGTGGGCATCCCTGTCTGGTGCCGTTGCGGATCCTGAAGGGCGGGGACAACGTATCATTTATGATAATAGAAGCTGAAGCATTAGTATATAAGGATAATATAGCTTTGATATAAGGTTCAGGAACATTAAAGGCCCTAAGTACTTCAGTCATGTAATCCCAGCTAACCCTATCGAAGGCTTTTTCTGCGTCCGTGCTAAGGAGGACCAACGGACGGCCTCTTTTTTTAGCATAATATATTGCATTCAAGACCTTGGCAGTGTTGTCTCTGCCCTCCCTACCACGGACGAAGCCAACTTGATCATTCTTAACTAAGGATGGGAGAAAACCAGAGAGTCGTGTAGCCAGAATTTTTGCTAGTAATTTCAAGTCTAAATTTAATAGGGAAATAGGGCGATAGTTAGCACATAGAGAACTATCTTTCCCTTCCTTTGGTATAATTGTGATATTTGCCCTGGTCATATCTGAAGAGAGGGGGACACCAGACAGGGAGCTATTGAAAACAGATAGTAAGTAGGGGCCTAGTATATTTCTAAATGTCCGATAGTATAAAGCAGGATAACCATCTGGGCCTGGACTCTTCCCCTTTGGTAGTTGTTTAACCCCTTAGTGACCAAGCCTGTTTGGGCCTTTATGACCAAGCGTTTTTCTTCCTTTTTTTATGGTCTCGTTCCAAGAGCTATAACTTTTTTATTTTTTCGTCTATATAGCTTTATGAGGGCTTGTTTTTTACGGGACAAGTTGTAGTTTTTAATGGCGCCATTTTGGGGTACACATAACTTTCTAATTAACTTTTATTAACTCTTTCTGGGAGGGAGATGGGGAAAAATAGCAATACTGCCACTGCGTTTTTACATTATACATTTTTTGGCGTTCATTTTTCGGTGCAAATAACATAATATCTTTATTCTCTGGGTCAGTACGATTACAGTGATACTAAATACTTATAATTTTGTTTACGTTTTACTACTTTTTTTTGCAATAAAACACCTTTTATTAACCCAAAAAATTATTTTGCATTGCCACTTCACAAGACCCATAACTTTTTTTAATTTTTTTATATGGAATTGTGTGAGGGCTTGATTTTTGAAAGACGACTTGTATTTTTCATGGGTATGATTTTGGAGTAAATGCCGCTTTTTGATCGCTTGTTATTACGTTTTTTTTCGGTGGAAACTAAGAATAAATTAGAAATTCTGTCTTTTTTTATTTTTTATTTTTTATGGCGTTCACCATAGGGGATAATTCATGTAATATTTATGTAGTCCCGGTCGTTACGGACGTGGCAATACCAAACATATGGGGGATATTTTCTTTTTGCAATTTTTTTCATTGAAAAGCGTATTTTCAATGGAAAAAAAGGCATATTTTTTTATTTTATGGAATTTTTTTTATTTAATAAATGTGTATTTTTTTTCAATTTTTTTTACTACTTAATAGTCCCACAAGGGGACTATAATATACAGTATTTTGATTGCTTTTAAAATGTAATGCATTATCTCTATAATGCATTGCATTTCAATAGCAATGCTATTCGAACATTGACCAGCAGGCTGCGCCAGAGAGGCACAGCCTGCTGGAAGTAACTGAAGACAGGCTCGGGCCCTCATCGGAAGCAAGGTAAGCTTCCCAGCACATCAGCACCCCGCGATCGCATTTTCGGGGTGCTGATGGGAGACAGAGGGAGTCCGCTCCCTCTGTCACCACTTTACATGCAGCGGGCGCCATTGCGCCCGGCATGTAAAGGGTTAAACAGCCCGGATCGGCACTCCTGCCGTTCCGGGCTGTTAGAGCAGGGACCCGG
The DNA here is from genome assembly GCF_905171765.1 of Bufo bufo. Classification (NCBI taxonomy): domain Eukaryota; kingdom Metazoa; phylum Chordata; class Amphibia; order Anura; family Bufonidae; genus Bufo; species Bufo bufo. Next base: position 228,415,905 of record NC_053392.1, read on the forward strand.
CTCTCATGTGAGAGCCAGGTCCGCGCTCCCCGCTGCACGGGGGAGCCGCGCGGCGCTTAAACTGGGCCGCCGTAAAAACGCGGCGGCCCAGCCTAAGGCCCCTTAGTGACCGCCGTAAAAACACGTATGGGTGGTCACTAAGGGGTTAATAGCTATCATGATCTCATCTAGTGTGATTGGGGCTTGAAGAGTCTGGGATTGGTTTTCCGATAGTTTTGGTAAAGATAGTGAAGCAAGGTAGTTCTCGACTGATTTTTCTGGAGAAGGCGGAGGGGCGATATTACCTATGTCCTTAGTTTCCTTTATGTTATATAGGGAGTAGTAAAAAATTTTAAACTGTTTTGCTATTTCTGGGGTAGTAAATACTTCTCTTTTGTCTGAGGTTTTAATCTTATGAATATAATTATGGGATCTCCTTTGTTTTATGCGTTGCATCATAAATTTGGATGCTTTATCCCCGTGTGCGTAGTATTTGTACTGTGAATGTAGGTAAAACTTAGCCAAGGTCGTGTTGAGGATGTTTTTCAGCCTTGCTTTCACCTCAGAAAGCTCATCAAGGTGTGATTTCAGTAGGGATTTTTTATGTAGGGATTCTAGGCGCTGGATGTTGGACAGAAGTTCTTCTATTTGTTTTTTTCTCTCTTTTTTTATTTTAGCTCCTCTGCATATGAATTGACCCCTCATATATGCCTTATAGGTGTCCCACAGAATATGTGGAGAAGTTCCAGGTAGGGCATTGAAGGAGAAAAATTCTTCTAGTTAAGACTTTGTGATCTTTACATTTTCCTCCGCGGATATAAGTTGTTCATTTAATCTCCACCTAAATGCTCTAGGTTCCATTGAGGGAGCTAGTATGGTTAGAAAAACCGGCGCATGATCCGAAAGAATCATGTTACCAATATGGGATTGAGTACACAGGCCGAGATGTTCTTTGGATACAAATATATAGTCCAGTCTGTGGTATGACTGATGGGGTGAGGAGAAGAAGGTGTAGTCCTGTCTGGTTGGGTTGAAGATACGCCAAGTATCTATAAATGCGTTATATTGCAATTTTTTTCTCAGGTGTTTTAGGGCTCTAAAAGAAATTGCAGATTTCTTGGAAGTTGAATCTACTGAAGGGTCCAATGTTATGTTTAGATCACCTCCCAGCAGTACCACACCCTCCTTATATGACTCTAGAAGGGAGAGCATCTCTGTTAGCCACGAAACTTGATTAACGTTAGGGGCGTATACATTAGCGAATGTGTATAGTTGATTAGCAATAGTTCCCTTTAGAAGAATATATCTACCGTCTGCATCTTGAATGTGCGACACATATGTGAAAGGGAGTCCCCTCCGGAACCCGATGCTAACACCTCTAGACGCTGCTGAGTCAGAACCACAATGGAACCACTGTGGAAATAGGGATCGGGAGAGATTAGGGTATTTATTAAACCTAAAGTGAGTTTCCTGAAGCATCAAGACTGAGCATTTCTAATTTTTCATATGGGAAAAGATCTGGCTACGCTTAGCAGGGGCATGAAATCCCTTAACGTTAAAGGCTACGCATAGTTCAGCCATCTACCATATGAAAATCAGTCTGTTGTATGCTTTGACATAACCTGTGTAGGGGGAAATTGTAGGTACTTAGCCTCCCTTGGTAGAGCATCAGGGGGTTCCAGAGAAGACACCCCCCCCCCCCCGTCCCCGACGGACTGCCTCTTAGATACTGGGGAGAACCTGTCATCAAAACAGAGAATACACAGCAAAAATGAAAAACATTACAGTGAATGAAATCATTAACTTTGAGAATTAGAGCAAATATGCTCAAATGGTTTAGTAGGAGAGGGGGAGAACACAACATATTGTGACGTAATGTGTCACCCTCGTTAGGATCATAATATGGAACCTGATAGGTACAAGAACAGGTGGGGGGAATGATAATACAATAATGAGTATATTTTCAGAGACACAGACATAATGTCCTGAGTGAGATTATTTAGTAAAGGAAAAACATGTGCAAACGCACTAATACTTATATGATGGAGATCTAGGATGTATTATATAAAGAGTCCTTTAATCTTCATTGAGAGGAAGGCGTCTTGGCGTGGAGGAGTTGCGGCCTCTTTTTGTTCTTTGGGATTTAGCCGGGCGAGGAGTCTCCCACGGTGTAATTGAAGGAAGATTCGTTGCTGTTATATTTTCTTGAATAGTGTCCCAATTTTCAATCTGGAGATGATCTATTTGCAGGGTGTCAAATGCTTTGGTCAAATCCTGAAAAGATGAGATGGAAAATCTCTGACCATTGAAGAGAAAGGACAGGCCAAAGGGGAATAGCCACTTATACATCACTTTGTTCTCACGTAGCCACTCAGTTAGTGGTTTCAGGGCTCTTCTTTTCTTTAAGGTGGTTTGTGCCAAGTCCTGAAATATTGATATAGGACAGTCATCCACATATATTTGAGGGGCGTTCCTTGCTTTAATCATTATAGCGTCCTTAACAGGGTAATGCAAAAATTTGCAAATAACATCTCTTGGAGGCTCTGATGATTGGTGTTTAGGGCGAAGTGCTCTGTGTGCCCTTTCTATGATAATTTCATGTGATGAATCTGGGCCTAGTAGCTGCATGCATATGTTTGTTACAGCTTCATGTATTCCATCTGTGCCCACTGTTTCAGGTATGCCCCTAAATCGCAGGTTATTGCGTCTTCCCCTGTTCTCCTGGTCCTCCAGGAGTGTATACAGGGAGTTTAGGTGCTTCTGGTGTTGGGATATAGTAGAGGCGACATTATTTTGATGCGATATGATCGCCGCTTGTGTGTCTTCTAGAACCTCAACCCTTCTTCCTATGTGGCGCATGTCTTTTTTAATAGAAGTCAGGTCGGTTCTCAGGGGTTCCAGTGCTTCATACAGAGCATCTATTAGGAACGCTCTGGAGATGGGCAGGGTGTCAATCCCGGGGGAGGCCTCCCTTACCTTCTCAGATGCAGCTGCAGCTTTCACACTGTTCCCTGCTGCTCTCGGCTTGCCGGGCGCCATCTTGGATTCTTTAGCCACATGTACTTGAGCGGCTTTCTTCAGGAATTTATCCATGGATTCTTTTGGAATTTCTTCCTTGTTGTGCCCCTGCTAGTCCCCGGGTCTGGGGCCACCTATCTTGACCATTTTGGGTCCAAATCGCTGGTTGATTAAGGCTGTGAGGGCTTCTTACACAGCAGAGCTGCACTTCAAGCTGCCATCTAGCTCCGGTGCAGGCTCCGCCCCCCCGAAAAGTTATGCTTTCTGCTAGTCCACCCAATTATGTATTTTAGGGTCCATTCACACGTCCGCAGTGTTTTGCAGATCCGCAAATTGCAGATCCTCAAAACACCGGGCAGGCAACCCAATAGAAATGCCTATTCTTGTCCGCAGCTGTGGAAAAGAATAGGACATGTTCTATTCTTTTCCGGACAGGAAATGCGGATGCAGACAGCACACTGTGTGCTGGCCGCATCTTTTCCATCCCCATTAAAAATGAATGGGTCCGCACCCGTTCCACACAATTGCGGAAGGGATCCGGACCCATCATGCGGACGTCTGAATGGACCCTTAGGCCCCGTGCAGATGAGCATTCCTCCTGCAGCGAGTCTGCAACACAGCTCCCGGCTTGACCTCCCAGCGCTGCCGGGGGTCACATAGCATTATATTGATTTATGATGCTATGTAACCCTTACAGTCCTGGAATGTTTTGGATAACACTGACATAATAAGTGCAGGGAGGAGAATTTTATGATACAGTTGCTTTAAATATTGTTCTGCCGTATTTAGACTAGTCAGTATCATGTAATTGTTCTCAAACAGTTCAAGCTGTGTGATAAACTGTATATTCTGTATGTGTGTTGAGGTGCATCAGAGAATGATTTATGCATATTTTGTATAAATAAATGACCTAAGCCACTCCAGTTATAGCTGGCAAGTGAGTAATCAAACTGTCTGTGTAGCCTTTGCTCTGACAGACATGGCTTGGCAGAAGTATTTGGCCTGGCTATTGAATAGCTCTTACTAACAGACCTATGATGTCACCAAGATGACATGTCTGCCCTAGGTAAAGCTGAATGGGTTGGTTCCTTTGTTACACCAACAGGCAAAATGGGGACCAACCAGTGATCTCCTGTACACCTGCTGAGCCCTTTGATTGGCGGGATCTCTGGAGTCTGGGATGCCGTGACAGGGTCGACGCACCGTAGCTGAAGGTTCATGGGCCCTGGTGCAAGAGTTCAGCTTGGGCCCCCTTCCCTTAGTGCTTTGTGGCCAGGGGCAAGTAAGCATATTCAATTTTTGCCTCAGGCAGCACAAAGGCAAACGGCACCTCCTCACCCATGCCAAATTTTTGACCTAACCCCTTCCCTCAAGCCAGAGCTGTAACTCGACCAGCTTGCACATTCTATAATATCAGTGTATTCTTATGTGACCCAAGGGTCTTTGGTCCCTCCTGGGCCCGTTTGCGACTGCTACCTCTGCACCCCCTATAGCTACGCCCTTGGTGGATAGCGATATTTGCTCTGTAGCTTGTGATGTATGCTGGCATGTGCACTGTTGTGTTCAGGATGCTGAGCTGGCTTTCATGCAGGAATGGCCTGTAAGATTAATTGTATTTTTATTTCCCATTTATATTGGTCACAATGGAGCAGATTTGCTAATGCTGTCTAATAATTATTCAATGTAAACTTAGACTAGACAGTCTAAAATGGTGCCAGATGTATCAGTGGTTGGTGCTGGATTATACATTTCGCGCACCTTTATACTGACAGATATTTGCACCAAAATGTTGGCACATTTTTTTTAGCACATTAGGTGAGATTTTCAAAACTGGTGCAAAGGAAAATTTGTTTAGTTGCCCATAGCAACCAGAGTCCACCTTTGGAAAATTAAAGGATCAATCTGATTGGTTGCTATGTGCAACTTAGCCAGTTTTCCCTTGCACAAATTTTGATAAATCTCCCCCATTGTCACATCTTGTTATGCCTCCTTTTTGTTAGGCCACACCTCTTTTCTGATTAGATACATATTTCAGTTTACATATTCCAAATCCAGCCAATCCACCTACTGATTAAAACAAAACAAGACACTGTATACCATTTCCATTTTTATCATGTTTTGTTTCACTCTTAAAATTATAATAATTGTTGTATTTTTTTAATTGAACCAAACTACTAAAAATAAAATAAAATGTAACTGTTTTTATGTTTTGTTATGTTTTTTTTTTTGGTTTTTTTTAAAGCAGTACTCACTCATGTCTTTTTATTCCTTCAGCTTGTCTGTACCCCATATTACTGGAGAGTTAACATCTTGATCATGGTCCTTGCACTCTTTGTTGTGTCATATATTGCAGAGGTAATTGTTTTTGCAGTATGTTACCAGTCATTTACAATGGCAAATTCAATCAATACAAATATTACATTCATACTATATTACATCATTAGATAGTATAGCATACATATCTAAAAAATATAAACAGAAAGAGGAAAAACACATCTATATATGCTACTTAATTTCCAGCAGTTGCCTATTTTATATGGGTATACAATATATACAGTGGATAAGTGGTGGACAAGTACTAGGTTGCGATCTACCGGGAGACTAATGGACTAGTGAATCTTATTGACTCCACAGAGACTTACACTCACCTAAAGAATTATTAGGAACACCTGTTCTATTTCTCATTAATGCAATTATCTAGGCAACCAATCACATGGCAGTTGCTTCAATGCATTTAGGGGGGTGGTCCTGGTCAAGACAATCTCCTGAACTCCAAACTGAATGTCAGAATGGGAAAGAAAGGTGATTTAAGCAATTTTGAGCGTGGCATGGTTGTTGGTGCCAGACGGGCCGGTCTGAGTATTTCACAATCTGCTCAGTTACTGGGATTTTCACGCACAACCATTTCTAGGGTTTACAAAGAATGGTGTGAAAAGGGAAAAACATCCAGTATGTGGCAGTCCTGTGGGCAAAAATGCCTTGTGGATGCTAGAGGTCAGAGGAGAATGGGCCGACTGATTCAAGCTGATAGAAGAGCAACATTGACTGAAATAACCACTTGTTACAACCGAGGTATGCAGCAAAGCATTTGTGAAGCCACAACACGCACAACCTTGAGGCCGAAGGGCTACAACAGCAGAAGACCCCACCGGGTACCACTCATCTCCACTACAAATAGGAAAAAGAGGCTACAATTTGCACGAGCTCACCAAAATCACGACTGTTGAAGACTGGAAAAATGTTGCCTGGTCTGATGAGTCTCGATTTCTGTTGAGACATTCAAATGGTAGAGTCCGAATTTGGCGTAAACAGAATGAGAACATGTATCCATTCTCTGATGGCTACTTCCAGCAGGATAATGCACCATGTCACAAAGCTCGAATCATTTCAAATTGGTTTCTTGAACATGACAATGAGTTTACTATACTAAAATGGCCCCCACAGTCACCAGATCTCAACCCAATAGAGCATCTTTGGGATGTGGTGGAATGGGAGCTTCGTGCCCTGGATGTGCATCCCTCAAATCTCCATCAACTGCAAGATGCTATCCTATCAATATGGGCCAACATTTCTAAAGAATGCTATCAGCACCTTGTTGAATCAATGCCACGTAGAATTAAGGCAGTTCCGAAGGCAAAAGGGGGTCCAACACCGTATTAGTATGGTGTTCCTAATAATTCTTTAGGTGAGTGTATATTTCAGTGTACTCACCACCGGCTAATCAAATGCTTAATAATAAATGTTATAGGCACTTGTTAGTCTTGACCAGTGCAATTCAAGGGGTTCTGCAGTTTGTTTAAACTGATGATCTATCTTCTGGATAGATCATCAGCATCTGATCGGCAGGAGCCCAACACCCCATCGATCAGCTGTTTGAGAAGGCATCGGCGCTCCATCAGCGCCGCTGCCTTCTCACTGCTTACTGCATGCCCAGTGACTTCACGACTAGTATAAACTTGCCTGGGCGCGGCTAAGCTTTGTTCACTTGAATGGAGCTTAGCCTCGCCCAGGCAAGTTGATACTAGTCGTGACGTCACTGGGCCAGCGGTAAACAGTGAGAAGGCTGCGGTGCTGCTGGATCGCCGCTGCCTTCTCAAACAGCTGATCGGCAGGGGTCCCGGGTGTCGGGCCCCCACCTATCAGATGCTGATGATCTATCCAGAGGAAAGATCATCAGTTTAAACAAACTGCAGAACCCCTTTGAATGACAAGAATCTCACAAAATTATAAAAACATGGCTGCTTTCTGCTAAACACAGCGCCACATCTGTCCATGAGTTGTGTCTGGTATAACAGCTCAGCTTTATTGAAGTAGATGGGGCAGAGCTGCAAAGTATATTGTGTGTGTGTTTTTATTTTATTTTAAAAAACAGCCATTATTTTCTAATTTTGGAAAACCCTTTTAAAACAGCCACAGTTCTATTGTTTGTGGGGCACAATCTGCATTTATGCAAATGTAATGAGAGAATTTAATGACTAAACAAATTCTAAGAGCGTCTGTCTGCTTACCATTTATTTGGCAGGATTTGTGGGATCCATTTAATAGGTCCGATTGAAATGCACAGTAAACTAGCACAGGTCGCCATCATACATGAACAAAGCATGCATGTTAAAGGAGCTCTCTAGTTTAGTAACTAAACTTTTTAATCCCCCAAACACTGCATATAGTGTAATACACATATTATGTCACTTTCCTTTCTATTCTCTCAACATAACTGAATCCTGGCAGGAAGTTCACATGCAGAACCTGTTTGTTTGCTTGGTTTTCTAACTTATGCCAGAATCCCTTGCTCTATATTGTTTCACAGAACTAGCTCTGCCTGTCATACTGTTCCATCTGCAGTAGTTACAACCACTACACCTCTAAATGTTAGCTAGGCGAAGGATACTTTGTGATTATGATTCAAAGCATGATTTGGTTAGTTAGAAAAGCTAACAAGATGCTTAAGAATACAGGAAGTTCTGCATGTAAATATCCTGCCAGTATACAGTGATGCTGAAAAAAGGGGAAGGAAAGTGCTGACATGAAAATCAGGTAAATAGGGCAGAAATATGCAGTGTTTGGTACTCTTGGCAGATAAAAAAAAAATTGCATTATAAAATCTGAGAACTCCTTTAAGCAAAGATTATAAGTTACTAGCTGTAGAGCTTATTATTTGTTTTAGATCCCGCATAACGAAAAGTGTCAGCCTCTGCTGTCCCTTTCTGGGACTCTTTTTTTCTATTTCTATTTATTATTATTTTTTCTCCAGATGTGGTTTATTGAAAACAGAGGACTCTGGATGTGGCTGAAGAGACTGTTCAAGTACAAATCAAAGAGCCAGTACAGAAAGATGCAAAGGAAATTACAGAAAGATTCGGAGTGGCCTCCACAAAACACAATAGACTATGCTGTCCAATATGTCTCCGTAGAAGATTCCAACATTGTCGCTTACTGTAACCCCCATTATTGCAGTACACCAGATATCGCAAAAGAACCTGAACAAACATTTGTAACTGTCATGTGAATGCAGAAAGTTTGAAAATAAATTATGTGCAGTAAATTTGCATTTTCATTCATATTTCATTGGTGCAGTGCAGTTATGTATAGAGAATACACTGGTGAGAGAAAATGAGCTAATAGGGTTAGTATGTAAGGCATCTCGATCTCTGAGGGGATATGTATGCGCTCATCTCTATTAGAGTGGTGAGTGCATTGGAGATGTAGAGTTCATCGGTGGAGTTGATGAGGTCACTGCAGATAGTGTCAGTACATTTGGATGGAATCCTCCAGGCAAAGTCATGAAACAGCCAGAGGAATATCCCCAGAATGGAAGAGTGAGTAAGGGAGGGGTTTAAATGCCCATCTCATACATTGGTGGCATATCACTAGGATATGCCAAAAGTGTCTGATAGGTGCAGGTCCCACCTATCTCTAGAACGGAGCCCACAAAGTGGAGGAGAGTGAATCGCACATGCATGGCTGACCTCCTATCATTTCTATGAGAGTCTTGAAAATTGCTGAGTGGCATGCACTGCTATTTCGGAAGTCCCATAGAAATGGAGAGGTAGTAAACTGCGCAAGTGTAGCCACCTCTCTATTCATTTCAATTGGGCTTATATGGGGTATTTTCATCAGTCCCTTAGAAATGAATGCAGGGTGGCTGCGTATGCACAGTACACTCTCCTTCATTTTATGGGATCTGTTCTGGAGACAGGTGTGGGTCTCACCTCCTAGCGATATGCTACCAGTGTATGAGATGGGTCAATCCCTTTAAACGAAAAACCACTGACATTAACAGCACGTGTATCCATAAAATGACAGGACAAGATTGAGATATTAGAGGAATCTACATTTTCTATATCAGATAAGTGACGTCTAATCCTAATATTGAGAGGACCCCTGTTCACTGACTACTATCGTTTTGTCCAAGAAACAGAATATTAATAGTAGAGATGAGTGAATTTCTCAAAAATTTGATTCGGCTGGTTCGCCAAATTTTCAGAAAAAATTTGATTCGATACGAATTTATTTGTGGCGAATAGTGTTAAAATCAGCTATTTCCTGGCTGCAAAGAGCCTTTATAGTGGTGTAGAACACTGTGCCTTGCAGTAACACACATAGGGAGTCTGATGTGGTAGAGAAACAATACTGTGAGTCAGTATGACATGTAGATAACAGACGTCGTTCTTAGAATCACTGCACACTTCACTTATTTTGGCAGTCACGGGGCCAAAACTGACCAAATAACTCAAGTGGGAGCTCAGCCTTACAGATCAATATTAGCGCCAGGTAGAAAGAACCGTGCAGAGGCCCAGGATACTAATATAACGTGAAAGAGCACACTCCTTTTACCAGGGGCGTACATAGAAATCACTGGGCCCCATAGCAAAAATCTGAATTGGGCCCCTTAACCCCGCCCACTACCCACCATGGCCCCTCCCACTTCATGACCTGGCTCCTCCCATGCCACACCCCCAAACATAGAGGGGCCCAGTGCCTGGACATAGGATGCAAGGAAAGGAGGGGGGCGGCGCCAGAGGAGACCCCCAAACATAGAGGGGCCCAGTGCCTGGAGTCCCTGGACAGAGGATGCAAGGGAAGGAGGAGTAGAGCCAAAAAAGACCCCCACGGCCCCACCATACATAGAGGGGGCCCACCCGGCCCAGTGCCTGGACATAGGATGAAAGGGAAGGAGGCGGAGCAGAGCCAGAGGAGACCCCGGGCCCCAAACATAGAGGGGCCCAGACTGTGGCTTACTTCAGGCCAGCTACCAGCCAGGGACACAGCCGGTGCATGCACACTGCTCAGTCACGACACTCACTTCAGAATCTTCCTCGAATCCTCCCTCTGGCTCAGTCAGCTCGTCTCTCAGTCTCTCCTTTAGCTCAGGGCAGGGCAAGCACTGACTCTGGTGACGGCCGACGGCGAAGTTCGAGCTGATTCTCCCGCCCGCCCCCTTGCGCCACTGGCCAATCAGCAGCTGCCTCAACAGAGAGTTGCCTTGTGCTGATTGGCCAGCGGCTCGAGCGCCACATGCAGGCTGGTTTGATCCTGATTCCGGGCCCGGCAGACGGTCCGGGTCAGGAGGAGGTCAGGATCAGGATCAGTCTCAGGTCAAGGGGGGGGTCTGTGCGTCGAGGACGATTGCGGAAGATAAGATGAGTTGATGACGTTGCTGGGGAGAAAAGCAGCCGCATAGCCATAGCCAGCTGCAGGTCATGAGTGGGCGGGGCCAAGTAGTGTGGGCGGGGCCTTCTCTGCGCTACGGGCCCCCCAGTGCCGCGGGCCCCATAGCAGTGGCGTGGTCTGCCTCTATGGGCGGTACGCCACTGCCTTTTACACCAATTTACTGATTCCACATTTCTACAGAACCTGTTCTATTAAACTCTTATACAAGTAGAGCCCCCCCCCCCCCGACACAGTGGAGTGGGTGTCAGCAGTAAGTTTGTGTTGATGTTGTCACTGATCATTTTGCTGTTCCTCTGATCAATAAGCTCCAAAAAACGGATCCTATCTGTGGAGCATCCGCCTTCATTCGGTCAGCATTTGGTCAGTAATCCATCAGTATTGCTAAAAAAGCAGGAGTGGATCCAAAACAGAGATGACACATGAATGGAATATTTGTACCCACTCCTGCTTTTGGCTACCAAATCATAAGCCAATTCTGATGCAAAATAGGGACCATGTCATGCAGGCCTTATAGCTGTTACATAGACAGGATCCGTTGTGCGTTTCGTTTTTCCTTCCTTCTGACAGATCAGAAGAAGGGTGCAATAAATGATGATGTCAGACAGGCCGAAAGGCAAAATAGTGGCCCAGTCATGAAGTGGGAAGGGTGGTAACAGCATGAGAAGTCCACAGAGTGGGCCTATGACATAGCTGTGAGGTGGAAGCATCATGAGGAGACCACAGAGAGGCCCAATGACAGATTCTTGACGTGGCAACAGCATCAGGAGGCCACAGAGTGGCACAATGACAGCGTGTGGAGGTGGCGGCAGCAGCAGCATCAGGAGGAGGCCATAGAGTGGCACAATGACAGTGTGGAGGTGGCATCAGCAGTATCAGAAGGCCACAGAGAGGCACAATCACAAAGTGTGGAGGTGACGGCAGTAGAAGTTTCAGAAGGAGGCCACTGAGTGGCACAATGACAGTGTGGAGGTGGCAGCAGCAGCAACAGAAGGAGGCCACAGAGTGGCACAATGACAGAGTGTGGAGGTGGCGGCAGCAGCATCAGGAGGGGGCCACAGTGTGGCACAATGACAGTGTGGAGGTGGCGGCAGTATCAGGAGGAGGCCACACGGTGGCACAATGACAGTGTGGAGGTGGTGGCAGCAGCATCAGGAGGCCACAGGCTGGCACAATGACAAAGTATGGAGGTGGCGACAACATCAGGAGGAGGCCACAGGGTGGCACAATGACAGTATGGAGGTGGCAGCAGCAGCATCAGGAGACCTGAGTGGTGAGGTGGCAGCAGCATCGGGAGACCACAGAGTGACCCGTTGACAGTGGGGAGATGGGTGGCAATACTAGTACCAGCTGAAGATGGTGGGTGAAAGAAGGAGCACTTGGCATCAAATGTGTAACATCAGGCAGGTGGCAGCATCAGAATAGTAGCGGAGGCAGGTCTCTTTTGTTAAAGTGTTGGTGTGGCACCATGGATGATGCATCAGGAATTGGTGGGTGGAAATTCTGGCTGATCCACACTTGATTCATCTTGACAAAGGTCAGTCTCTCCACATTTTTGGTGGACAGGCGAGTTCTTCTCTGGGTAACTATGGCCCCCCGCATTAAACACCCGCTCTGATGCCACACTACTGGCCGGGTATGACAGCTTTTCCAGGGCAAACTCTGCCTGTTGCGGCCACAAATCCAGTTTGGCTGCCCAGTAGTCCAGAGGATCTGCAGGGTGCACTCCAAGTATGCCACCACCTGCTGGTTCAGGTCCTGCTCCGGGTCTACTACTGCTACTGCTGCTGGTGAGTAGTTTATTTACTAGGCAGATGAAAAAAAAGCTGCTTATCAGCGACTCTAGACTCAAGTTGCTGCTGATGGAGCTGGAACTGCTCCTACCCCCCCCCCCCACCCTGCCACAGCAGCCATGGCGGAGGAACGTGAGCACAGAGGGCCAGAGGGCCCCCCGGTCAGACCTACGAGAGGATGGACGATGGCGCAGATAGGCAGTGGCCAACTGACTACATAGGATGTCTCTATAGTAGCTCAGTTTGTCCTCCCTCTCAGCAGGTTTAAAAAAGGCCCCCATTTTGAACCAGTAGCGAGGGTACAACAAGGTGGAGAGCCAGAAGTCATCCCTCTGCTGAATGCTAACAATTCGGCTGTCACTACAAAAGCAAGTGAGCATGCATCGGACCATATGTGCAAATGACTCGGAGGGACTCTCTGCCTCCATCTCCACTGCATACTGCCACAGTGTGTCTGAGTCCTCTGCCTTGTCTTCCTAATCACCCGGTAGCTCCTCTGGCTGCTCCTGCTCCTCCACTCCTGTCATCTGTGTATAAAAACCACCCATTTCGTTACACATTGCTTGTGCTCCAATGTCCTCGTCCTCCTCCAGTTCAGCCCCCACAGGGCTCATGTGGCCATGAGATCTAGTCGTCACATCTCCAGTCCCCTGACCAGCCAGGTTTATCTGTTCCAGGACATGAAGCAGTGGAATGACGTTGTTCATACTATAGTCATGGTGACTGACAAATAACCTTGCCTCCTCAAAGAGCCTGAACAAACGGCAGATGTCACTAGTGTTGATCGAGCACCAAAGTGCTGAGGGTACTCTGGCCAAACACATTGGGATGCTCGGGTGCTCGGTAGAGCACCCGAGTATAATGGAAGTCAATGGGAGAACCCGATGTCACGAGGGTATCGAGAACCACGCCTGACTCCGTTATACACGGGGTCAGGAAGTCGCAGCGGTTGGCTGCACGCTCTATTTAAGATAGGGCTGTTTTCCTTATGGTAGCTTTCTGGGTTTGCTTTGCAAACCCTTTTGGCTCACTCAGGGATCCGTAGCTCCTTCTCCTCAGCTGTTCCTTGTCCAGCACTCCCAGACCTCCTTATATTCCTCTCTCACACTTCTCTGGTTGCCAGAGATAGAGCTTCCTGCCTGGACATCTATTCTGACCTTCTGGAGCTGTGTTGCTGTGTTCGCTGGTAGTTGGTCCAGAACGCTACCCTCCGGATCCCTGTTGGACCTTTTTGGTTTATTGTGGTCGCCCACCTGGGTGTATGTGTTTGTCTGTTTTGTCTGTCCTCACCCTGGTGTTTCCCTCTTAGTGATAGTGGTGTGGACTAGCGATCCCACCGGCCTGTTCACTATCTAGGGCTCATATTAGGGAAAGCCAGGGTTTAGGCACGTGATCGCCGCACGGGTGAGGAACCCGTCTAGGGACGTCAGGGCAGTCAGGTGCCAGCCGCAAGGTGAGTTAGGGGTCACCACCTTTCCCTCTCCCTTGGGCAGGGCTTTCCCTGTTTTCCTCCCTGTGCGTGACGTCGGTCATTACACCCGAGCATTAAACCAGGCACCCCCTGCTCTGAAGAGGGGAGAGTGCCCGGTTCATAGGAAAAGGTCAGAAATTGATGGAAACACCACCGAAATGGTTTGGGAACAGCATGGGGAGGATGTCTGGATGCATCTTGGACTCCCAGGTCGCTGCTGGGAACGATGTTGTCCGAGTAGTACACCACTTTTACAGACTGACAATAATACACACCAAACCGAAGATAAAATCAATTTTAGAGGAAAACTTTTTAGGAAACATTCTTGCATATTTACTTGTATATAAAGTACAAGTGCTGCCAAAAATTACAAGGAAGAGGCACTCCGATACAACCTGTATATCACATAAAGGATGGCCTTATTCACATTGTGGTACAATTGTTCAAGTAGTGGGACTCCTACACTCATAAAGCCTATGCACTAAGGGCTGCCAAAAATTACAAGGAACCGGCATTTCAATACACTCTTTGTTACACATAAAGGAGGGCATCATACACAGCCTTGAAAAATGGCTGGTGACCCTCAAAAACATTTGGAGCAAGGGCCTGCTGATCTGACCATCTAAAACATTATGGGCAGTGGCCTGCTGCCGCTTTGGTGACTTTAGATAACCTGGGGCCGATCGCACATCTCTGTGACGACGGCGATCCATTCGGATGTCTGCCCTATCAATTTTCGATGTTATTTTCAGCGCAAACCATGGTGAACACGGATAACAGTGAATCAGTGTTCGATTCCGGAGAGGGAGCCTGAGAAATGGCTACGTCTACCACATCCAAGCAAGGCAGCATGTGCGCAAATTACCTATTAGGTATAATTAGGTGCCGGCCTGCAGGTGAGCTGACGCTCTAAAAGATTTTAGGTGCAGGCCTGCAGGTGAGCTCACCCTGTAAAAGATTTTAGGTGTGGGCCTGCAGGTGAGCTGACCCTGTAAAAGATTTTAGGTGCGGTCCTGCTGGTGAGCTGACCCTGAAAAGATTTTAGGTGCGGGCCTGCAGGTGAGCTGACCCTGTAAAAGATTGTAGGTGAGGGCCTGCTGGTGAGCAGACACTCTAAAAAATTATATGCGAGGACATGAAGCTGAGCTGACCCTGTAAAACATTATATGCGAATGGCATAAATGCGAGGGCATTCTATGAGATGAATAAGCATGTTGATATGATGGAAGAGGAGAAGGAGGATAAGTAAAGGGAAATTCAACCATATACCATTGTTTGTGGTGGAAGCTGTGCATAAGAATACAGTGTATTCAGTACATTATAAACAACACTTTTAAAGTGCCTTTATGTTTATCAGCTTTCCTCTGGTTGAGTCGAGAAGTCATGGTCAATCCAGGCCTTGTTCATTTTTCTAAGAGTCAACCTGTCAGCATTTTCAGTTGACAGGCGGATACGCTTATCTGTTATAATGTCACTAGCAGCACTAAACACCCGCTCTGATAAAACGCTGGAGGCAGGGCAGGCCAGCACCTCCAAGGCGTAGAGCGCCAGTTCATGCAACGTGTCCAGCTTGGACACCCAATAGTTTTAAGACACTGAGGAATTATTCAGGATGCTGACACTTCTGCTATGTACTCCACCATCTTCCAAAATGTTTCCCTCCTTGTCACAGTAGGCCGCGCATCAGGGTGAGGGTGCTGGCGGGGTGTCATGAAACTGTCCCAAGCTTTGGAGAGTGTTGCCCTGCCTCTGTTGGAACTGCTGTGTGTTTCTCTTGTCTCTCTTCCTCGGTTGCCCAAGGAAGTACGGACTCTGCCGCCAGAATTGTCAGATGAAAATTTTTGGAGCAATTTTTCAACAAGATCTTCTGGTATTGCACCATTTTGCTCATCCTCTCCACCAGAGGAATGAGAGATGAGAAGTTCTCTTTGTAGCGGGGTTCGAGAAAGGGGAACAACCAGTAATCCGTGTTGTCTAAAATGCGTATAATGTGCGGGTCGCGGGAAAGGCAGCCTAACATGAAGTCAGCCATGTGTGCCAGAGTACCAACAAGCAAGACTTTGCTGTCCTCATCAGGAGGATCACTCTCAAACTCCTCACCCTCTTCCTCCTCTTATGCCCACCCAAACAGAACAGGTGGAATTAAACTTCCATGGGTACTAACCTCTGTAGCGGAGGCAACCGTCTCCTGCTCCTCTTCCTCCTCTTCATCGTCCAATTCGTGCTAAGAAGATGAACTGAGGGTGGTCTGGCTATCACCCTGTGTAATGTCTTCCCCCATTTCCACCTCTTCCACATGCAAAGCGTTGTCCTTAATTGTGAGCAGCGAGCGTTTGAGTAGACACAGAAGTGGGATGGTTACGCTGATAATAGCGTTATTGCTGCTCACCATCTGTGTTGATTCCTCAAAGTTTCTTAAAACTTCACAGAGGTCAAACATCCATGCCCACTCCTTGCTTGTGAATAGCAGAAGCTGACTGGAAAGGTGACGACCATGTTGCAGCTGGTATTCCACTACTGCCCTCTGCTGCTCACAAAGCCTGGCCAACATGTGGAACGTAGAGTTCCAGTGCGTGCTCACGTCGCACAACAGCCGGTGAGCTGGTAATTTCAAGCGTTGCTGCAGCGTTTAAAGATCGGCTGAAGCTGTCAATGACTTTCGGAAATGTGCAGACGCGCGGCGCACCTTCACCAGTAGCTCAGGCAAATTGGGGTTTGTTTTGAGAAACCGCTGAACCACTAAGTTTAAGACGTGGGCTAGACATGGGAAGTGTGTGAGCTTGCCGAGCTCCAAAGCCGCCACCAAGTTACGGCCATTATCAGACACAACCATGCCTGGTTCTAGGTTGAGTGGCGAGAGCCACAGCTCAGTCTAGTCTCTTATCCCCTGCCACAGCTCTGCGGCAGTGTGCTGTTTGTCCCCTAAGCATATCAGCTTCAGCACGGCTGCTTCCCCACTGCAGTGCTACACTGCTTCTAGCTGCCGACTGATGACTGACTGGTGCTGCACGCGGATAATTCGGAGGTGGAAGTGGAGGAGGAGGCGGAGCAGGAGAAGTGGGGGTTGGAGCCACTAATGTAGGTGGTGTCGGAAACCCTGATGGAATTAGGGCCCGCAATATTTGGCGTCGGTAGCACCTCTGCCATCCCAGGGTACGAAACGCTCCCGGATCCACAACATTCACCCAGTGTGCCGTCAGGAAAAAGTAGCGTCCCTGGCTGAATGCACTTGTCCATGTGTCCGAGGTTAAGTGGACCTTCCCATTAACTGTGTTGGTCCCGGCACATGTGATGTTACGGGACACATGTTGGTGTAAGGCAGGCACGGCACACCTTGAAAAATAGTTGCGGTTGGGGACTGCGTAACGCAGGACGGCCGCCGACATCAATCTGCGGAAGGCCTCAGTGTCCACAAGCCTAAATGGCAACATTTCCAGGGCCAATAATTTGGAAAGCTGCGCATTTAGTGCTATGGCCTGTGGGTGGGTGGCTAGGTATTTGCAATTGCGTTCAAATGCCTGGGGTAAGGACATTTGTACGCTGCGCTGGGACACGGAAGTGGACGTGGTCGCTAATGGTGCTTGCAAAGGTTCAGGTGCAGGGCGGGAGGCATCTGGGCCTGCGCCTTCGACAGGGGTTTGCCAGCACGTGGCAGGCAGTGGTGTTACACAGACACAGATTGTGGACCCAGGCGTTCGTCCCACTTATTACGGTGCTTGGATGCCATGTGGCGGATCATGCTGGTGGTGAGGTTGCTAGTGTTCACACCCCAGCTAATTTTGTTAGGGCACAGGTTGCAAACTACTATTCTTTTTTCGTCCACACTTTGCTAAAAAAAGCACCATACTGCGGAACACCTACCCCTTGGCAAGGGAGATTTTTACAAGGGTGTGCTCCATGGAACAGTTGCAGGCCTGTTTGTAGTGGCCCGCTTTCTCCCTTTTGTCCCCCCACTGCCTCTTCCAGCCTGTTGCGGTGCAGCAGATCCCTCCCCCTCTGCACTGTTGTCCTCGCTTGGCTTTCCACCTTCCCAGGTTGGGTCAGTGACTTCATCGTCCACCACCTCCTCCTCGACTTCCTCACTTTGCTCATCTTGTCTTGTTGACCTAACCACTACCTCAGTTATTGGCAACTGTGTCTCATCATCATCCACCTCATTAAACAGTAATTGGCATTCCCCACCGTCATATTCTTGTGATTCTGGATTCTTAAGAGTTTGGGAATTAGGGCACAAGATCTGTCCCTCTTCAAGCGTGCTTGGCGAGATGGCCAAATCAAGGAATGGCACTGAAAAGAGCTCCTCGGAATATCCGAGTGTGGGATCACTTGTTTGCCCAGACTCTCCATGGTGGGAGGAAGGTTTCACCGCGCCCAGGGCCTCGGCCTCTGCGTGCACCATCAGCATCACGGCACTGCCATGTCCCTTACTGCTCGCCTTCCTCATATTAAATGTTATATATGATTGAAAATCTGTCACACCTACAGTAGCGTAGGATTTGGAAGTGTATGCACAAACAAATTTAAAAAAGTATTTGGGATGTGGAAACGTCACACAGGAGATATCCCGCAGGTAATGTCAATGCTGTCACCAGCGGCTAATGAAAAATTACATGGAATGTCACAGTTATTTGGGATGAGGAAACGTTATACAGGAGAGGTCCCACCGGTAATGTCATTGTCCGAAGCGTCTACTCCAAAAAGGTACACTGTATGTCACAGATAAATTTTTGAAGCGCACACCTTACACTGCAGATGTGGCCCTGGTAATGTCATTGTCATAAGCAGACACTGTCTATTGACAAAGTACACTATATGTCACAGATATTTTTTTGATGCGCACACTTTACAAAGGAGATGTGGCGCAGCTAATGTCACTGTCCGCAGCGGACACCGTCTACAGAAAAAGTACACTCGATGTCAGATATATTTTGGATGTGCACACTTTACACTGGAGATGTGGCGCAGCTAATGTCACTGTGCACAGCAGACACCGTCTACGGAAAAAGTACACTGGATGTCACAGATGTTTTTTGGATGCACACACTTTACACAGGAGATGTGGCGCAGCTAATGTCACTGTCTGCAGTGGACACCGTCTACAGAAAAAGGACACTGTATGTCACAGATAGTGATGAGCGAGCATGCTCGGTCGAATACCTGTTTGGCTCGAGCATCGCTATGCTTGGCACATGGCGGTACCCGACCTAGTACCACATGTGCTCAAGCGCCATGCTCGAGTCTCCATCCCGCACGTTTCGCAGCTGCAGGTAAGTACTGCCATGACTGTAATGCCAGTAGACATGTTGGCTACTGGCATTATAGTTATTGGCTGGCCAGAACGCGTCTTCGGGTGCTATAGCACCCGATCACGCGGGTCCGACTCATTGAGAGTCAGGGAGAGCTGCGCTTAGGAAGGGACAGATAGTTTAGGGAGATTGTGATCGCAATATATTCCAGGACAATTGTGTGTGGTGGCAGCAATTTAATTGTGCAAAGTAGTACTCATATTTTTTTTTTATACTTTGCGAAATAGCGATTCTTTTGCTATATAGAAGGTGTCTGCATTGACTTGTGACATATGTGCAGCAATACCTTCTGTGTGTAAGGGGCAGAGATAGGAAGAATATTAGTGAAAACAATAATTTTTTTCCCATAATCTATTCACATTTTTGGTGTACTCCGTGAATTGCGCGATCTGTGCTTCAACACCTTGTGTGGTTGTCAGGCCCAGATATAGGGAAAAAAATTTAATACCGAAAACACTATTTTTTTTTCACATAATCTATCCTCATTTTTGCTGTCAAGGCCCATATATAGGGAAAATGTAAAAATACTGAAAATAATTTTTCTCCCATAATCTTTTCGCATTTTTGCTGTCAACGGTGTCATTCGTGAATTGTGTGATCTGCGCTTCAATACCTTGTGTGGTTGTCAGGCCCATATATAGGGAAAAATTTTAAATACAGAAAACAATTTTTCTCCCATAATCTATCCACATTTTTGCTGTCAACTGTGTAATCCGTGAATTATGTGATCTGCGCTTCAATACCGCTACACCAAGCACCCCCATGCGTAAATCTACCTTGCCAAGGGCTAGTTGTTCTGCAGTATGGTGATTTTTTGAGGAAAGTGCAGACGACAAAAGAGTGGTAGCTTGCAACCTGGGCCGTACCAAAATGAGCTGGGGCGTAAACACTAACAACCTCACCACCACCAGCATGATCTGCCTCATGGCATCCAAGCACACTAATAAGTGGGCCGAACACCTGGGTCCACAATATAGGTCTGTGGGTCACACCACTGCCTCCTCTTCCCCTGTGTTACGCACTGCTGGCCA
Organism: Bufo bufo; assembly: GCF_905171765.1. Lineage (NCBI taxonomy): Eukaryota > Metazoa > Chordata > Amphibia > Anura > Bufonidae > Bufo > Bufo bufo. The sequence continues at coordinate 228,436,171 of NC_053392.1, forward strand.
ATCCCCTGTCGAGGGCGCAGGCCCGGATGCCCCTCGCCCTGCACCTGGACCTTCGCATAAACCATCAGCAACAACATCCACTTCCTGTCCCAGTGCAGCGTCCAAATGTACATAACATAGTCATTTTAATGCAAGCGTAATACCCACCCACAGGCCATAGCACTAAATGCGCAACTTTCAAAATTACCGGCCGTTGAAATGTTGCTATTTAAGCTTGGGGACACTGAAGCCTACCGCAGCCTGATGTCGGCAGCCATCCCTTGGTATGCAGTCCCCAGCCGCCACTTTTTTTCACGGTGTCCCATGCCCGTCTTACACCAGCATGTGTCCCAGAAAATCACCTGTGCCCTGACCAACGCAGTTACTGGGAAGGTCCACTTAACCAAGGACACATGGACAAGTGCTGTTGGCCAGGGACGCTACATTTCCCTGACCGCACACTGGGTGAATGTTGTGGAGGCCGGGAGTGAGTCATACCCTGGTATGGCACAGGTGCTACCCACGTGCAGAATTGCGAGCCCTACGTCCATCAGGGTCTCCGCCAGCAGCTATGCTACTGGCTCCAACCCCCACTTCTCCGCCGCCTCCTCCTCCACTTCCACCTCCAGCAGCAGTCAGCCATCAGTCGCTAGCTAGAAGCAGTGTAGCACTGCTGTGGGTAAGCGTCAACAGGCTGTGGTGAAGGTGATCTGCTTAGGGGACAAACAGCACACAACAGCAGAGCTATGGCAGGGTATAAGGGACCAGACCGAGCTGTGCTCTCACCACTCAACCTACAACCAGGCATGGTTGTGGGTGATAATGGCTTGGTGGCGGCTTTGGAGCTCGGCAACCTGACACCCATCCGATGCCTAGCCCACGTCTTAAACTTAGTGGTTCAGCAGTTTATCAAAACCTACCCCAATTTTTCAGAGCTACTAGTGAAGGCGCGCCACGTGTGTGCCCATTTCTGCAAGTCGTCCATAGCTTCAGCCGGTCTGTCAACGCTGCAGCAGCGCTTGCGGCTTCCAGCTCACCGACTGTTGTGCGACGTGAGCACGCGCTGGAACTCTACGTTCCACATGTTGGCCAGGCTTTGTGAGCAGCAGAGGGCAGTTGTGTAATACCAGCTGCAACATGGTTGTCACCTTTCGAGTCAACTGACACTATTCACAAGCGAGGACTGGGCATTGATGTCAGACCTCTGTGAGGTTTTAAAAAACTTTGATGAATCAACACAGATGGTTAGTAGCGATAACGCTATTATCAACGTAACCATCCCACTGCTGTGTCTACTCAAATGATCGCTGCTCACAATTAAGGACGACGCTCTGAATGTGCCAGACGAGGAAATGGGGGAGGACATTACACAGGGTGATAGCCAGCACAACCTCAGTTTATCTTCTCAGCGCGAATTGGACCATGAAGACGAGAAGGAGCTTGAGACAGTTGCTTCTGCTACAGAGGGTAGTACCCGTGGAGCTTTAATTCCATCTGTTCAGCGTAGATGGGCAGAAGAGGAGGAGGAGGAGGATGAAGAGATGGAGAGTCATTCTGATGTCGACATCGACATCTTGCCTGTTGGTACTCTGGCACACATGGCTGACTTCATGTTAGGCTGCCTATCCAGCGACAGTCGCGTTATATGCATTTTCAATAACATGGATTACTGGGTGTTCACCTTTCTCGACCCACGCTACAAAGATAACTTCTCATCTATCATTCCTCTGGTGCAGGGGCGGACTGAGAACCCTCAGGGCCCCCGGGCAAAATAAATCAAGGGCCCCCTTACAGGCCCCACCCATGTTCCGCTGCAAGCCCCACCCTTGTCCCGCCTCCATGCACCGCCTCCAGCCACACCCTACACAATCTTTAATAAGATTTCAAAGTTAAAGCGACACAAAAGGCACCCAGACCACTTCAGCTCATTGAAGTGGTCTGGGTACAGTGTCCCTTTTGCAAATCGAGCTGCAATGTTCTAGAGAAACTGCATTGTTTACGCTGGCAGCCACCTGAGGGCTTCCTGGAGTAAAACAGACCTTTGGTTCAATGCTTTCGTATGGGGTGATCTAATCTCAGCGTCCATTAGTGAGCCTCTGTTAGAAACAGTCCCCTCCACCTTGTACTTGTTCCACTGATCTGCTACTTGCGGGCTACGTGGGCATGAGTTCAGTCACTTCGGCGCGTGATCCCGCGAGACCCGTGACCTACAGCGGCGGGTCTCGCGGAATCACGCGCTGCAGGATGGGATTGCGCACCGAAGTGACTGAACTCATGCCCGCGCAGCCCACAAGTAGCGGAACAATTACAAGAGGGGTGGGGAATAGCCAAATTAAAAAATATTTTGAACCAAAAGGTGTGCTTTTGGTGGGTTTTGAACTAATGGTGGTCTTTGGATGGCACTGTTGTGGGGGCTCTGTGGATGGCACTGTTGTGGGGGCTCTGTGGATGGCACTGTTGTGGGGGCTCTGTGGATGGCACTGTTGTGGGGGCTCTGTGGATGGCACTGTTGTGGGGGCTCTGTGGATGGAACTGTGGGTGACACATATATAGCACCTTATGCTATATATGTGTCATCCACAGATCCCCCCATAACAGTGTCCCTGTGAGTGAATGACCCCCAATACAGGGTCTGGGGGCCGGCTTCTGGTGTTGAAATGGCAGCGGGGCCCGGTGCAGTCACTGTATTCTATCGCACCGGGCCCCGCTCAGTGTAATACTAATTTTCCGATGTGAACAAGAAGAGAAATCCTCTGCGATCCTCTCCCTCTCTGTACTCACAAACTCAGTAACAGCCTGGCAGGCCGGGCGGCAGGGCAACTCACTGACGTCACGCGCCTGCTCCTCCCACTTTATGAATGAAGCAGGCGGAGCAGGCGCGTGACGTCAGTGAGTTGCGCTGCCGCCCGGCCTGCCAGGCTGTTACTGAGTTTGTGAGTACAGAGAGGGAGAGGATCGCAGAGGATTTCTCTTCTTGTTCACATATAAAAATTTGTATTACACTGTGCGGGGCCCGGTGCGATAGAATACAGTGAGTGCACCGGACCCCGCTGCCATTACCACCATTACCAGGACAGCATACAGTAAGTGCGGCGGGCCCCCATCCCGGCCAGGCCCTCGGACCATGTCCGAAGTGCCCGACCGGTCAGTCCGCCCCTGCTCTGCTGGAGAGGACAAGGAAAATGGTGCAATACCAGAAGGTACTTGTTGGAAAATTGCTCCAAAATGTTCCATCTGACAACGCTGGCAGCAGAGTCTGTACTTCCTTAGGCAACCGAGGAAGAGAGACAAGGGGAACACACAGCAGTTCCAACAAAGGCAGGGCAACACTTTCCAAGGCATGGGGCACTTTCATGACACCCCGCCAGCAACCTCACCCTGAAGCACGGGCTAGTGATACAAGGAGGGAAAAGTTTTGGAAGATGGTGAAGGAATACATAGTAGACCGTGTCAGCGTCCTAAATGATCTCTCAGTGCCTTACAACTACTGGGTGTCCAAGCTGGACACGTGGAACGAACTTGTGCTCTACGCCTTGAAGGTGCTGACCTGCCCTGCCGCCAGCATTCTGTCAGAGCGTGTATTTAGTGATGCTGGTGCCATTATAACAGATAAGCGTATTCGCTTGTCCACTGAAAATGCTGACAGTTTGACTCTTATAAAAATGAACAAGGCCTGGATTGCCCCAGACTTCTCGACTCCACCAGAGGAAAGCAGATGAACAAAGGCACTTTAAATGTGTTGTTTAATGTACTGAATACACTGTATTCCCTCGCACCCCTTCCACCACAAAAAAGGGTATATGGTTAAATCTTCCTTTTCTCATCCTCCTCCTCCTCTTCCATCATATCAACAAGCTTATTCGTCGCATATAATGCCCTTGCATATATACTGCCCTTGCATATATGCCCTCGCATATAATGTTTTACAGTGTCAACTCAACTGCAGGCCCTCACATATAATGTTTTACAGGGTCAGCTCAACTGCAGGCCCTCGCATACAATGTTTTATAGGGTCAGCTCAACTGCAGGCCCTCGCATATAATGTTTTACAGGGTCAGGTCACCTGCAGGCCCTCACCTAAAATCTTTTACAGGGTCAGGTCACCTGCAGGCCCTCACCTAAAATCTTTTACAGGATCAGCTCAACTGCAATGTGAATAAGGCCCTCCATTATGCGATATACAGGTTGTATCAGAGTACCTCTTCCTTTTAAATTTTGGCAGCACTTGCACATTATATACAAGTAAATATACAGGAAAGAATGCTTCTTAACAATTTTTCCTCTAAATTTTTTTATCTTTTTGTTTTGTGCGTAATATTGTCAGTCTTTAAAAGTGGCGTACTACTCGGACAACATGGTTCCCAGCAGTTTCCTGGGAGTTCAAGATGCATTGAGACATCCTCCCCATGCTGTTCCCAAACCATTTCGGTGGTGTTTCTATCAATTTCTGTCCTTTTCCTTGCACCCCTTCCACCACAAAAAAGGGTATACGGTTAAATCTTCCTTTTCTCATCCTCCTCCTCCTCTTCCATCATATTAACAAGCTTATTCATTGCATATAATGCCCTTGCATATAATGTTTTACATGGTCAGCTTAACTGCAGGCCCTCGCATACAATGTTTTACAGGGTCAGCTCAACTGCAGGCCCTCGCATATAATGTTTTACAGGGTCAGGCCACCTGCAGACCCTCACCTAAAATCTTTTACAGGGTCAGCTCAACTGCAATGTGAATGAGGCCCTCCATTATGTAATATACAGGTTGTATCAGAGTACCTCTTCCTTTTAATTTTTGGCAGCACTTGCACATTATATACATATATATATAAGTAAATATACAGGAAAAATGTTTCTTAACAATTTGTCCTCAAATTTATTTATTTTTTCGGTTTTGTGCGTATTATTGTCAGTCTTTAAAAGTGGCTTACTACTCGGACAACATGGTTCCCAGCAGCGTCCTGGGAGTCCAAGATGCATCGAGACATCCTCCCCATGCTGTTCCCAAACCATTTCCGTGGTGTTTCTATCAATTTCTGACCTTTTCCTATGAACCAGGCACCCTCCCCTCTTTAGAGCAGGGAGTGCCTGTTTTAATGCTCGGGTTCTCCCATTGACTTCCATTATACTCGGGTGCTCGGTAGAGCACCCTAGCATCCCGATGTGTTCGGCCAGAGCATCTGAGTACCCGAGTACTTTGGTGCTCGATCATCACTAATTGTATCTTAAGTAGAGTTGAGCGGACACCTGGATGTTCGGGTTCGACGGGTTCACCCGAGCTTCACAAAAAAGTTCAGGACTCGAACTTGACCCGAACTTGACCCTGAACCCCATTAAAGTCAATGGGGACCCGAACTTCTGAGCACTAAAATGGCTGTAAAAATTTAATGGAAAGGGCTAGAGGGCTACAAATGGCCTCTTAAAAGTGGTTAAGAGCATGGCAAGTGCTCTGCAAACAAATGTGGATAGGGAAATTACTTTAAATAACATAAAATACGTAAAAATAAAAAATAATAATCTTGATCTAGGAGGACAAGGTCCATATGGAGTAGGAGGTTGAGGAGGCTGTGGATGTGGCGGTGTAGGTGGAAGCGGCGGTCGAGGAGAAGGTAGCCTACACTGCTTTTTGGTGATCCATGACAGGGGGGTGATCAGAGAGTATATATGGGGTGATCACCCCCCTGTCATTGATCACCCCCCTGTAAAGCTCCATTCAAATGTCCGTATGTGTTTTGCGGATCCGATCCATGTATCCGTGGATCTGTAAAAAACATACGGACGTCTGAATGGAGCCTTACAGGGGGGTGATCAATGACAGGGGGGTGATCAGGGAGTCTATAATTGCGCTGCAGTATAACAATGGCTGCTTAGTGCCGGTATACATGTCTATTATGCACAAGGTAAGGACAAGTCCTGAGGGAACCATGCCTGGTTCATTTTAATGAACGTGAGCTTGTCCACATTGGCTGTGGACAGGCGGCTGTGCTTGTCTGTGATGACGCCCACTGCCGTGCTAAACACACGTTCAGATAATACACTGGCTGCAGGGCAGGCCAGCACCTCCAAGGCGTAAAGGGCAAGCTCAGGCCATGTGCCCAATTTGAATACCCAGAAGTTGAAGGGGCAGACCCGTCATTCAGTACGTGTAGGCGTGTGCACATGCTGCCTCCTGCTAAGATGTTCCATATCAGCTGGTGGTGCTGGTTGTTGTGGCGTGCTGACAAATCTTTTCCACATTTCGGCCATGCTAACCCTGCCTTCTGAGGTGCTGGCGGTGCCCCAGCTGCATTGGCGACCTCTACCTCGTCCTCTGCCTTCACCTTGTGCTTCCACTGTGCCCCCGCTGTCAGGTGGGAATGCCACCAGCAGCGCGTCTACCAGCGTACGCCTGTACTCGCGCATCTTACGATCATGCTCCAGTGACGGAATTAAGGACGGTACGTTGTCCTTGTAAGAGGGATCCAGCAGCGCGGGCACCAAGTAATCAGCACAAGTTAGAATGTGGGCAACTCGGCGGTCGTTGCGGAGACACTCCAGTATGTAATCGCTCATGTGTGCCAGGCTGCCCAGAGGCAACGAAAAGCTGTCCTCTGTGGGAGGTGTATCGTCTGTGTCCTCTGTATCCCACATCCACGCACCAGTGATGGCTGGTCTGGGTGCCACCCTGCTGTGAACATCGTTCCTCCTCCTCCATCTCCTCCTCCTCCACCTCCTCATCCTCCAGAACTGTGCCCTGGCTGGACAATTGTGTACCTTGGGTTTGTGGGTGCAGGAACCCACCCTCCGAGCCGCTAGGGAATGACTGGCCGGAAACCCTACGAAATGATCCCTCTTCCTCCTCCTCCTGTGCCACATCCTCTTCCATCATCGCCAGGAGCGTTTTTTCAAGGAGGCATAGAAGTGGGATAGTAACGCTGAGAACAGTGTTATCGGCACTGGCCATGTTGGTGGTGAAGTGGTGCTGTTCCGAAAAGCGACTCACCCGTTCATGTTGCAGCTGAAACTCCTCTATCGCTTGCTGCTGCTCGCACAGTCTGGCCAGCATGTGCAAGGTGGAGTTCCACCTTGTGGGCACGTCGCATATGAGGCGGTGAGCGGGAAGGCCGAAGTTACGCTGCAGCGCTGACAGGTGAGCAGCAGCACGGTGAGAACGCCGAAAGGGCGCACAGACAGCCCGCACTTTATGCAGCAGCTCTGACATGTTGGGGTAATTTTTAAGGAATCTGTGCACCACCAAATTCAGCACATGCGCTAGTCCCAGAGCTGCTACGAGATTTCGCCCATTATCGCACACCACCAGGTTGGGCTTGAGGCTGACTGGCACAAACCACTCATCAGTCTGTTGTTCAAGGCCCGTCCACAGCTCCTGCGCGGTGTGGGGTTTGTCCCCCAAACAGATAAGTTTTAAAACTGCCTGCTGTCGTTTACCCCTGGCTGTGCTGAAGTTGATGGTGAAGGTGTTATGCTGACCAGATGACGAGCTGGTAGAGGATGAGGAAGCAGAGTAGGAGGAGGAAGCAACAGGAGGCAAACTGAAGCGCCCTGCAATCCTCGGTGGTGGAAGGACATGCACCAAACTGCTATCCGCCTCAGGCCCAGCCGCCACTGCATTTACCCAGTGTGCTGTCATAGAGAAATAACGTCCCTGACCGTGCTTACTGGTCCACGTAATCCGTAGTCAGGTGCACCTTGCCACGGATAGCGTTGCGCAGTGCACACCTGATTTTGTCCCCTACTTGGTTGTGAAGGGAAGGATGGCTTGCCTTGAAAAGTAGTGGCGGCTGGGCACAACGTACTGTGGGACAGCCACCGCCATAAGGCCTTTAAAACTATCCGTCTCCACCAGACGGAATGACAGCATTTCAAAGGCCAGTAATTACGAAATGCTGGCATTCAGGGATAGGGATCGTGGGTGCGTAGGGGGGTACTTCCTCTTCCTCTCCAGCCTTTGTGATATGGAGAGTTGAACGCTTCTGTGGGACATTGTGGAGATGCTTGGTGACCCAGGTGTTGGTGTTGCTGGCGGATCCTCTGTTTGTGGGATGCCAGGTGGCACTGTCACTCCAGAGGTGGATGAAGAGGCCGCGACTGCAGCAGAAGAGGAAACAGGAGGAGCCAGAGACCTTTCTTAGTTTTTGAGGTGTCTACTCCACTGCAGCTCGTGCTTTGCACTTAGATGCCTGGTCATGCAGGTTGTGCTCAGGTTGAGAACGTTTATGCCTCGCTTCAGGCTCTGATTGCACAGCGTGCAAACCACTCGTGTCTTGTCGTCAGCACATTGTCCCTGCCACGCCAGGGAACTCCTTGGAGCTGGCTTTGGTGTGCTCGGTCCCTTGCTGCGGTGGGCAGTAGGAGACGTACTGTCTAGAGGACGGCCGCTCTGCTTTTGCACCCTGCTCCCTATTCTGCTATGCTGGTGGCTCTGTGCGACCACCGCCTCTTCCTCCGAACTACATAGGTCACTCGCATGACCTTGATTCCATGTGGGGTCGAGGACCTCATCGTCCTCCACATCATCTACCACCCAGTCTTCACCCCTGACTTCCTTGTCGGTCTGCACACTTTCAAAAGCCACAGCAGTTGGCACCTGTGTTTCGTCATCATCCTAGACGTGCTGCGATGGTCCTCCCATGTACTCATCTTGAAAAATAAGTGGTTGGGCATCGGTGCACTCAATCTCTTCCACTTCTGGGGCAGGGCTAGGTGGTAGGCCCTGGGAAACCCTGCTAACAGAATCATCAAAAAGCAGAAGAGACTGCTGCATGACTTGTGGCTCAGACTGCTTGGCTGATTTGCAAGGGGGTGAGGTGAAAGACTGATGGACATCGGCTGCAGTTGCCAACTGTGGTCTTTCAGCAGGAGACTGGGTGGGAGACAATGTGAAGGAACTGGATCCACTGTCAGCAACCCAATCTACTATCGCCTGTACTTGTTCAGGCCTCACCATTCGTAGAGCAGAATTAGGCCCGACCAAATACCGCTGCAGGTTTTGTCGCCTACTCGCACCTGAGGAAGGGGTTTCACTTGTGCGTGTAGCTGGCACAGATCGACCACGTCCTCTCCCTGCAACAGGAGCTCCACCAGCAGCACCACGACCTGGGCCACGTCCCTTATTTGACGATCTTATTTTAAATGGCTATATTTCAAATGCCTGATTCAAACCCCTGTATGTAGAGCGTGTATCTCACACGGTCTGAACCACTGTAGCCCTGAAGTAAATATATCTTTGCACAAAATGGCTGTATTTCTAATGCCTGATTCAAACCCCTGTATGTAGGGGGGTATCTCACACGGTCTGAACCACTGTAGGCCTGAAGTAAATATTTCTATGCCCAAAATGGCTGTATTTTAAATGCCTGATTCAAACCCCTGTATGTACGGGGGTATCTCACACGGTCTGAACCAGTGTAGGCCTGAAGTAAATATATCTTTGCACAAAATGGCTGTATTTCAAATGGCTGTATTTCAAATCCCTGATTCAAACCCCTTTATTTAGAGGGTGTATCTCACAGGGCCTGAACCAGTGTAGGCCTGAATTCAATATTGGTGCACCAAATGGCGGTATTTAAAATCTCTGAATGTAACCCAAATGTATTAAGGGTGTATCTCTCAATGACATCTGCATCAAAGGCTGCCAACAAAATTTTTTGTGCCCAAACGAGTGTTTGTTTAACAACTGAATTTGACAGCAGTATATAAGCCTGCAATTTCACACGTTCTGATGCTGCAAGGTCTGAAAATAGTGTTTTTTGTCAAAAAAGTGTGTTTTTCAAACCTCAGAAAATGATGGGTGTATTTTTAGCTTAAATTGCACACTGACTAATCAAGATGTTGTAGATTGCCAAAAAAGTATTTTTTTGGTAACAGAATATGAAAGCTGTATATATTAAACTTGAATTTAACACTTGCAGATCTGGAAAATACTGTTTTTTGAAAAAAATGTGTGTTTTTCAAACCCCAGAAAATGATGGGTGTATTTCTACCTTAAATTGCACACTTACTAATCCAGATGTTGTAGATTGCCAAAAAAGTATTTTTTTGGTAACAGAATATGAAAGCTGTATATATTAAACTTGAATTTAACACTTGCAGATCTGGAAAATACTGTTTTTTGGAAAAAAAATGTGTGTTTTTCAAACCTCAGAAAATGGTGGGTGTATATCTACCTTAGAGAAAATCAAAAACACTCCTGCGCTCCCATACAAAAAAATCTACCAACCTATAGTTGAAGGTCCGCTGCACAGTGTATATAATGGGCTTTGCTGCTGAAGCCCAGGGTACAAAATTGATTAAATGTTGATTTACCTTACGGTAAGGTAAATCAACGTATATCTACCTTAAATTGCACACTGACTAATACAGATGTTGTAGTTTGCCCCCAAAAAATGGTGATTTGCAATGTCCCAAAAGCTCAGATGCAGTGCTGGTGCACTGAGCATGCATAAAATGGCTGCCGCCAACCACCTAACTAACAGAATTATAAAAGTTTTTTATTTTTTTGGTCAATGGCCTCAGGGCAGGGTAAAACGATTGTGTCCTGCACCCACACAACTATTTCTAGGTAGATCGCTGAGTTAGATTCTCTCCTATTCTCTCCCTGAAATCACAAGTCCAGCAGCATCCTCTCCCTACACTTGTAACAGCAGAGTGACATGCAGCGCTACGTGACTCAAGCTTATATAGAGCCTGGGTCACATGCTGCTCTGGCCAATCACAGCCATGCCATTAGTAGTTATGGCTGTGATGGCCTCTTGGGGCAAGTAGTATGACGCTTGTTGATTGGCTGCTGTGCAGCCTTTCAAAATGGGCCAAGAAAGCGCCGAACACCGAACCCGAACCCGAACTTTTACGGAAATGTTCGGGTTCGGGTCCGGGGTCCAAAAATCCTAAAGTTCGGAACGAACCCGAACTTTACAGTTCGGGTTCGCTCAACCCTAGTTGTGGACTAAATTCACACACACATGAGACCCAAAAAACTGAAATTGGTCCCAAAGAGAAATAATTCTCTCCTGAACTACTGTATATATATGGTTTCAGACTAAATTTACACACACATGAGACCCAAAATACTGAAATTTGTCCCAAATAGAAATAATTCTCTACTGAACTACTGTATATATGATTGTGGCCTAAATTCACGCACAGATGTGACCAAAACCAGTGAAATTTGTCACAAATAGAAATAATTCTCTGCTTAATTACTGTATATAACGGTTGCGGCCTAAATTTACACACAGATGTGACTAGGGATTTATGTCCCAAACAGAAAGAATTCACTGCTGAAATACTGTATATATGGTTGCGGACTAAATTCACGCACAGATGTGACCCAAACTATTGAAATTTATCCCAAATAGAAAGAATTCTGTGCTGAAATATTGTATAAATTGTTTGCGGACTAAATTCACACAAAGATGAAACCCACACTAGGGATTTTTGTCCCAAATAGAAAGAATTCTCTGCTGAATTACCGTATATATGGTTGCAGCTTAAATGCAGACACAAATGTAACCCAAACTAGTGAAATTTGTGCCAAATAGAAATGATTCTAGGCTGGAATACTGTATATAACGTTTGTGGATTGAGCGGCACACAGATGTGGCACAAATTAGGTTAATTTTCCCAGAAAAAAAAAAATTCTTTGATGGAGCGGTGTATATCTCACTAGCAGGCACACTCTAGTGAATAAGCCCCTTTTTAGAATTTCTGCTAAACACACTGCTTTCTGATGGTGTACTGTAGATCTCAATGATATGTAATATTTCCTTCTTTTGAAAGCTTTTGGGTACTGAACACAGCGATTTTCCAGCCCTGCACTATCTGTCCCTTCCTGCAGACGCCAGTCCCTAATACTGCTGAATTTAACTCTTGTTAAAAAAAATAAAAATGCTGCACTGCTGTCAAACACACACTTTAGTCCTGAAGAGGACTGTTTTGTCTTTCAAGAGCTTTTTGGGAGTTCAATCGTTGTAATTTCAGCAAACCGCTATGTGTCCCTGCCTACTGTCGGCTGTCCCTGACGTCGGCTCCTATATAATCTAGTACCACGTGTTTCGGCCAGCCAACCAGTGTAAGGCTTATAGCTAACATGGCTATGGCATTACACTGGAGGGAATTACTTACCTGAACGCTGATTGGATGCTTCAGGAGGAGCCAAACGCGTTGGGCGGAGACTCGAGCAATGCGACGAGCACACGTGGTATTCGGCCGAGTACCGCCACGTGCCGAGTATAGCGATGCTCGAGCCGAACTGGTACTCGGCCGAGCATCACTAGTAGTCATCACAGGTGTTGAATTCCTCCGAGATCTATGCCTCATTCATTTTTAGAAATGTGAGGTAGTCCACACTGTCGTAAACTAGGCGAGTGCGCTTATCGGTCACATACCCCCCTGCTGCGCTGAACGTCCATTTGGACAGGACACTGGACAAGGGGCAAGCCAAAAGTTCCATGGCAAATTGTGCCAGCTCTGGCCACAGGTCAAGCCTGCACACCCAGTAGTCCAGGGGTTTTTCTGTGAGGCTGGATCTGGAGGGCGGCTGTCGATGGGTTGGTTGCAAGAATGATCTCATATCCGAAGTGACGAACACATCTTCAAACCGCCCTCTTCTTGCATGCGCTGTTGGATTGGTACCCACAACTGTTTCTTTGTGAGTGGAAATTCCTCTGCCAGCGCCCGCAAAAGCATAATGCAGCATTTCTCGAAGCAAGGCCTGGAACTGCTGCATTCTGACAGCCCTCTGTAATGCTAGTAACATGTCCGCCTTTTTGTGTTTGTACCCGGGGTCTAAGTACGTTGCCACCCAGTACTGGCCCTTGCCCTTTATGCTTTTTATACGGGGTACCTCTTCAAACACTGGAGCATGAAGGCCCCCATTTGCACTAAACTGGAAGCGGTGGAGTAGCCTGGCTCCTGCTCATCGTCCAGGATAATGTCGTCCTCGGTCTCCTCCCTCCAGCCACGTACAACACCAGGGATCCCAGAAATGTTTAAAGCATGCTCTTCTTGCTCCTCCACCGGCCCGGCACCATCCTCCTCTGACTCCTTTACAGACTCCTGTTGACTTGTCTCAGATGGAGTAGCCCCCCTGGGAATTCATCCAGCATTGCGACTCCCTCATCTGCCTGCTCCTCAATGGCTTGATCAATGACACAACGCCATAATGAAGGCGTAAGGTACGATGTCACTGATGGCGCCCTGGCTGCGACTGACCAGTTTGGTGATCTCATCAAATGAGTGCAGAAGTCTGCATGCGTCTCGCATGACAGCCACTTGCGTGGTGAAAAAAAGCTCACTAGAACCTGTCCTGCCGCAGAGTTCGTACAGGTATTCGCTAACTGCACGTTTCTGCTGGAGAAGCCTATCAAGCACATACAAGGTGGAGTTCCAGCGCGTCGGGCAGTCACACAAATCAGACATCTGACGGGCAGGTGATGTCGCCGTTGAACATTAGCAAGGCAAGCCATGGCCGTTTAAGATCTTCTTAAATGGACAGAGATTTTCCTGGCAAGATGTCCTGGACCCCGGGGTATTTGGCAACGAATCGCTGCACGACTAAGTTCAGGACGTGTGCCATGCACGGCACGTGTGTCATTTTGCCCTGTTTCAGCGCGCTCACACACCACTTTACCAACTGTCAAATTGACAGGGGTTAGCCACTGATCGACGAAGCTGAAAGGAGTGCAGGACCGGTGTAGCTCTTGGCTTCAAGGCACAACAGCTGCAGCACAGCATGGCAACGTCTCACCTGGCACATCAAATAGGTTCTGGGGAGCTTGGAGGGCGCAGAAGAGGCGGTAGCAGTGGGAAAGGAGGAGTCAGCCGGGGAGGAGACGGAGGATGGAGTAGGAGGAGGAAAAGAAGAGGAAGGCCTGCATGCAATCCGTGGCGATAACACCAAATCCACATGGGTGCCACGGGTTTCATGCTTGACAGCCGTCGGAAGGTTCACCCAGTGGGCAGTAAAAGTTATGTATCTTTCCTGCCCATGTTTGCTAGACCACGTGTCTGTGAGCAGATGTATCTTGGCACCGACACTGTGTGCCAGAGATACATTCACTTGCCGCTGAACGTGGCCAAAAAGCTCCGGGATGCCCTTCTGGGAGAAATATTTCCTTTCGGGGACCTTCCATTGCGGTGTGCCAATGGCCACAACTTTTCTAAAGTACTCTGAGCCCACCAGTTTATATGGCAGTAGTTGGCGGGCTAGCAGTTCCGACAAGCCGGCAGTCAGGCGTTGGGCAAGAGGGTTATCAGGCATCATCATCTTTTTACGCTCAAACATTTGGGCCACGGAAGCCTGCCTTTTGCCAGATGAATGCAACGACGGCACGGTGGATGTTGGAGTGGAGTACGAATGGGAGGAGAGAGGAGAAGAGGCAGGACGTAGAGCGCCGGGATTGTGGCTTTGTGGGTTCTGACGGTGTTGCTCCCACTGGGCTCAGTGATGGGAGGCCAGGTACCTTCTTAAGGAGGTCGTTCATAGGCGAGTGTTGGGCTTACCGCGACTTATGCGTTGACAGCACATATTGCAGATGGCCATTGGCCTCTGGGTCCTCTGCCTCGACCTCGGAGGTGTCCCATTGTATAGCGGGACAGGTCACACATGCGTCTGGATGGATGCGGTGGTGCGTCCGCATGGGCGCCGGAGGGGAAGATCGGCAGATTGGCCGGGCTGGTGGCAACACGCAGCGGCCGGTCCTGTCTCCAGTATAGCCTGCGGGTTCTGTTCCGGCGTCCATGCCGGCGCGGTACTGTATCCGTGCTAGGCCAATCAAGTGTCCGCGCACATGCTCGAGAGGTGGTTCGCAAAGGGATACGCGGCCGAGCATACGCGCATCTTATGTGCTACGCCGGCCGCTGGCAGGAAAAGCACCTGTGCACAAATTCAAAGTAGATTAGGGGATAGCCCACACAAGTGTTAGGGATTAGGATCATCATGTGATCTATGAGGAATCGACACCTGGCACTCTGTTATTGGCTAGCAGGTACTTAAAAGGTGATCTCCCTGGCTGGTCAGTGCCCACTGTTGTTCTGACAATCCGGGTGTATGTCAGTGATCGTTTCTCTCCAGCTTACCTGTGTATTACCTCTGCTTTCCTTCACCATTCTCTAGTGACCTCCCTCTAGATACTTTATCTTGGCTTAACAATCTATCTCGTGTATGACCCTGGATATTCTCTGATGTCTCATCCCTTGGTGCCACGCTTCTCGGACTGATATAACGTGTATGAACTTTGGCCTGGTCACGGACTGCTTTCCTGGTCTCTCCCTGCAGAGGTTCTTATTTGGCTTGATTATCTGTGTATGATCACTGGCTTTTGACTGAATTATCGTCGACTCAATAAATCCACTGTCATTTAAAATATATGTCTGGTTGCTTGGGATTCTGCACCATTACATGCACTATATAGAAAGTAAATTATTGGTATATCACACCCCTGCTTCAATCAGCTTTTTTGGGGGGCAACTGGTATATCACACCAGTTGAAATTATTTGTTCCAATAGCGTTTGTCACTCTGTGTAGCTGCGGTAACGCAGCAGAACCGCACACATATGCTGCACTACCCAAATGCACTATATAGAAAGTATATTATTGGTATATCACACCCCTGCCTCAATCAGTTTTTTTGGGGGGCAACAAAA
The DNA here is from genome assembly GCF_905171765.1 of Bufo bufo. NCBI lineage: Eukaryota > Metazoa > Chordata > Amphibia > Anura > Bufonidae > Bufo > Bufo bufo. The sequence goes on from NC_053392.1 coordinate 228,451,792, forward strand.
CTTCAGTTTGTAGAGATGTGTATTGGAGCAGGAACCTGTCACTTTGTGGAGCTATTTTGTGAGTGAGTACATTGAATAAATATATGTTAATTAGATACAGTAGTACACTTTTGAATTGACACAATATGTATGGGAGGACCACCTTTTAGGTATATATATACAGTATAATTATTGTATATGCATGTGTATTGTTTGAAAAAGACTAGTATATAGCTGAAACATCACAAGTTTTATCTGTGTAGCATGGAATAGATCAATAACGTTTCGATTGTAGGAGATGGTGATGTCACCATTTCTTTTTACTATATGGAACACCCTGTCTCTTTAAAACACTTAAAGGGAATCTTTCACCATCTTCGATCTTCCTATCAAACTGTTTGCATAGACGCATACTGTAGCTGTGGTTTACCCGTTTTAAACTCTGCCTTTCTTTTCTTGAGTCGTTCCAGAGTTATGAAATCTTTTGCTAAATTGGAAATTAGGGCTTTGGTGCATTGCTCTTGTTGCACCCAAGCTCCAATGATCCCAGTGGTCAGCCCCTACCTCTCTGCTTTTCCACTGGCCTGGCCCTGTAAATGAAAGAAGCAAGAGAGGGGCTAGCCACAGAAAAGAGTGAGGCTTGGGTGTAACAAGTACGACGGTGATGCCATTGTTGCATCGGAGGCCTAATTTGAAAAAAGTATCATAACTTGGGAACAGAGATTCGGATCAACAAAAGATAAACTGTGTTTTGAACAAGTAGACCACAACTATGTCTTTATGCAAACAATTAGACAGATTCCCATTTAGGTGTTGCACTCACTATTTACGAGGGGTTAAACAGTGATCAACTGAGGGGGAAATGCTATCCTGGTACTTACAGGCATATTATTCTCCACGTGTCATACCTTCAGTAAAATAGCAAGAAATAGTGAAGAAATGCAAATGAAATACAAAACTTGACATCCTAGACAACAATACCAAATCTTTAACAGGGACCTCTACCAATAATGTGCTTGATATGATTACTATACCTGGAATGTTTCAGACACTTTTTGGTGCAAACAGAACTATTTGTATTGCTTTGTTGAGACAGAGCACTCTATGTGGTTATTTGTTACAGGCAGTTCCTAGCAAAGGTACAATAGCTTAGTGGATTCTCTCTCAATTAGTAGGTAATGTGCAATTGATTAGATGGACAGTAGAAAGGTTGCAGAAATTATACAGTCTCTTGTGTAGGCTTAGAGGTCAGGTCGCACTTGAATATGCCACTTTCAGTGCTTTGATATGTCTAAGGGAGGATACTCTCTACTACAGCATGTTCTTTCTTGGCACAATTTGTAGGTTTACAACACCCTCTAACCATGCCCTGGTGCCTCCGTGGGTCTATGTGACTATTAAGCCACTACCTCTTTCTAGAATAACAAAGACACTTTATTTTTTCTCAGCAGTAATTTGGAACATCGGCACAAAGTTTACCTTGATAATAACTTTGCTATTTACGCTTATTTGGCCCGAGGCGCCACTTTTGGGCATATGCTTTCTATCATCAGACCTTCATCATACCTGTGCAAATAACAAATATGTACACCAAAATCACAAGTTAAACCAGTACTATGTCAGCAAAATACAAAAATACAAAGCATGCAGCACAAGTAGAAAATACTTATCTAAGGTTTATCTACAAGCAACAGTATGTGGGGAGCAAAATATATAGAGCTCAAACATAGGACCCTTGGCTTCCTCAATTGCACCTGCTTGTGATACATAGTAAGGCTTTAAAAAGAGCAATATAGATACTGTTGTCACTGGATGGGTCATCAAACTCATCATGCTGGAGCTGTGTGTGCAGATGGAGGACATAAATTCATAATTTGGATAGTGATGTCGTATATTACATTGTGCTGCTATGGGACATTGTTAAGGATTTTGTCCAAAGGACCTTTTACACACTTTGAACATGACAACTTTTGGTAACGAACCCCTGAGAAAAGGAGATAAGAAGGTCAAGAACCTTATCCAGGCCATGTATTGTATTGAGACAGTGAGGTATTGTGTATATTAAAACTGGAGATGAGCGAAGTTTTAAATAATTCTATTTGGCCTCTTTGCCGAACTTCAACAAGAAATGCGATTTGTTACAAATTACTTTGTCACAAATCGCTTTCCTTTGTATGGAGCAGGTGCAATTACAGGGATGTTCAGGGGTTTAAAAAAAATTATACTCATTCACTTGCAGAGAGACTGTCAGCTTCCATCTTGATTGAAGAAAACCTGCCAAAGGACCTGTGGCGAGTGTGATGACATCACCACGTGATCATGCTGGGTGAGCGTGGTGACGTCATCACTCCATAGATCTACAACAGCTAGTTGGCAGCTACATCATATCTGAGAAGAGGAGAGCAATACACAGTTACTGCCTACGTCTAGACCAGTGGCGTAGCGTGGGTTGCCAGCACCCGGGGCGAACCATGTATTGCGCCCCCCCCCCCCTCCCAACCTGTGAACACGCCCCTTTTACAGATAATGTAGCAGTCCTATATAACACCACAGATAACATGGTGGTAACTCTCTAAGTACAGATGATGTAGTAGATAGGTATAAGGCCCCAGAATTCAGAACACGCACAGTGTGACCTGAAGTCTGGGGCCAGAATGCGGCAGGGTGGGCCAAATTCTCAAACCACCCCCCAACCCTACCGTATAACAAATATGTGTTTGGACATTACATACATCGCTACAAAATATACAGGAGAATACAGCACCACATACCTCATCCATCCAGTGACATCTCCTGTGATGTAGACTTTCCTCAGCGCCTTCATTCGGAGATAAGACCGCCATGACACCTTCTTTCAGAGTTTTATTATTATTAATTATTATATATAATGCCCCCCTCTGTATAATATATAATGGCCCCTCTGTAATATTAGGATATATAATGGGCCATTATATATCCTAATAATACAGAGGGGTCATTATATATAGTAATTATGCAAAGGGTCCATTATATATCCTAATATTACAGAGGGGTCATTATATATAATAATTATACAGAGGGGCCATTATATACATAACAATAATACAGAGGGGGCCATTATATATCCTAATATTACAGAGGGGTCACTATATATAATATACAGGGGGGGCATTATATATTATAGTTATACAGAGGGGCCATAATATATAATAATTATACAAGGGGGCCATTATATATTATACAGAGGGGCCATAATAAATAATAATTATACAAAGGGGACATTATATATTATACAGAAGGCCATTATATATTATAGTTATACAGAGGGGCCATTATATATAATAATTATACAGAGAGGCTATTAATAATGGGCCCTCTGTATAATTCTAATATATAATGGCCCCCCTGTATAATTATTATATATGATGGCCACCCCTGTATAATTATTATATATTATGGCCCCACTGTATAACTATAAATTATAGTTATACAGAGGGACCATAATATATAATAATTATACAGGGGGGCCATTACATATTAGAATTATACAGAGACAGAGGGCCCATTATCAATAGCCTCTCTGTATAATTATAATATATAATGGCCCCTATGTATAATATATGATGGCCCCCTTGTATAATTATTATATATTATGGCCCCACTGTATAACTGTATAATATAAAATGGTGCCCATTCTTTCTAAATATACTGGCCTCCTTTGTATCTCTTCTGCCCACCTCCATAGTGCCCCCAGTATGGGCCTAGTACTTACATAAAAAAATAATAATAATAATACTCACCTCTCTTCATCACTTCTTGTAGTCTTTGCTTGGGCGTCCCGGCGCAGGCGGTCAGGAACACTTCACACTGCCCTCCTGCGCCGGCGTAGAACCCGTGATATAATCGCGATCTCCTGGACTCCTGCGCCGCTCTGCTGCTTCTTAAAGCTTCAGGCCAGGCGGATCGGAGGGGATGGGAATCATAGGCTTCCATCACCCTCATTTTACTGCCTTCTGCCTGGCGCCCCCTACAATTTGGCGCCCGGGGCAACGGCCCCCCTGCCCCCACGCTACGCCCCTGCTCTAGACACACACCACCGACAATCCCCAGTTTATACAGGACATCAGCACAAGGAGGGAGAGAGCCGGGGCACCCAGATGTATGTAACAGCAACGCTGGGAAGCAGTATACCAACGGAACATCAGCGCACGTGGAGAGGAGGCAGCATGGATTCTTATTTTGTAATTTTATTATTGATATTTATATTTGTTTTTTAGATACGTGGAAATATCTGGTCACATAGAAAGAAAATAGGTAGCTCTCCCCTGGTCCTCTTTTCCATGAGCACGGAACAGCTCCTGGATGCGGCTGACTTGTAGAACACGGAATCCAGCTCAATATTGCAGCAAAGAGGAAAACTTTTATTAAAGCAATAAAACTTCCAGTACAGGACAATCTCGTCTACGCCTTTCAGACCTTATACATTCAGGTCCTTACTCATGACAAGGAGACCCTCAGCTGACTGCACTTTATAGGCTCATCAAACACCTGATTCTGTGTTTCCCGTGCTCAGCGAACCCAAAGTGCAATCAGAAATACATGTTCAACACTTAAAAAAGATATTACAGCGATAGCGGAAGGTACGTGTCACCGAAGTTCCTGGCCTCGGTGAGATAGGAACCGGTAATTTTGTATGTCAGCGGCAGCTAGTGCTCGCTGACACTGTTTTACTTAGTGTGGCTGTAAAGCCAATCCGGGCCGGTTCTTATTGGGAGCAGCCAAAGAGCAGGGTTGGTGGCTGTTCCCCACGTCCAGGCCAGGTTTTGGGTTGGGGTTTAAAAGCCCAGCCAGCAGCTCAGCTGGGTGTGGTATGATGCTCCAAGTGATAGTGGAGCTCTGGTTTTGGGAGCTGAGGAGTTCTGCCATACTGCAAGGTTGAGAGCCGCTTGCTGGTAGCCAGGTGCCCTAAAGCCTGCTGTGGACTACCAGGTGACGTGTTTCTGAGTTCTGTGGACTTTTGCTGTGTGAATTAACAAGAGGATTCCTGCAGTGTGAATTAACACCAGGGCCCTGCCAAGTATTGTGTTTTTTCCTGCCTTTTTTTGTGTGAATAAACACTGACTTATCAACCGTGGTTTTGCCTCTGTATTGCATCCGCTTACCCTGCCTACCAGAGCAAATCCCTACAACATAGATATAAAAAAGCAAACGCTGATCTATATAACCTATAGTTAAAACATAGACAAAGGAGAACCCTATCTTAATATTGCAGAATGAGATCATGCCCTTTTTTAGGACCCATCGGATGAGGAGTATCGAGCTGGAAAATTCAGAAAGCTTCTCTATTAAGTAATTTTCTCCTTTGGTCACCACCCCTTATAGGAACTGTGACCCTCTCGATACCCTGCACCCAAAGTTCTGATGTGTCACCACCATGTACAACCGCAAAGTGTAAGCTGGCAGCAGAGACACACTGCGTTTTTTATAGTGCGGCACATCAGAAATATGCTTGCGGATTCTGGTCTTAATGGAATTGGTAGTACATCCAACATACTATAATTCACATCCCTCTGCTTGCTTCCTCGTGCCATCCGCCGTATGTTATTAGGAATATTCCTAAAGGTGAAATGATCCGTGCAAGGCGCAACTGCACGGATAATGTATCTTTTCTATGTGAGGCCACTAGAATTATTGACAGGCTGTCACATAGGTCCTATGGTCGCCAACACATCTCCAAGTGAAGGGATGTAGCCCTGACTATTGATAGAAATACCTTGGTTTTTCCTACGGCGGCTGGTACTAGGAAATACATAGTAACATAGTAACATAGTACATAAGGCTGAAAAAAGATATTTGTCCATCCAGTTCGGCCTGTTATCCTGCAAGTTGATCCAGAGGAAGACCAAAAAAAACCCTGTGAGGTAGAAGCCAATTTTCCTCACTTTAGGGGAATAAAAAATTCCTTCCCGACTCCAATCAGACAATCAGACTAACTCCCTGGATCAACGACCCCTCGTTAGTAGCTATATCCTGTAATATTATTACACTCCAGAAATACATCCAGGCCCCTCTTGAATTCCTTTATTGTACTCACCATCACCACCTCCTCAGGCAGAGAGTTCCATAGTCTCACTGCTCTTACCGTAAAGAACCCTTTTCTATGTTTGTGTACAAACCTTCTTTCCTCCAGACGCAGAGGATGTCCCCTCGTCATAGTCACAGTCCTGGGGATAAATAGATGATGGGATAGATCTCTGTACTGACCCCTGATATATTTATACATACTAATGAGATCTCCCCTCAGTCGTCTTTTTTTAACGTGAATAACCCTAATTTTGATAATCTTTCAGGGTACTGTAGTTGCCCCATTCCAGTTATTACTTTAGTTGCCCTCCTCTGGACCCTCTCCAGCTCTGCTATGTCTGCCTTGTTCACTGGAGCCCAGAACTGTTCACAGTACTCCATGTGTGGTCTGACTAATGATTTGTAAAGTAGTAGGAATATGTTCTCATCACGGGCATCTATGCCCCTTTTGATGCAACCCATTATCTTATTGGCCTTGGCAGCAGCTGCCTGACACTGTTTTTTGCAGCTTAGTTTGCTGTTTATTAAAATTCCTAGATCCTTTTCCATGTCAGTGTTACCGAGTGTTTTACCATTTAGCCTCCAATCTATCCAGATCCCTCTGTAGTAGTATACTGTCCTCTTCAGTGTTAATTACTTTACACAGTTTAGTGTCATCTGCGAAAATTGTTATTTTACTATGCAAGCCTTCTACAAGATCATTAATAAATATATTGAAGAGAATAGGGCCCAATACTGACCCCTGAGGTACTCCACTAGTGACAGTGACCCAATCTGAGTATGTACCGTTAATAACCACCCTCTGTTTTCTATCACTGAGCCAGTTACTTACCCACATACAGACGTTTTCTCCCAGTCCGAGCATTCTCATTTTATATACTAACCTTTTATGTGGTACAGTGTCAAATGCTTTGGAGAAGTCCAGATACACGACATCCATTGATTCGCCGCTGTCAAGTCTAGAACTTACTTCCTCATAGAAACTGATTAAATTAGTTTGACATGACCGATCCCTCACGAAGCCATGCTGATATGGCGTTATTTGCTTATTTCCGTTAAGATGCTCTAAGATAGCATCTCTTAGAAAACCTTCAAACAGTTTACCCACAACAGATGTTGAACTTACCGGCCTATAGTTTCCAGGCTCTGTTTTTGGACCCTTTTTGAATATTGGCACCACATTTGCCATGCGCCAATCCTGTGGGACATTCCCTGTCAGTATAGAGTCCGCAAATATCAGAAATAAGGGTCTGGCTATGACATTACTTAATTCCCTTAGGATACATAGAAACATAGAATGTGTCGGCAGATAAGAACCATTTGGCCCATCTAGTCTGCCCAATATACTAAATACTATGGATAGCCCCTGGCTTTATCTTATATGAAGGATGGCCTTATGACTATCCCATGCATGCTTAAACTCCTCCACTGTATTTGCAGCTGCCACTTCTGCAGGAAGGCTATTCCATGCATCCACTACTCTCTCAGTAAAGTAATACTTCCTGATATTACTTTTAAACCTTTGCCCCTCTAATTTAAAACTATGTCCTCTTGTAGCAGTTTTTCTTCTTTTAAATATTCTTTCCTCTTTTACCTTGTTGATTCCCTTTATGTATTTAAAAGTTTCTATCATATCCCCTCTGTCTCGTCTTTCTTCCAAGCTATACATGTTAAGGTCCTTTAATCTTTCCTGGTAAGTTTTATCCTGCAATCCATGTACTAGTTTAGTAGCTCTTCTCTGAACTCTCTCCAAAGTATCAATATCCTTCTGGAGATATGGTCTCCAGTACTGAGCACAATACGGGGGTGTATGCCACCCGGTCCTGGCGATTTGTCTATTTTGATCTTTTTAAGTCGCTGTTGTACTTCTTCCTGGGTCAGACAGGACACTTTTAATGGGGAATTTATTTCAACATTTAGCATTTTATCTGACAGTTTATTTTCCTCAGTGAATACATTGGAGAAAAAAATATTTAACAGCTTTGCTTTCTCCTCGTCGCTCTCTGCGACTCCCCCCTCATTACTCTTTAAAGGACCGACACCTTCAGATTTATACTTTTTAACATTTATATAATTGAAGAACGTTTTAGGGTTAGTTTTACTCTCTTTGGCAATTAATCTCTCGGTCTCTAGTTTGGCCGCTTTTATTTGTTTTTTACATGTTCTATTTTTTTCCTTATAGTTTTTCAGTGCTTCCGTGCCACCCTCCTGTTTTAGTGTTTTATATGCTTTCTTTTTGTCATTTATTGCTTTCTTTACAGTTCTGTTTATCCATATTGGTTTCTTTTTGTTCCTTAACATTTTATTCCCATACGGTATGTACCTCTCACAATGAGCTTTTAGGATGCTTTTAAAGATATCCCATTTTGTGGCTGTATTTCTATTTGTGAGGACTTTATCCCATTTAGTTAGGCCTATGGCCTCTCTTAGTTTTTTTGAAGTTAGGTATTTTTGTTCCTCCCTGTAGAAACGCTCTTTTGAATGATAATTGGAAGGTTATTACTTTATGGTCACTATTTCCCAGGTGTCCCCCAACCTGCACGTCTGTTGTTCTGTCAGGTCTATTGGCTTATACTAAGTCCAGTATGGCCGTCCCTCTAGTCGGGTCCTGAACTAGTTGGGAGAGATAATTGTCTTTGGTTATTGCCAAGAATCTGTTTCCTTTATGAGATATACAAGTTTCAGTTTCCCAGTCTATATCTGGGTAGTTGAAGTCCCCCATAATAACCACCTCATTATGATTTGCCGCCTTGTCTATCTCGTTTAGTAGTAGATTTTCTGTGGACTCTGGTATATTAGGCGGTTTATAGTAAACTCCTATTAGTAATTTATTGTTGTTTTTAGCTCCATGTATCTCTACCCACAGTGACTCCACATGTTCATGTCCCTCACTTATATCTTCACGGAGTGTGGGCTTTAGACAGGACTTTACATAAAGGCAGACCCCTCCCCCTCTCCGGTTTTGACGATCCTTTCTAAACAGACTGTAACCTTGTACATTAACCGCCCAGTCATAGCTATCATCCAGCCATGTCTCAGTTATTCCCACTATGTCATAGTCCTCCTTACACATCACTAATTCCAGTTCACCAGTTTTATTAGTCCGGCTTCTGGCATTAGTATACATACATTTGAGAGGTTTATGTATATTTTTTACCCTACACCTTTCCTTCTGAACTGTTCTAGTCCCTCCTTCCATTCCTCCCCCAGTCCCACTACCTTGCCCCCGGTCTCTATCTGCACTATCTTCCCCTTCTATAGTGTAATTACCCTCCCCCCCCAGTCCCTAGTTTAAACACTCCTCCAACCTTCTAGCCATCTTCTTCCCCAACACAGCTGCCCCTTCCCCATTGAGGTGCAGCCCGTCCCTACGATAGAGCCTGTAGCCGATAGAGAAGTCGGCCCAGTTCTCCAGGAACCCAAACCCCTCTATCCTACACCAGTTCTTGAGCCACTTGTTAATTTCCCTAATCTCCCGCTGCCTTTCTTGTGTGGCCCGTGGTACAGGCAGTATTTCGGAAAATACTACCTTTGAGGTCCTTGCCCTAAGCTTTTGACCTAAATCCCTGAAATCATTTTTAAGGACTCTCCACCTACCCCTAACTTTGTCATTGGTTCCGATATGGACCATGACCGCTGGATCTTCTCCAGCCCCTCCCAGTAATCTGTCAACCCGATCCGCGATGTGTCGAACTCTAGCGCCAGGAAGACAGCACACTGTTCGGCGATCACGGTCTTTGTGACAGATTTCCCTATCTGTTCCCCTAATAATTGAGTCTCCCACTACCAGCACCTGTCTGGCCTGCCCTGCTCTCCTGATCCCCTGCTTACCGGAGCCGACATTCCCCTGACTGGCAGAGGAAGTGTCCGGCTGCGGCAGTGCCGTCCCTGGACTGACATCCCCCTCATCTGCCAAACGTGCAAACTTGTTGGGGTGTGTTAGATCAGGGCTAGCCTCCCTGGCACTCTTCCCTCTACCCTGCTTTCTAACTGTTACCCAGCTAGCTACCTCACTTTCCTCAGCCTCCTCTCTGTCACCCTCCCCCTCATCTACCCCAAAGAGTGCTTGCTCGGTGAGAAGCAAACTCTTTTGCAAATTCTCAATGCCTCTCAGTGTTGCAACTCGATTAGCGATTCCAAACGGGTAATTTGCTCACATCTTGAACAAAGATATACACCCTTGAACGGCTGCTCCAGGACTGCATACATCATGCAAGATGTGCACTGGACTGCGTTGTCAATTGTGCAAAACATACTAAATGGGGATTACACCACAAAAGCAAAAAATACAATACAATGTAGTAATAAGAAACAGGCCAATTGCAGTCCCCCACTGAAGTCCCTGAATCTAAAGTCACTTAATCTTAAGTCACACACTCAGCAACCACACTTAATCAACCACGTGTCGCGGTCAAACTCGCGTTATATATCTCCTTATATAAATATAAATGCAGCTCTCTACACCAGCCTGGTTTGTTTCCCCTCTGGATTCAAAAAGGCTGTGCTGCTCTCACTGCTGAGTTTTTATAGTCTCCTAATTAGACAGCCACACCCTAATTGCTCACCTGTGCAACCCCTGGAGAAGGAAAAAAAAAAGTGTTATCACAGCACACAATACAGTCAAACACAGCCACTTATCAATGTCCACAAATAATTTAGCTCTCAGATACTCCCTCACCTAATCTTAAGTCACACACTTACGCAACCACACTTAATCAACCACACGTCGCGGTCAAACTTGCGTTAAATATCTCTTTATATAAATATAAATGCAGCTCACTACACCAGCCTGGTTTGTTTCCCCTCTGGTCACAAAAAATATAACCAATCACAACATTCTGAAACTGAAAGTACCATGTTTGTCACACACTACAGTAAAGAATTTAAAGAAATATGTAAAATTGTTAATAAATACTTACCTTTATTGGGTTGTGATAAAGAATGGTCTGATGTGGTAGCAGGAGGCATTAAATGTGTGGCACGAAAAGCACCTACCTTGGGCACCATTCTAAGTCCCAGTTTATTTCAGGGAACAAAAATATCCAAGCCCACATGGATTGTTAATAAAGGCAGCTATTGCTGTGGACATAGTAAATGCATTTGCTGTGACCACACCAAAGCAAGCAGATCTTTTGAATCCACCGCTAACAAGAAAGAATATATAATTATTAGTGATGAGCGGGAGGTGCCATATTCGATTTCGCGAATATTCGATTGAATATTCATCTTATATTCGTTGAAATTGAATATTCGTCATTATTCTATTTAATTATTCACGTTTTGCAATTTCTTTTTTAACTGTATAAGGCAACTTCCCTATTGGTTGGCTATGGCTAATATGTGTATTTTCCGAATATTCGCTATATTGCTATATATTCTTGTTTAAAAATGAAGTTATAGCAATATAGTGAATATTCATAAAATACACATATAGACTGCAATTTAGCTAAGATAGTGCTATAGTATTTTTTTATAGTCTATTTTTTTTTGTCTCTTCTGAAGTTCAGATTTGGAAAAAATGTACACTATTAAAAAAAAATACTATAGCACTATATTAGCTAAATTGCAGTCTATATGTGTATTTCACGAATATTCGCTATATTAAATTTAGAATATGATGAATATGACGAATATTCTAAAAAACGAAGTTATAGCAATATAGCGAATATTTGTTATTTAGAATATTCGTCTTTTTTTTTCCAATCTGTTCAGTCGTTCGCATACTCCTCCCCGACAAGCGTCTCCGTCACCATGGGAATGCCTGTGGGTTAGAATATACCATCGGATCTGAGTTTTCACGATCTCAGGGAAAACTCGGATCTGATGGTATTTTCTAACCATCAGGCGTTCCTATGGTGACGGGGACGCTTGTCGGGGAGGAGTATGCGAACGACCGTACAGATTGGAAAAAAAATAATTTGAATATTCTAAATAACGAATATATTCCCTATATTGCTATATATTAGTTTTTTTAGAATATTCATCATTTTATTTTCCATATGAAAACATGATTCCTTCCTGCTTAAGTTGCTTGTGGGCCAATGACTCATTGACCCACAAGAAAGAAGCAAGGAGGAATCATGTTTTCAGATGTAAAAAAAATGACGAATATTCGATATAGCGAATATATAGCACTATATTCGTAATATTCGCGAATTAGCAAAGTTGCGATATTCGCGATTAATATTCGCTATTCGAATATTCGCGCTTAACACTAATAATTATATCCTATTTAAATTGTAATACCAAATTTGCAGTGAACTTAATTACTTGTGCGGCATGTAAATTACAGTATGTTGGATGTACTACCAATTCCATTAAGACCAGAATCCGCAAGCATATTTCTGATGTGCCGCACTATAAAAAACGCAATGTGTCTGCTACCAGCTTACACTTTGTGGTTGTACATGGTGGTGACACATCAGAACTTTGGGTGCAGGGTATCGAGAGGGTTACAGTTCCTATAAGGGGTGGTGACCAAAGGAGAAAATTACTGACTAGAGAAGCTTTCTGGATTTTCCAGCTCGATACTCCTCATCAGATGGGTCCTAATAAGAGGCATGATCTCATTCTGCAATATTAAGATAGGGTTGTCCTTTGTCTATGTTTTAGCTATAGGTTATAGATCAACGTTTGCTTTTTTTATATCCATGTATACACAGTTTTTTTCTGCTTTTTGATTCAGCTATCGCTGTAATAGCTTTTTTAAGTGTTGAACATGTGTTTCTGTTTGCACTTTGGGTTCACTGAGCACAGGAAACACAGAAGCAGGTGTTCGATGAGCCTATAAAGTGCAGTCAGCTGAGGGTCTCCTTGTCATGAGTAAGGACCTGAATGTATAAGGCCTGAAACGCGTAGACGAGATTGTCCTGTACTGGAAGTTTTATTGCTTTGATTAAAGTTTTCCTCTTTGCTGCAAGATTGAGCTGGATTCCGTGTTCTATTTTTCAAGTGGAAATATCTGGTATTGGGCTTACTACTTATATAGGCAATATAAATATAAAAAATATATATATATTTATATTGGTTTCTTATTAGTGCGGATGTGCTTGTCTATTCTCAGTTTTTTACAATTAATATTACAATGAACCAGCAGCAAGCTGCAGAGGAATATTCCCTTTCATAAAACCATAAAGGAGGGGGGGGGGGGGTAGATGCCTTCTACAATTGTAATTGTAACAATTGTAACAAAATGCCAATAATAGTAACACTATACTGTAATAACCTACAAAGTGGCAGATTGACAGGAAAATAGGCATCCATAAGTCAAAGACACATACCCTTCCTAAATGAGTGGATTACTCTGGGGACACCACAACTTGTTTCAGTAATACCTTCATCTGGATGACTGATTTTTTTTATTCCTATTTGATGAGTTTTCTAGATTGACACTATGATTTGGTGACGACTGTATACTTGTGTCAGTACTATACCAGGAGATGTCAGGAATTTCCTGAAATGGGATTATTATTATTAGAGTAGCTATTCTGTTTTTAGGCAGGGTCACCAGAGTAGATACAGATAATAGGGAGAGTCCTTTTTCCCTCTGTCAGTCATATCTGCCTATGTTGCTTTATATATTTATTTTGAGGGATTTTTTTTAAGTATATGATTTATAAATACAGATTATGTTTTAACAGTGATGTTTCTGTAATATTCAAAGATATTTGGGCAGTAAACTCTGCAGTCTTTGGGAGAAGTCGTCATGCAGGTCTGGGCTTAATGAAGAAGAAAAGGAAAGTGAATGCCTAAAATCAGAGGAGTCGTCACCATTGGGTTACTGTTTTTACAATTGTGGTAAAATCTTTATTAGCAAGTAAGTTCTGGGGGGAATAGGGCATGGGTGCAATATTTGCCTAATCTGTCTAGAGCATTGAAATACTCTGTCTTGACCTTGCTCTTAGCTTTCAGTTCTCATGCATATGTAGGAATAAAGGTAAATGGTATTAGGCATAATAAAAAATTGCCCAAAAATAATCTCATACTCTTTATTTCATCCTTTAGGTATCAAGGACTGTTGAGTATATATCCAAAAGGCTTCATGTGCTCTGTCACCACCCCTTTGGGGACTGGAACTTGCTCCAGAACACAATACCTCAGCTGTACTACAGTACACTGTGATTGCTCTACTGAAAATAAAAGGGTATTGGCAACAACAGGTACTTCTACCAGGTGCTCTATTTATGCCTGGATATGCGGTCCATTATAGGTTGGTAGTTTTCCAAACATATACAAGTCAGCAAGGACTTTTAATCTCATATAACATGTAGAGTCACAGGTGAAAGAACCCAAATGTTAAATGTTTCTTCTGTTCTTGGCTGGTGGAATTTGTCAACTTTTACTATTTTCTAATGTTGAGTGCAATGTACAGTAAACACAGCAGAGTTCTACAGTATGTGGTCTCAGGTGTAATAACAGGAGGTCTTGATATGTGATCCTTCATTTGCTCAAACAAGTTTGTCCATCAAATTATTGTCTTTTAAAGAAGACAGAAAAGATTTAGAGAAAACAGTAACCTCTGGATGTACCTTAGAATTGGCTAATGCTTTTTACTGTACATATAAGGATGGTAAGTACTGCATATGTTAAGAGGATATGTGGTATGCAGACTGATTTTCTCTCTCAGTTGTCTACAGAAAAGTACACCATATGATGCAATTAACAATTTAAATTTATTAAAATCATATTAGATTGTTTATAATACATATCAGATGATTTATAGCAGATGATTTATAATGTTGGTGCATATCCTTTCCAGCATAATGCAGTCTAAGATATCCAGATCACTTCTAGAAACCTTTTTGACCCTGTCTAGACCTTTGTAAAGTTAAATCTGGAGATAAGTTGGCGTGCGTGAGAGAAGGTATGGTGGATGTATCCAGATTTATAGCCTACTAAAAATGGAATAATTGATCCCAGAAGATAAAGAAAGTTATTAATATGTTTAACCCTGTGAGGACCCTAGGATTTTGCTTTTTTGCGTTTTTGTTTTTCACTCCCCGTCTTCCCATAGTCCTAACTTTTTTTTTATTTTTCCATTCACATAGCCTTATTACGAGGGCTTATTTTTTGTGGGACAAGTTGTACTTTCTGATTTACGGTTGCATACCATGTAGTAGGAAGCAAAAAAAATGTATTCCAAATAGGGTAGAATTGGGAAATAATGCAATTCTGATAAAGTTTTTTTTTTTTTACACTGTACACTATGCGGTAAAATTGACCGGTTATCTTCATTCTCCAGTTACAACGATACCACACTTGTATGATTTTCCTTGCATAATACTTTAAAAAAATGTTTAACCTTTGAGGAAAAAAATAAATAATGTATAACCATATTCTGACCACTATAACTTTTTTGTAGTTATGTTTACGGGGCTGTGTGAGGGCTCATTTTTTGTGGGACTGTCTGTTCTTTTCAGTGATAACAATTTGAAGTATGTGCGACTTTTTGATCACTTTTTCTAAAAAAAAATATTGGGTAATTGAAGTGATGGCATTAAAATTTGTATATTTTAATTGTATGGTCATTTTCACATGCGGCAATGCCCATGATGTTTATTTTGTTTTCGGTTAAGTAATTTTATTTTTATTTTAAGGAAAGGGGGGTGATTTGATCTTTTATTTTTTTATATTTTTTTATATTTGTAAAAACTTTTTTTTACTTTTTTTTAACTTTTTTTAAGTCACCTTGGGTGACAATAACTGTCAATCATTAGATTGCCCATTGTGTTCATTGATGGCTATATAGCCATCATTGAACACTTCATTTTTAATATAATAATACAATGCTGGCCTGTATTGGTATATTCCTGAAATAGGCACCGAAGCCTGCTTGAGGTTTTGGGCTATTTTGGCAATGTAACAGATTCCCTGATCTCAACCGGGAAACGATGTTACCAGAGCGGAAGCGTGCGACTTCCGCTTCCGGACTGATCAGATGCGGTGGTCACATTTGACCACTGCATCTGTAAGGTAAAATGTATGCGATCAACCGGAATTACATATACGGCAGAGGTCCTTAAAGAGAACCTTTCACTAGTTTAAAAACTAAAAACTAACTATATCAGACTCCCAGGCTATGAGCTGTGCGCTATAATTGGCCAGCACTGCAGCAAGGGACAACCCTAATACAAAAACTCTGCCCCGTACAAAAGAGGGAGCTGCACACACCGGAGCCTATACCGGGCGAACGGAGCGGCGCCCAGACATACTAGTAAGTGCAGGGGGACCCCTGGGCTCCGCTCTGCCCACTGATATAGTTAGTTTTTAGTTTTTAAACTAGTGAAAGGTCCTCTTTAAGGGCTTATTGATACATACAAACCACAAATTGTGTGGTAAACATGAGTCATACTTGTAATAAAGCGCAAGCCCTGAGATATACATCAAAATAATTACTAATGTAATATGTAATGTATATATAGTATCATAGACAACCCATCAATTATATCCATCTCAACAGTAACAATATATGTAGATAAGAGCAGGGACAACAGTGATAAAAACTATTTGCATAGGTGTGGAAACAAAAGGCTCCCCACTGCATCAAAATTACATGAGAGTGTTGTGACACCATTATTCAACCCCATCTAAAAAAAAAACACAAACTAAAAACATGAAACAATAGGTGGTTGTATACCCATTTCCAATGTGCAAACACAGATATACTGCTACTCCAATGCTTGTTTTGGTGATTCCTTTGTCTGGCCCCTACTGTTTATACACTGTGACTCATTTTAACATATGATTTTATTGTTTGTATGTGTCAGTAAAGTATATTAATACCTTAGACTGGCCTCAAAGACTTTTTAGAAGTCTATATGCTTGTATAGAACAGGGATCAGCAACCTCCGGCACTCCAGGTGTTGTGAAACTACATCTCCCATCATGCACACTTGCTTTGCTGTTCTACGAGCTCCCACAGAAGTGAAAAGGCATGCTGGCAGTTGTAGTTTCATAATAGCTAGAGTGCAAAAGGTTGATGATCCCTGGTATAGAGTCTAGCTTTTTACTTTTGGATTAATTTTTCTAGGCCTAGGGTGTTTAATAGGTACTTAGTTATTTACAGTTTTCACTTGCCTTTGTATCCCTGTATCTGCATACCTAATAGCTGTTCCTCTCCAGATATAGCTTAACAAAGGTCTAGACAGGACAGAAATATGGCTAAAAATTATCTGAATCTATAAAGGAGTGAGAAGTGGGAATTGGATCTCTGTGCTAACTAAAATGTTTGACTTAGCTAGTCTTAAGGACATTATCATGGCAGTCCTCTGGTTTTCACCCTTTAACCCCTATACAGGGAGTTGTCATTTTCTACCAGGAGCTACTAGGCAGCCACCTCTTGGAATAGTCCCAGTGTAGTTGGCAGCTAACTCACAGGGGTCAGACATATGGGTGCAAGACACTGAGGAAGGATCAGGCAATAATCAGAATTTTTATGGGCAGTGAGTGTGGACCAATATGCCAACCAACTGGCTTGAGTTTGGGCTAGTTCTTAGGGCATTACAGAACAGAAATTACCCCTATTAAAATATATAACTTTTATTTGATTCTTTCTAATGTAAACCAAAAATCACCACATAAATAGCACTACAATTTCAATCTTAATTCTAGCACTTGTCATGCTCTATTAAAATTATTTAAATAAATGAATGACATGATGTAGACAGAACATATGATATATCCAGCCCTTCTTTACTTACGGTTATACCCAATCGAGTTTTTTTTACCGCCAGATGAAGCATAATAGGTGTAGATCCAGTTTTCTTCATCAGGCTTTCAGGCTTTTTCAAAGAGAAGTGTGGTCCATAGTGAAGTCAGGTCTTCTGTCCCTGCTTGTCCCTTCACTACCCCTACCTACAAGCGGAGCACCCACCCCAAAAGGGGTGACCCCACTTCTTGGTGGCCCTCAATATCCCTCTCACTGGCCCTATTAATTGTGCCCACTTCCTGATTGGATCCCCCCAAAAAACAACAGAACCTTGCCTTTAAGGAGGCAGAGGTCAGTACATGGGTAGACAAACAGAACAGTAGACCTTCACTAGTTACTAAAATCTAGGAAACCTAAATCTCAGGCACTTTCCTCCAGGGGAAGGTGTCTAATAAACCCACAGATAGCCATCCATAGGCTGAAACAAATCAGGGTATGCTCCCTGGTAATTAAAGAGTCAGCAAGTGAGCACATGCCATAGGGATAGAGGGAGGAACTATGCCAGCAGGAACAAACCACAGATGGCAAACAAGAAACACATGGTTGCACTGCAACCAGAGCCTCAGTCCCCCACATGGCTCCCCTTGCATTCCTGGCCCTAGCATGGCTCATGCTCTCATTCATTAGCATGGCACCTCTCTAAATATTAGTCCCCAGCATGACTTCCCCCTCACTGCTAGCCTTCACGGCTCAGTGGCAATCTGCAGGCTTCCTTCCTTGATGTCTGCCACTTGAGCTGGGTGTTTGCCTAAACCTTAGGTTGCAGTTCTGGCTGCTTGATAGGCCTCAGCAGTAGTCTGGCACTGCTATGCTTGGTATATAGGCCAAGGTACCAAGGTAGGATGTTGGGTTGTGCTATAAAACATCGAAGGGTCTTTTGAAGATGTCAGAATATAATACCAATATATTAATATATATATATATATATATATATATACAGTACAGACCAAAAGTTTGGACACACCTTCTCATTCAAAGAGTTTTCTTTATTTTCATGACTATGAAGGCATCAAAACTATGAATTAACACATGTGGAATTATATACATAACAAACAAGTGTGAAACAACTGAAAATATGTCATATTCTAGGTTCTTCAAAGTAGCTACCTTTTGCTTGAATTACTGCTTTGCACACTCTTGGCATTCTCTTGATGAGCTTCCATTAGTCTTGAAGGAGTTCCCAGAGTTCCCAGAGATGCTTAGCACTTGTTGGCCCTTTTGCCTTCACTCTGCGGTCCAGCTCCCCCCAAACCATCTTGATTGGGTTCAGGTCCGGTGACTGTGGAGGCCAGGTCATCTGGTGCAGCACCCCATCACTCTCCTTCATGGTCAAATAGCCCTTACTTTCAACGTTTTCCCAATTTTTCGGCTGACTGACTGACCTTCATTTCTTAAAGTAATGATGGCCACTCGTTTTTCTTTACTTAGCTGCTTTTTTCTTGCCATAATAAAAATTCTAACAGTCTATTCAGTAGGACTATCAGCTGCCTATCCACCTGACTTCTCCTCAACGCAACTGATGGTCCCAACCCCATTTATAAGGCAAGAAATCCCACTTATTAAACCTGACAGGGCACACCTGTGAAGTGAAAACCATTTCAGGGGACTACCTCTTGAAGCTCATCAAGAGAATGCCAAGAGTGTGCAAAACAGTAATCCAAGCAAAAGGTAGCTACTTTGAAGAACCTAGAATATTACATATTTTCAGTTGTTTCACACTTGTTTGTTATGTATATAATTCTGCATGTGTTAATTCATAGTTTTGATGCCTTCAGTGTGAATCTACAATTTTCATAGTCATAAAAATAAAGAAAACTCTTTGAATGAGAAGGTGTATCCAAACTTTTGGTCTGTACTGTATATATATATATACATACAGTGCTGCCCATAATTATTCATACCCCTGGCAAATTTTAACTTAAAGTAACTTTTATTCAACCAGCAAGTAATTTTTTGACGGGAAATGACATAGGTGTCTCCCAAAAGATAATAAGACAATGTACAAGAGGCATTATTGTGGAAAAAAAAAAACATTTCTCAGCTTTTATTTACATTTGAGCAAAAAATACAAGATGTTCCGCACTATGGAAAATCTCAGAGGACGTGGTCGGAAGCCAAAAGTGACACCTGTGCTGGCCAGGAGAGTTAGAGAGGTGGAAAAGAATCGAAGGATCACCACCAAGGCCATCCTGGTGAATCTGGGCTCTGCTGGTGGCAATGTCTCAAGGCAGACAATCCAACGGACACTGCACAATGCAGACCAAGGAGGACGCCACTCCTCCAGATAAGGCACACAAAAGCTTGCTTGGCCTTTGCAAAAGCTCATCTGGACAAAGGAGAAGACTTCTGGTCTTCTGTGTTATGGTCAGATGAAACAAAAATTGAATTGTTTGGTCACAATGATGTTTCCTTCATTTGGCGTAAAAAAGGAGAAGCCTTCAACCCAAAGAACACCATCTCCACTGTCAAACATGGTGGTGGGAACCTAATGCTTTGGGGGTGTTTTTCAGCCAATGGACCAGGGAAACGTCACCATAAAAAAAGAGCAATACAGGAGGATTCTCAACGACAACATCAGGCAGTCTTCAGAGAAACTTGGCCTTAGGCACCAGTGGACATTTCAGCATGACAATGACCCAAAACACACAGCAAAAGTGGTGAAGAAATGGTTAGCAGGCAACAACATTAACGTTTTGGAATGGCCGAGCCAGAGTCCAGACTTGAATCCAATTGAGAATCTGTGGAGGGAGCTAAAGATCAGGGTGATGGCAAGAAGACCCTCCAACCTGAAAGATTTGGAGCTCATTGCTAAAGATGAATGGGCAAAAAAAACACCTGTGGAGACATGCAAAAAGCTGGTCTGCAATTATAGGAAGTGTTTGATTGCTGTAATAGCCAATAAAGGCTTTTCTTTTGATTATTGAGAAGGGTATGAATAATTTTGGACTGGACACTTTTTGCTCAAATGTAAATAAAAGCTGAGAAATGTTTTTTTCCCACAATAATGCCTCTTGTACATCGTCTTATTATCTTTTGGAAGACACCTATGTCATTTCCCATCAAAAAATTACTTGCTGGTTGAATAAAAGTCAAAATTTGCTAGGGGTATGAATAATTATGGGCAGCACTGTGTGTATATATATATATATATATATATATATATACAAACCGGTTTCCAAAAAAGTTGGGACACTAAACAAATTGTGAATAAAAACTGAATGCAATGATGTGGAGATGGCAAATGTCAATATTTTATTTGTAATAGAACGTAGATGACAGATCAAACGTTTAATCTGAGTAAATGTATAATTTTAAAGGAAAAATACGTTGTTCCAATTTTCACGGTGTCAACAAATCCCAAAAAAGTTGGTACAAGTAGCAATAAGAGGCTGGAAAAAGTAGATTTGAGCATAACGAAGAGCTGGAAGACCAATTAACACTAATTAGGTCAATTGGCAACATGATTGGGTATAAAATAAGCTTCTCAGAGTGGCAGTGTCTCTCAGAAGCCAAGATGGGTAGAGGATCACCAATTCCCACAATGTTACATAGTAACATAGTAACATAGTACATAAGGCCGAAAAAAGACATTTGTCCATCCAGTTCGGCCTGTTATCCTGCAAGTTGATCCAGAGGAAGGCAAAAAAAACCCTGTGAGGTAGAAGCCAATTTTCCTCACTTTAGGGGAATAAAAAATTCCTTCCCGACTCCAATCAGGCAATCAGAATAACTCCCTGGATCAACGACCCCTCTCTAGTAGATATAGCCTGTAATATTATTACGCTCCAGAAACACATCCAGGCCCCTCTTGAATTCCTTTATTGTACTCACCATCACCACCTCCTCAGGTTGTGCAGAAAGATAGTGGAGCAATATCAGAAAGGTGTTACCCAGCGAAAAATTGCAAAGACTTTGCATCTATCATCATCAACATCATCCGAAGATTCAGAGAATCTGGAACAATCTCTGTGCGTAAGGGTCAAGGCCGTAAAACCATACTGGATGCCCGTGATCTCCGTGCCCTTAAACGACACTGCACCACAAACAGGAATGCTACTGTAAAGGAAATCACAGAATGGGCTCAGGAATACTTCCAGAGACCATTGTCAGTGAACACAATCCACCGTGCCATCCGCCGTTGCCAGCTGAAACTCTACAGTGCAAAGAAGAAGCCATTTCTAAGCAAGATCCACAAGCTCAGGCGTTTTCACTGGGCCAGGGATCCTTTAAAATGGAGTGTGGCAAAATGGAAGACTGTTCTGTGGTCAGACGACTCACGATTCGAAGTTCTTTTTGGAAATCTGGGACACCATGTCATCCGGACCAAAGAACAAGGTTCTAGAACAACATATGCTCCCATCCAGACGTCATCTCTTTCAGGGAAGACCCTGCATTTTTCAACAAGATAATGCCAGACCACATTCTGCATCAATCACAACATCATGGCTGCGTAGGAGAAGGATCCGGGTACTGAAATGGCCAGTCTGCAGTCCAGATCTTTCACCTATAGAGAACATTTGGCGCATCATAAAGAGGAAGGTGCAACAAAGAAGGCCCAAGGCGATTGAACAGTTAGAGGCCTGTATTAGACAAAAATTGGAGAGCATTCCTATTTCTAAACTTGAGAAACTGGTCTCCTCGGTCCCCAGACGTCTGTTGAGTGTTGTAAGAAGAAGGGGAGATGCCACACAGTGGTGAAAATGGCCTTGTCCCAACTTTTTGGGGATTTGTTGACACCATGAAATTCTGATTCAACATATTTTTCCCTTAAAATGGTACATTTTCTCAGTTTAAACTTTTGTTCCGTGATTTATGTTCTATTCTGAATAAAATATTAGAAGTTGGCACCTCCACATCATTGCATTCAGTTTTTATTCACGATTTGTATAGTGTCCCAACTTTTTTGGAATCCAGTTTGTATATATATATATATATATATATAAATATATATATATATATATATTGAGCTTCAGGCCACAAAAACTGCAAGCGAGGTTTTGCAAGTGCAGTGAGGTTTTGATGAGATATGATCTGACATTATTTGAGATTACAGATATGTGTATCGTTTAATACTAGACCATATTCAGTTATAACTGTGTTTTGTCATATTGTGTGGGCATTTTGTCTGTTTAAAGTTTTCAGCAAAGGTTAAAAAAAATAAACTACCTGGTGTTAAAATACTTCACATGTTGCTTGATTGTTGTTTGAGCTTCAAGCCACAGAAATTGCAAGCAAGGTTTTGTGAGTGCAATGAGGTTATGCGGAGTACTGCAAAATTACAGCGAAGTTCTGAAATTACAGATAACACAAGGACATATGAACCAAAGTTTGTAAGAATTTTCTAGTGCATAGTATGCTTCATTCTAGTAAGTAACCCAAATACAGCACTAAGGGAGTTAAATTTAAATGCATATTTGCAGTTTCTTTTTTTTTTCTTCTTACTGTTCATCCCCATTTAAAAATGTGCTCCTGCAGCGGGCGCCTCCCCCCAGGGCCCTTTAAGAGACTAGTACTTGTTTTGTAAAACCATTTGCAATGTAGCAACAAGGGCATAGGGCCCCTTTTAGTAATACTATGGATAGTACCCAGGTGTTGGAATGGCATAGTGGTATAGGGCAGCCTAAATGTCCCTTAATGTTGGTGCATGTGTCACTGTGCTCCAACCTGGATACGCTGGAACCAAGGTGTGAGGAATATGGATTAATATTTACTTTCAGCCATATCCTCACACCCACCATTTGCTGAAAGATGGCAAAGGAAATCAAGCTCCACAGGGGGGCCCTGCTTCAAAGCCAAAGCCAGTTAGTAGAAAACTCCTAGCAGGCCACCTTTTGTTACATTTCACACCTCCAGTCAAACAGCACGGATCCTGCAAGAAAAACTCCCAGCAGGAGGTATCAGCCCTTGCAAGGATCAATGCTACCTCCCAGACATGTTGGCACCTACATTTCATAAGGAATTATGAATCGTACGTCCATCCCAGGCATAATTCCGTGATCTTTTTGCGATCCTAGGCAAAGCCAAACATCCACGTCATCCTGGCTTGATGCTAGGATACCTGGCAGGGGAGAGATACATATCTCCCCACAGAAACCAACTAATGGTACCATATTTGGACTCTACTTGTAGCCGGAACCCAGGCGGATCCGTTGGTTCCAGACCATCTCCCTGTGACCTTCTGGCCTGGAGCTATGAACCCTAAAGGGTTTTATGGCTCATTTGCAGCCAGTCTGTAATGACTGGCGACACGCACAGGGAGGGAAAAGGGAAAGCCCTGCCCAAGGGAGAGGGAAAGGTGGTGACCCCTGACTCACCTTGCGGCTGGCACCTGACTGCCCTGACGTCCCTAGACGGGTTCCTCACCCGTGCGGCGATCACGTGCCTAAACCCTGGCGTTCCCTAGAATGAGCCCTAGATAGTGAACGGGCCAGTGGGATCGCTAGTCCGCACCACTGACACTAAGAGGGAAACACTAGGGAGAGGACAGACAATACAGACAAACACATACACCCAGGTGGGCGACCACAGCAGACCACAAAGGTCCAACAGGGATCCGGAGGGTAACGTTCTGGACCAACTACCAGAGAACGCAGCAACACAGCTCCAGAGGGTCAGTATAGAAGTCCAGGCAGGAAGCTCTATATCTGGCAACCAGAGAAGTGTGAGAGGGGAATATAAGGATGTTGGGAGTGCTGGACAAGGAACAGCTGAGGAGAAGGAGCTACGGATCCCTGAGTGAGCCAAAAAGGGTTGCAAAGCAAACCCAGAAAGCTACCATAAGGAAACAGCCCTATCTTACATAGAGCGCGCAGCCAACCACTGTGACTTCCTGACCCCGGGTATAATGGAGTCAGGCGTGGGTCTTGACACCCTCGTGACAGTACCCCCCTCTCTACGAGGGGCCTCCGGACACTCAGGACTAGGTCTCTCAGGATGAGAGGCATGAAAAGCCCGAACTAGCCTGTCAGCGTTTACCTCAGACGCAGGAACCCACATTCTTTCCTCGGGACCGTAACCTCTCCAATGCACCAGATATTGAAGAGACCGGCGGACCTGACGAGAATTAACAATTTTGGATATCTGAAACTCCAGATTACCATCCACAACAACAGGAGGGAGTGGCAGCGGTGACGGTTCTAGAGGTGGAACATATTTTTTGAGTAACGACTTATGAAAGACGTTATGGATTTTAAAAGTCTGAGGTAGCTCCAGGCGAAAAGCCACGGGGTTGATGATGGCTACAATTTTGTAAGGGCCAATGAACCTAGGACCCAGTTTCCAAGAGGGAACCTTTAATTTAATATTCCTAGTAGACAACCACACATAGTCATTCACTCCTAGGTCGGGACCTGGCGACAGTCTCTTATCAGCCATGCATTTGTATTTACCTCCCATATTTTTCAAGTTAGCTTGCACCTTCTGCCATACCGATGAAAGAGATGACGAAAACCGTTCCTCTTCGGGAACCCCAGAAGACCCCCCCTCTTTGAAAGTACAGAATTGGGGATGAAAACCATATGCACCAAGAAATGGTGACTTGCCAGTGGATTCCTGACGACGATTATTTATGGCAAACTCAGCTAACGGTAAATATGATGACCACAACTCTTGGTTTTCAGACACAAAACATCTTAGATATGTCTCCAGGTTTTGGTTGGTACGCTCAGTCTGTCCATTCGACTGAGGATGGAAAGCTGAGGAAATGGACAAGTGTACCCCCAAACGGGAACAAAAAGCTTTCCAAAATTTAGAAATAAACTGGGTACCCCGATCCGAAACAACATCGGAAGGGACCCAGTGAAGCTTCACGATTTCACTGACGAATACCTGAGCAAGAGTCTTAGCATTAGGTAGTGCGGGTAACTCAATGAAGCATACCATTTTGCTAAACCTGTCCACTACTACCAAAATAACTGTTTTACCCGCAGACAAAGGTAAGTCAGTGATAAAATCCATTGACAGATGTGTCCATGGTCTATTGGGAATGACGAGTGGTAATAGAGACCCTGCAGGACGTGTATGTGAAACTTTTGCGCGCGCACAGGTAGAACAAGAAGACACAAAATCCAATACATCCTGACGCAACCTTGGCCACCAAAAATGACGAGACAATAGCTCCAAGGTTGCTTTACTACCCGGGTGCCCAGCAAGTGCCGAATTATGATGTTCCTTTAATAGTTCGAAACGCAGGTTCAACGGTACAAACAATTTCTCTGAGGGGCAAGAGACCGGGGCGTCCCCCTGGGCCTCTAACTCCTTCCCCTCCAGAGCAGAGTGTACCGCAGAAACAACCACTACTCTTTGAAGAATGGGTACCGGATCACTCACATTACCCCCTCCAGGGAAACAACGAGATAGTGCATCAGCCTTGGTATTCTTTGCCCCAGGACGATAGGTAATAACAAAGTTAAACCTGGTAAAAAATAGCGACCACCTAGCTTGTCTAGGGGTGAAACGCTTATCTGATTCGAGGTACAGAAGATTTTTGTGGTCCGTAATCACAGTAACGGAGTGGACTGCCCCCTCTAAAAAGTGACGCCATTCTTCAAACGCTAGTTTAATAGCTAATAGTTCCCTATTGCCAATATCGTAGTTCTTTTCTGCTGTAGATAGTTTTTTAGAAAAAAAAGCACAAGGACGCCATTTGCCAGGAGACGGACCCTGAGACAGCACTGCCCCCACTCCCACCTCTGACGCATCGACTTCAACAATAAAAGGCTGGGAGACATCAGGTTGGACTAGTACAGGTGCCGAGGTAAACCTCTCTTTTAGAGAGGAAAAAGCAACTTTAGCGGCGTCAGACCATTTAGAAAAATCAGTCCCCTTCCTAGTCATGTCAGTAAGGGGTTTTACAATAACTGAATAATTTTTAATGAATTTCCTATAGGAATTCGCGAAGCCCAAGAACCGTTGCAGAGCTTTGAGGTTCTCAGGAAGATCCCAATCTAAAATTGCCTGGACCTTCCTAGGATCCATACGGAAACCTGACGCAGATAAAAAATAACCTAGGAATTGTATCTCCTGAACGGCGAAGACACATTTTTCAATTTTAGCATATAATTCATTCGTCCGTAGGACCTGCAGTACTTGTCTGACATGCGCCTCATGTGTTCTCAGATCAGACGAATAAATTAAAATATCATCTAGGTATATTACCACAAACCTGCCGATTAGATGACTAAAAATGTCATTAACGAAATGTTGAAAGACGGCAGGAGCATTGGTCAGACCGAAAGGCATAACTAGATTTTCATAATGCCCCTCAGGGGTGTTAAAAGCTGTCTTCCACTCATCCCCCTCCTTGATACGAATCAGATTGTAGGCCCCCCTAAGATCAAGTTTGGAGAACCACCTAGCACCCGCAATCTGGTTAAACAGGTCAGGAATGAGAGGAAGAGGGTATGGGTCTCGGATGGTTATCCGATTTAATTCGCGAAAATCTAGGCAAGGACGCAGGCCCCCATCTTTCTTTTTAATGAAGAAAAACCCTGCAGCCACGGGTGAAGAAGAGGGTCTGATGTGTCCTTTAGCCAAGCTCTCGGAGATATAATCCTTCATGGCTTGTCTCTCTGGACCCGAAAGATTATATAACCTGGTCCTGGGTAATTTTGCGCCGGGAATAAGGTTAACCTGGCAATTATAAGGACGGTGAGGTGGTAACTTCTGACAACCCTTTTCAGAAAAAACGTCCTCAAAGTCCGAAATAAATGTAGGTAGGGTAGTTATGGAGGCGACTAAGCAATTGCTATTTAAGCAATTGCTATTTAAGCAATTTTCTCTGCAATGCTCACTCCACTCCGATATCTCCCTGGCCTGCCAATCCACCACTGGATTGTGCGCTACCAACCAGGGAAGGCCCAGCACTACCAGAGTGGGAAGCCCCTCCAGAACATAACATGAAAGCATCTCGTTATGGTGGTCCCCTACCCGAAGGTGTAAATTATGAACAATGTGGGTGAGGTTTCTCTGAGACAGAGGAGCAGAATCAATAGCAAATATGGGAATAGGTCTCTGTAGCGTTCAGAGAGACAAACCCATAGTGCGGGCAAAATGGGCATCTATCAAATTTACCCCTGCTCCACTGTCTAGAAAGAAAGAAATAGTCTCCGTCTTAACACCAAAAACAATAACTGCTGGCAACACAAATTGCGATGTACGTATGGAGGAAACATATACCCCCCGGCTGACATCCTCCACACAGCCTGGGGTTAGTAGTTTTCCGACGGTCTTTTGTTTCTGAGGAAAGAAGGACAGACATTAATGAAATGACCCCTCTCCCCACAAAAAAAACAAACCACACGCCTACGGCGAGCCTCAGGATGACGGACCTGACGAGTAGCTCCTCCTAGCTGCATAGGCTCGTCTAAGTCTGTACAGACTAACTGCTGCTTGGGAGGGGTTACCAATTGCTCCGTATTTTTTCAACCTGTCCCTAAGGCGTCTATCTATTCGGATAGAAAGGGACATAACCGCATCAAGGGAAAAGGGGGTCTCATATAATGCAAGCACATCCTTAACCCTTTCGGATAACCCAGAGCAGAACTGACTCCTGAGAGCCGGGTCGTTCCATTGCGTATCCATAGCCCACCTACGGAAGTCAGAGCAATACTCCTCTACCGGCCGCTCTCCTTGTAGGAGTCTCCGTAAACTTGATTCAGCCAGTGCGACTCGGTCAGGGTCGTCATATATAAGACCTAAGGCCCCGAAAAACTCATCCACTGACCGAAGAGCCTGGGAATCAGTGGGTAAAGAGAATGCCCAGGACTGCGGGTCCCCCTGCAGCAGGGAAATAACAACCCCCACCCGCTGTTTTTCATTACCAGCGGAGTAAGGGCGCAGTTTAAAATATAATTTACAGGCCTCACGGAATGTCAAAAACTTGTCCCTTCCCCCAGAAAATCTGTCAGGGAGAGGGACCTTGGGTTCCGCAACAACCTGGTTACCAATTGCTGCTGTTGCTGGAGGACCGACATAGGGCCAGATATAATGTAATGACCGGCGACACGCACAGGGAGGGAAAAGGGAAAGCCCTGCCCAAGGGAGAGGGAAAGGTGGTGACCCCTGACTCACCTTGCGGCTGGCACCTGACTGCCCTGACGTCCCTAGACGGGTTCCTCACCCGTGCGGCGATCACGTGCCTAAACCCTGGCTTTCCCTAGAATGAGCCCTAGATAGTGAACGGGCCAGTGGGATCGCTAGTCCGCACCACTGACACTAAGAGGGAAACACCAGGGAGAGGACAGACAATACAGACAAACACATACACCCAGGTGGGCGACCACAGCAGACCACAAAGGTCCAACAGGGATCCGGAGGGTAACGTTCTGGACCAACTACCAGAGAACGCAGCAACACAGCTCCAGAGGGTCAGTATAGAAGTCCTGGCAGGAAGCTCTATAT